>NC_092636.1:14944352-15286318 GCF_039555335.1 Amphiura filiformis
ACAAACCAAGCCCCTCTTTTAGCTTAGATTATCCCCAAAAAGAAATCCCTTTTCTCACCCTCCGGGCGGGTATTAATTAGGATTCTCTATATACTAGCTCTCTAATATGCCTCCCTCCCATACCTTTAACACGGTAAAATCGCGTTTTGAGGCATATTAGAGAGTTAGTATAGTGTTGATATCTTTTGGAAGACACTATATACTAGCTCTCTAATATGCCTCCCTCCCATACCTTTAACACGGTAAAATTGCGTCTGGAGGCATATTAGAGAGTTAGTATATAGAGTGTCGATATATTTTGGAAGACGCTATATACTAGCTCTCTAATATGCCTCCCTCCCATACCTCTAACACGTTAAAATCGCGTCTGGAGGCATATTAGAGAGTTAGTATAATATAGTTGGTCCGGCGCTATATACTAGCTCTCTAATATGCCTCCCTCCCATACCTTTAACACGGTAAAATCGCGTCTGGAGGCATATTAGAGAGCTAGTATATAGACAGTTCACTATCCAATAAATACAATGTTTAACAAGGTTTAATTAATTAATACACAGCAACGCCAATAATTTATTTTTTATGTAACAAGTTTTCGGCATTTTCAGTTAAGTAATATAAATGTTTAACTGTATACTTTATGGTGTCACTCATTTTAGCATAGTCATACTTGGTATTTTATGTTAAAATCCATCACGCATTTTAGCGTAGTCTGTAAGAACTTTTTTTCAGTAAGCTAGGGGGTCTTTTTTTTTTTAACAGAGGCACATTAGAGAAGATGGCCACAAATATCATGCTCAAAAACAACATTTCGGTTTTCAGATCAACTAGATATTTGGAATGCATGTGCCTGAGTATATATACTTACTAAAAAAATAGTTTCAAAGAAATAAAAATTCATCTGCATTGAACAAATGAAAGTTGAATTTTACCTTGATTTTTCATGATGATTTTCTCAACTTTCAAAAATCATACAATTTTTTTAAAAACAATGTTCAATGTTCAATGTTCAATTTATTTCACCGAAAATACATAACATGATAAATATACAAAACAGTTCATTGGTAGGAAAACCAAAAGAGAGCAAAGCTCGTTAAAATTGGCCACCTTGACATTTCATAAATATATAAAAAACATGACTAGAAAGAGAAAAATGTAAGCTTCAAATACATTATTTACTTGCCAATGTACCTTTAATAATACTATTTCTACAGGAGTTTAAACAGAGTGCTCTGTGTACACCTGAAAAAAAGCACAATTAAGAAATTGGCTTCACTAAATGCTCCAATGAGCAGCTGATAGTCACATACCTACTATTTATTACTATGATTTTTTGTAACTAACTGTCACGTAGAACCATGTGCTTCTATTGTTCAATTTGCCATCAAGATTTCATATTGAAACAGTTCTGACCCAGTACAGGATCATGTCAGAAATTAATATTTTGTTCTGGGTCTGATTATTCGGACTATAAAGCAACCTCGAACTACAGAATACGGGGTCAAGGTTCCGAATTTGGAACCATTGACTTTGTCCACGGTCGTAACTTTGATGAAGTACAACTGCGTTAATTTTTGCATATTAAACCATATAAACAATTTTTACGTAGCTTACTTACAGGATTATCAAACGAAAATGCACATTCGTCCTTAAAAACCTTTTCTCCCCCTAAAGGAACACGAATTTTGTCGAGCAAACCGAGCAACCTCTGCGTCGCCATTTTGGAATATAATTCAGTATGCACAAGGAAAAGTTCCTGTCCTGTATATGAGAGCGAACCATTGCGGCAGGTATCATCGCCCTAAATAAAATAGGCTCAGAAGTTGAGCTCCGCCCAATTTTCCTTTACAGCCAATCAAATAGCATGTATCATTCTTTGGTTGCCCCAAGTAGCGAGGTACAAAATATTTGATTGGCTTTTCAATGTTTTGAAAACACTTCCTGTCTTTGCGTTGATCTGAATTGATTTATTTACGCATGATTCATGATTGATCCGAACAATATTTTATTGTTAATTGTACTGTACAAAAACACCACACATTTCTTCTGGAATCGCTGTACACCGTTGGTTTTCTAAAGATCGTGAGTATAATTTATTAAAAATGAAGTCTATAAATGATTGTGACTTTTGAGTACATGTATATCAAAATACCGGTATGATCGGCGCGTTCAGAAAAATTCATAATTATTTTTTGTGCATGTCACTGTCACTGGTCAGTGATGGTGCATGGGAACCGGTGCATGGATGTGTGTGACTTCATCATTCATCATGCATGCATGCATCCATGTCGAAGTGTGTAAAGGAGGATTTCGTGATCTAGGCATAGCATAGGCTAGCATCCTTTTTTTATTCTGACATTTTTGGGAATGTATAAAAACGCATGTACCGTTAATTAATGCACGGCACGCATGATCTGTTTAATATTTTAGGGGTTCATTCATATTTTCAAACGGACAATCAAGGCTTGTCATTGGTTGAAACGCCCTGCCGCTTGCCGCAGCGGCAAGCGCCAGGACAGTCTGACGGGGGCTTAAACGGTTGTTTTATGCCCGAAGAAAATTCAAAACACTGCCGCTCGAATTGTTTTTAAACTTACTAGCGGTCACCCGTCTTTCGCGGTCAGAGTCTTTCGCGGTTGGTAAATTTTGTATATTTTTTGTACATGTAAATGTTTTATTTAATGTGATTAATGGTATGAGAGGAGATTATCATTTAGAAATATAATATTTAGTATCTTTTCCATATAAATCAATGGCTTGAAATTGCAATTAGACCATGATCGAAGTCTTCTTGCCACCATATCATATCCACCGTGACAAGTCTTGCCCCTGTGGGATGCTGGGCCCCGGCCCCTGATATTTAAAATTTTTATGCATTTGTTTATACATTAATTTTTAGCCCATTTTGGACAAATTTGTTACCATTTTAGTCCAACTACCTTGCTGCCCCTGCAAAAGTCCTGGCTACATCACTGAGCAGATGAACACAATTTTATTTACTTCCCTCTTGGGCCCCTATGGTATGCTGGCTACAGATATTTAAGATTTGTATGCATTTGTATGCATTTTGTTGTACTTTTTATTTGTTAGCCCATTTTGGATAAATTTTGTTGTACCTTTTACTTTTTAGCCCATTTGTGACAATTTGCCCCCCCCCCCCATGAAATTTGCCTTCTCCCCCTCTCTCTCTCTGAAAAAGTCCTGGCTACACCACTGTGCAGATGAAACAATTTTATTCACATATCCTTACACTCTGTTTCATATAACATATTAAAATTCAGTGGTTTGATAAGGCATGCAAATAGGCAATTGGATCATATTATAATTAGCACAATTTATAACTACAATACCCTGGATACACCAACAACCCCTATGAGATGTTCATGTTGGCAATCTTGACCTCAGTAAAAACATTATTGATGTGTGACTAATTAGGTGTTCATACACAGTCCCTGGTATTATATAATATTGTGTGATTGCTTAAAAGGGCATTTCGTGATCCACAGCCTCATCCCCCCACTTTTCTTTAAAAAAGTTGAGATTTTTACATCACTGAAAACCTCTTGCTACATAATGTTTATGTACAAAATATTTCTTGCAGATTAATTCGTTTAGCAAAAATATCGTGAAATTTGAATTTCGTTCTGGTGTACCAGAACGAAATTACAACGCATTGTCTATGGAGCAGTGTAAATACACATAATCATGCATAACTCGCGAACGCAAAATCGGAATCAACAGAAATTTTGAGAATAGGTTTTTTTCGTGGATATCTAATGAAAAATGACATAAATAGAGGATGCTAGGATCACAAAATACTCCTTTAAGGTATCTATAATAAATTACTGAGTTTTTCGAATTGGTAAGTTCAGTGACCATGTTGACAAATTGGTTGAATAAACAATAGATGTTAATTTAGTTTCACCTGGTGCAGGGCAATTTGAGGTGCAGTCTCGGAATAATCAAAATAAATGTACAATTTTGTAGAACACTTACTTTCAACATTGTATTTTGCACAGACACTGATTATGCTGCTACCTGTGAGTTACGGGGTGAGCCTTACCATGCTTACCAGACTCGTACCTGCGTTGCTATTAAAAAAGTCACCCATTTTTCTTAACCATCTGTCTCTATGGGACAGGAAATTGTCAAAAGTTGGGGGAATCTTCAAAAGTCACCCATTTGGGCTACTAAATCACAGTTTGGCAACCCTGTTTAATTTGGGTGATTTGGAGACTTTGACCTAATTCACTGATTATGCCGCTAACCTGTGAGTTACGGTGAGCCTAACCAGACTTTTGTACCTGCATTGCTAAAAAGTCACCCATTTTTCTTAACCATCTGTCTCTATGGGACAGGAAATTGTCAAAAGTTGGGGGATCTTAAAAAGTCACCAATTTGGGCTACTAAATCACAGTTTGGCAACCCTGTTTAATTTGGGTGATTTGGAGACTCCTAATTCAATAAACAAACATTTAACTGTTGACAATAGGTTCTAGTTTGAACACTGGCATGTTAATGTTGACAAATTAGTTGAATAAACAATGCATGTTAATTACTCAAGTCAGATTCTCCTGTGTAATGGTATGAGTGACCCAATCTCAGCATTGATCAGATCAGACATAGGATTTGCGGGTGTTCATGTTAAACAGCGTGACTGTATTGTAGTGTATTGTGACTGTTTACTCAGTGTTTAAGGCCGGTCACACTATGACGAATAGGGGTGAGCGACAAGCGGCGTTAAGCTGCGGTTGCAATTTTGAATTTATTATTATTGATATTGATGTTAATATTTTTGATTATTATTGATATAGATATTAAAAGTTAAGATTATTATTTATATTGATTTTACTATTTTTGATTATTATTGATAGGGCCTATTTATATTGGTTTTTTTATATTATTATTGATATGTGTAATATTTTTGATTATTATTGATATTGATGGTAATATTTTTGATTATTATTGATAAAGATATTAATAGTTTTGATTATTATTGATATGTGTAATATTTTTTAATATTATTGATATGTGTAATATTTTTGATTATTATTGATATCGATATTAATATTTGTGATTATTATTGATATAGATATTAATAGTTTAGATTAGCCCAGACAACGTCCGGTTTGGTCGCTAGTCTCCGTTTCCTGCATAGCCTTTCTTTTTTGTCGTTAAACTTTGCCGTCAACATTTTGTGATTTTCACGTTCGTCACCTTTCGTTGCTTATCGTCCATCATAGTGTGACCGGGCCTTTACTCAGTGCTTAGCTCGCAGGTTGCTTGCTAGTGCCTTTGAAACTAATTAACATAATTTGACACCCTTAACGTAAACAAAAACAAAATTGGACGTTTTATTGGGGTGCGGACAACTTTACTCTACATAGCAAAAATCCGTTTTCGAAATAATGTAAAAGCGTAGAAGTTTTTAGCCTTACAAAGTCGCCAAACTCAGTAATTTATTATAGATGTTGATTGTATTATAATTGCTCCGTCATATTTATCTGAACTCCTTTCACATTATGTTCCCACCCGTACGCTTCGATCTGGAAACATGCAACGTCTTCAAGAAAGAAAATCCAACCACACATGGGGTGACAGATCATTTGAAATCGCAGCTCCACGTATGGAATGAACTACCTATTTATATTTAGAACTGCTAAAAATGTAACTGTGTTTTTAAGTTGTTAAAAACTCATCTTATGTCAGAGTCTCAGAGACATTTTGTAATTCTTAAGTTATGTGTCTTATTTTACTTCCAGTTTTCTTTGTCTATTGTTCAGTTTTTGTTTTTTGTTTTACAGCTCAACTTACCGTACTTTTCCTAACCAGACAGTACATGCCAAAATTGTTACTACACCTTTACATTTCATCAAATCTCTTTTTGATGTCTGTCATTTTGAACATCACACTTGAAAGATGTATGCTATGTAGAAACTTTATTTTGCAATTTCATAATTTGCATATTATTAGCATATTTGCAAGAAAAAACATGAAAATCAATAAATACCTATATTTTTCACAATTTCAATATTTTATTAGAAATTAAGCATGTAGGCCGTTTGTTATGACTTGATGAATGAAGCTGTTAAAACAGATTTTGATATTTTTGCTTATTTTTCCTTTTTTGCCCCAAAATGTGTAAAAATCAACATTTTTTGGATGACCTATATAAAATTTTCTTTGAATATTTATCAAATTTTATAATTTAGGAATAATACAGTGCAGAAAAAGATGTCAAAAAAATCTGTTAAACAGATTTCCAATAAATTGTTCCATTTTCCATTTTGGGTTAAATACTCAATTTTCATGCGGGATATTTGAAACATAAAATGAAAACATGTCCATTGCACTTTTTCCTCGAGATGTACTATAATATCAAGGTTACGGATATATTATAATCCCTTCTTATCTTCACTGATCCATCAGATACCTATTGTTATGAATGATCAATGAAAAGGTTCAGAACTGGGCTACTAATGGTCTGTCAAGTACCGGTATCTATAGTTATTTTCATGACTGTGTCAACTCAAAAATCACGCAAGGTCGAATGTAGGAAAAGTATGATCAGTTGAGCTGTAGTGCCTTGAGCGCTCTTCATTGAGTGGATGTTTTGTATATTGTATAAATTATTGCTAGGCTTTTCCATTCCTGTTTTTTCTTTCTTTTGGCTTTTTTGTATGCGCCCTTGCCTTCTCGTTTGCCACCCTAGGCGACCGTCTTACCTGGCGTATTAAATGGTCTAACGTCCCTCGTGGTATGCATACTGTCATGTTTCCATATTTTGTAAATTAATGTTTGCTAGTGTGCGATGCGTAATTCTTCTTTCCCCTGTTATAAGAATAACAGTTAAAGCTGGCATCGTTAGTTTGATCTTGTGTGCTAGTTTGTAATGTTTCCATGTTCCAGGCAGTGTATGATGCGTAAGCCTCTTCCTTTTGTATATGCCCATTTATTTGAATACCGGGGTACTTTGTGATCTGTATTTATTTTTGAGTTCAACTGAATGCATACATCGTGAATACTGGTACGGTAACATGTTTTTTATAAATTTATTAAAATCGACTATGGCGTAGTCTACTCTAGTCTAGCTTCAATGTGGAATTGTGGATGCATCAAAGTCGTTAAAAAACTGCGCAAGCCGAGAGCTACAAAATTCACGTTTATAGTAGGCTTTATAGTTATATACTTGAAAAAAATTGTAAACATCTATTTAAATATGCATAATGTACCGTATTTCATCATTCCATGATGGAAATTGACCATTTCTAAACTATGTGTCTTTGCATGTTACAGGTGAATGCATGATAGATAGCCATAATGGGTACATCTGAAAGTAAGCATATAGATGAATCTCAGAGACTGGACACCAGCCATCCCAGTGAAGACGAAAGTCACATGACACCACCCGTCAACAAACGACTCATGAAACTAACAGATCCACGCTCACCAACAGACGGTGTGGATCGCACACCAATTGTGGCTGAAAAACCAGGCAGCACCGACGACACAAAGACACAAGTATTGAGGATAGATACGCATGCGACGCCCGAGGCAACTGAAGCACCGGATCCTAGATCACCATCTTGTAATGTTGCCCGCACACCACAACCGTTTACTTTTGATGACCCAAGGTCACCGTCTGGAGCTGTAGCCCGTACACCCTTTATACCTCACGAAGACAACCCAGGAGGTAAGGCATGGATTCTCACTAACTCACGAGAAGTGACTTCTTAATTCAATTTACAATTTACTGAGTGTGTACAGTCTGTCCACATAGAAGTACAAACCAAATTTGTGGCATCGGGGGTCGATGCTTTGCGTCACATGTGAAGGCGACGCGTAAAGAGCGTGGTGCGCTCGGCAAATACAAATCGCGCAGCAGTTGGCGCCAAAGAAGCATTGCACTTAAATAATTATTCTCATACCTCCAGTTTCCGAGGTCTATTTACTTTGTACTTCTAAGTGGACAGACTGTAAGGCCAAAAAAAAAAAAAAAGGTTGTCTCACGAACCAGCGCCAAGCATAAGTATGTGAAAGCGATACAGCGCGTTTGTCTCACGCGCTGACCGCCTTTTTAAAGGTTTTTTTTTTCCCGATTTTCCGGTTCCCGATAGTTCGACCAACGTAGTAAAATGAATTCCTCAATGTCAGAAAACCATCGAAAATGTCAGGCAGCGTGTATGCCATTAGTGTTGCAGATAGCCCGTAACCCACACCGTAGCCTCAGTCTCGCTAGTTTCACGCCATCCTTGCAACGGCACGGAGCGTAAAGCCGGCGAAGCAAAGTGGATGCAATATAAAAGGACTTAGCCTACGGAGAACTCTGCGATCGAGTGAAGCCATGTTGTTTTCATAAATTTTTGTATTTTTTGTAACTGTTTTTTAACGAATTTTTTACCGTTTATTTCAACATGATTGTTCGTATTCATATAGTTAAAACAGGGGGACTGTGCTGAGGAATTGGGCACTGCATCGGTGCGCCGATTCGGTTACTCTGAATGCCCTAAAAAATGAGTTGGTGTCGGGGCACCTCTATGGAATCAAATCTCGCTCATACCAACATTTGTATCGTAACTTTGTATTTTGCACTGATTTTTAATAGTGATCAGCTCTAGGAAGGCAAATAAAATACAGTTACAGAATATTAACATTGTAAATTTGTTGCTTCTCTTTCATTGTAAGACCACTTGTAGTTTTCCAATACCTGTCTTGTGATTTTCATTTGTCTCAGGCTAAAAAAAACAAAACAAAAAACAAAAAACGCATTAGCATAGCTTCTAAACCAAAAAAAAAAAAAAAAAAAAAAAAAGCATAGCACTTAGCTTTTTTGGCAAATGTTCGTGAGACAAACCTTTTTTTTTTTTGGCCTAATACTACAATGATTCTCACAATTTAGTCACAAACCAAGTTTAGAAGAATCATACCCGTAAAAATTAGTTACAGACCGTATTTCCTTGAAAAGTCGCCCCCGGGGGGCGTTGCATTTTCCAAAAGGGGCGTATATAATATTAGAGGTCATTTTAGAACGATAATTCCTGTTAAAATCATTGATAAGCTTAAACTCGTACTGAAATGATGAACTTAGGAACGCTGACTTCTGGTTCACTTCTTGGTTTCCGACCAGATTTTCACCAATTATCGATGCCATTATCAACCATGTGTGCAACTCGGTAAGCTTACTACACAAGACGCATGGAAATATTGATCAGCATTTTTTAAACATCTTGGTTGAAAAAAGTGGTGGGGGCATTTAATTGAAGGGGAGCAACTATTCAAGGAAATACGGTACATTGTATATATGCATTAACGAGTTGCTCGGACAAGAACAGTAATTTGTTAAACTTTTTCATATTTTTTTTATTGTGTGTGAAAGTTTCCTGCCTCTAGTCATATAGTCTCTGATTTTGCACATTTTTGACAAATTTTGCTGGCGGAAGCAAAATAATTAATCCACTGTGCAGCCTGCATGTAATAATCGATCAACATCATTATTGTTGTCAGAATCTTGCATCTTGTACCTTTGTACATAACCTTGCTGGCCGATTAATTCACCACTCGGACTCTAGCTCGACTGATATATTCATGTATCATGCTCAATCCATCCATGACACTTAGCACACAATAATTTCCTGTACCATACCGACGCCGAACCTAATTTATCATACTACTAATAGTCATTCTAAATACTGAAATAATTAAGTTTTTAATTGTGTGTGTGCATACTGTAGCGACTGGCTGCTTTGTAACAACATTGCATGGTGTAATTGATTTCATTTTAAACTTCAAGAGTTCTGAGTAGATATAACGTTATACTCATGGACTACTTGTGTGATGCACTCAGCACTTATCACTTTCAAATGTATGTGTGATTATGTCCGAGGATTAAAACAGAAAAAGTACAATAGTACATGAACAGAACCAAAGTACATTTCTATTCTAAGTACATTCATGCTTTGTTGCTGTTTCTTTTGTAGATCCTAGATCCCCTACTCCTGGAATAGATAGGACACCCTTTGTCAAAGGAGAACAAAAAGGTAAATAAAATTTGCATATCTACAGCTCAGTGCCAGAAGTGGGTAAGTGCAATAGCTGCCATGTGTAGATGAGTACAATCTCCAAATGTTCACAAGGCAGCCATTGCACTTGCCCACTTCTGGTACTGTTTTGTGCAGTTGTATATTATGGCTGCATAATAATGTTGTGCAAGACAAGATTTTTTCTACCCTGACCCTAGCATTCAAACTTGTTCTAACAAGATCCAATCTGATCAAATATTACGGTATTTTTGAAAATTAATAATGATTACGAATGCATGCCATACCGCACACACTGAATTGAGCTTGATTGTTAGCTGTTCAATAGGAGCAAAAGTACAGCTAAAAAAAAACACTTTTTTTTCCTGTAAAGTAGCAACATTTCTCTGATTCACCTTGAATAAGAATTTCACTCTCAACAAGTATGCAGAAATATTATTGGTAAATTTAGTTTTACAAGTCCAATAATTTACCTACATTTTACATGTTTCATCTTCCGATCTCCAGATTGTTCAGCTCTTTGCAGTAATTGGTCGTATACATGATTGAGTGAGTTTGTCCCTTCATCACGGTTCACAACGTAGTCCCCCTGTTTTGTGATCCACATTGCTTCTCTGATCCATCTGGTTTGCTTGCAAGAGTCTTTGTCGATTAGTTTGGCTCCCAATCAATAACAAACAATAAAACAACAAAGAAGTATGCACTATGCAGTTTATATTAACCTATTTATAATTTTGTCTCTTTCTCTTTTCCATTCTACCATGGAGTAGAAGCACACAACAGCAGCTTTGAATGCCTTGTAGATGATGCCTCAGTTCAGGAAAACCTGAATTCCAGTAATAATAACATAGACATTGAAGATTCATCGGTAACTGAACCCGACTCTGGTAACGAGTCCCAAAGACTAATTAAGAAGCAGCCGGTAGAGTGCGACTCTGGGCTGACACAAATAGACACCCCTCAGTACGAAGCAGAATTGTCCAAGATGGTGGAGCAGCAGACACTAGATTGTGATGCAGATGACGTAGAGAGTCAAGATAGCCAAGAGGAAGATGAGGTTGCAGGGATTATTTATACAGGTAAGTACATTAATGACTATATCATTGCTATTCTGTCAAAACCTTGCAACCAGCGTTTGAAATAAGCCCTAGATCGCAATTCAATTTGCACCCCAAAATGTGCCTGTTGCGATACAACTTTAAAATAAAGTGTGGTGCAAAATTGCGAAACCACATTGTGCTGACTTTATGTGTTGATTGTCTGAGACTGCAATTCAAATTGCTCTGCACCACATGAAATTGCACCACAATTTTCAAAATGGGGTGCAAAAGTGCACCCCAAGGTAAACAAAAAACAGGTTTTTGCCAGTTTGTGCCACTTTGCCTGCAAAAACTGAACTGTGACTTATCATTACACTAAACGCTTTCTAAAACCAGTGTTACAAAGTGTAACATTTTTAAAATACAATATAGTTTTAAACCATCCAAACCTACATTTCTGAAATGTATTGTTGATTTTTATTTGTTTATTATATTTCCTCTTTTTACATAATTTCAGATGCTTCGGAACACAAGACTAAGACAAAGAAGCATAAGAAGTCACTAAAAGACAAAGTTCAACAAAAATTTCATGGAGGTGCTCCAAGGTAAGTGAACCGTGCTTTGTGTGGGGCCCATGACAGAATAATTTCTATACTAGAAATTTCGATTGAATGAACACAGCCTGACATAGCGTGATGATATTTCGCGTACACTGCGCGATGTACGCCAGTGTGTGCGACTGCATGCACAATGCGGAAGTGAATTCAACTACTTGTGATTGGGTAGTATTTTTAATTATTGTATCCAAGGTCGTGTGTTCGCATTGTAGTTTGAAATATACAATCGCAATTGAGTCAAATACAGAGCTGTGTTCATTCAATTAATATTGGTATTATTTATTATTTAATCTTTCTTTAACCAGTAGTAGGCTTAATTTTTGTACCCAAGTCCAGAAAAGCTCACAAATTTCCTGTTATGCCATATATGAAACACTCCAATTCTTTTAGTTGGATCTAAGTGGCAATAAAATTGAAATTGTGGTATTTAGCAACTTTTTGGGACAAATCCCATTGCAATTAAACTGGGGCCGTGGCTGCACTATGGGAACTTTCATGTAATGGGGTGTTAAAGATCCCACTGAGGTCAAAGGTTAAAGTATTACATCTAAAGAGATATTCCTTCCTGAGTCCTTTCGCCTTCTTGTAGGTAGGTACAAATCGATTTATGTGTACACATGCATTGGACACTACACACAGCACAGTTTTTGCCCCAAATCATGTTTGCAGTCACTATCCCTTACATGTATGTATACCATGCATGTGGTACCCATGACCAGAGCTCAAAGAATTTATATTTTTTATGGGGACTTATTTTTTATAAGTTTTCTTCACCTTACAGCACTCACTCATTTCATTTGTTGACACTTTATTCACCATTTTTACAGGTCACCACTCTCAACAAGGAATCTGCTGAGTGATTCACCAAGCCTTCATATGAGTACTGGAAGCAACTCTGTGATCTATGTGGACAAAGCCAACACCAGGAGAAGGCACACCGCTCCAACCCCAACCAGACTAGTGGGAAGGTATGAGCCCATCTTGGATAAGGAAAATGTCTGATGAAAGCAAAGGCATGCAAATCATTCAAGTGTGTTTTATTATTTTTTTTATGTTGGCCATATTCATGAATCAAATAACGTAAAGATTCGCCTAATGGCGCTATGGGATCACTTGACCTAAATTAAATTTTAGGCACAAACTAAAAGTAAAAATCTTATCAGCAAATAAGGACACAAACCCTTGATTCTTGTTAGATTTCAATGGAAGGAGCTCTCTATTTGTACATGAAATTGTCCCCAAGGCAAAGGAGCCCAGGTGCACCATTAAGCGAATCTTTACGGTATGTGTGCATGGGCCTAGCTTGGGTAATCTAGGTTTGTATAATTGAAGACTGAATTAAAAAGACTAGTTTGCATATGACGTCCTGTCAACCAGGCTAAAATGACGTACTGCACAGGTCAGCAACCAATCACGTCACGCCTTTGCACTGACATCAGAAGCAAACTAGTATTTGTCTTCAATTATAATGTATATTATATGGTAGTATGATTCAATTGACCTTTTTGGTAAATCCCATAAGCCTTTGTGTGTGGACCCGAGATGTCGTCATTTGACGTCACGCCAATGTACACATCGTTTAGCGAACATCAAAACTGCGCATTGGAAGTCAGCATGGCATCAAATAACGACATCTCAGGTCAGGTCTAACCACAATGAATTATGGGATTTACTAAAAAGGTCAATAGATATCCACACAAAAATTATTTCCAAAATTTCAGTTGATTCAGATATTGAATTTGCGAGTTACGCATAATTACATGTATTTGCTGGGCCACATAAATTACTGTGTTGTAATTTTGGCCTGTTGTCAGCCTGAAAATACAGATATGATATCTTTGTAAAACAACTGTGCAAGAAAGCTTATACAAACAATCATGATATAGTCCTGGGTTTGTGATGGTGTAAAAATGTTGACGTTTTTGGAGTAAGTTGGGGGATGAGGATGTGTATTACAAAGTGCCTCTTTAGTGAAAGTTATAATTAAAAGTTGCGTAAAGCGCAAACAATGAATGTGCTGCAAAAATTTCCACTTTTGACATTACTGCATTTTAAGTGCCCAAATTCATTGTGCAAATTGAAAACGATTTGTAAATCTGTTATTATGCTTAATGTGCAAAGCTTCTCCAAGTAAAGGCGTGGTCCAGTGGTTAAGGTCTTTATCTACAGAGGAAAAGTCTGTTAAAAAAATTTGACAAAAATTTTGGAGGATCTTTGAAATCATGTATTTACTATATGTACACGACTACATATGTACATATTATTTATGCAAAGCTTTAATTTTGACAGTGTTATTGTCAATGAAGTTAGCTTAAAGCCATATTATAACATTTGCTGAGGAGGACGCCCTCACTGAATTTTTTTAATTCATTTTTTTACACGATTAAATTGTACTTTATTAAACCAATATAGCCTGCAAAAATCAAGACTCTAGGTGCTGTAGTTTTGTCAAAATCCGAGATTTTGAATAAAACGCCGGATTCGGGCGCTTTATTATTACGATGGAATTATTAGTCGAACGCATACACGATGTTCATAACACAAAAATACGATTACGGCGTGCGGGACGGTGATATACACAACAAAAGGTCGTACTATAACATGACCGAAGGAGTGGTACGTATTGGCGACATGTGCGCTGGTAGTAAATTCCAATTTTCTTTGCTTTGCCGTAGCTGTTCGGCTCAAAAATAAAAGGGGATATATCTGACAGTAATAAGCTAACATTTTATGGCAAAGAAATGCTAATCTATTTTGTTTGAAAATGTTATAATATGGCTTTAACTTTTAAAACCACATCAGTTTTTACTGAACTAGCATGGTAATGCGAGGGTGATGTTCTCGCAAGAAACAATGTGAAACAACAATTTAGCAGGTCTTAAGTCTTAAACTATGATAAGGCCACAGAATTAGTGAAGGAGAACCAGGACTCGACCGCCATCTTGATACAGGCATGGAACAAAAATTTGGGGTATTTAGTTTTCCTCGGAATGTACTTGAGGCAATAGTTGTCGTGCATCGTGGATGATGGGTGCATTTGAGAGACTTACTTGATGCGACCTGCATGCGATACTAAGAGTCCCAAGACGCTTCAGATGAGACGCAGAATTGTTTTCGTTCGTCTCTGGAGACTGTTGGTAATTGTATGTGGCGGTATAGGTTGTCCCTTTCTCTAATTCTGTGGTCTCTACTTAGCTTGAAAGGTAATGTAAGGGTGATAATCCCTGAAGAAATGCATCCGGTTGACCATGACGATTACCGTGAACCACCTTTTCGAGGTGGGTGATACAGGGTGATGTTCTCAGTACAAACAGTGTGAAGCAACAATTTACCAGGTACACAAGAAGTCTTAATATGATAAGGCCACAGAATTAAAAATCAAACCCACCACACAAAAATCGCAGGTCTGATGTGAAAATAGGTTAACGCGGCTGTGTACTCTAGCCATTGTTTCTTTCTCAAAATTGAGTTTTTATGATATGTTTGTACCTTGTTATGTTTTTATAAATACAAGGAATGAAAATCCAGATTTGTAAACTCCAACTGCAATATTTTAAGGATTTTATTTCACTATTCCACTCGTGTTTGAAATTGAAAAGGAAAGAAAATCTGTGTTGTACCAGCAAGGTACACGCAGCAAGAACAACTCATCGCGTTGCGTATCGCGCAATTTGTTAACGCACAAATACGCCGACGCTTATCTGCATCTTGGGCGCATCTTATGGAAACACCACGGAAGCACTGATTTCACAAAAACCTAGTGGTCAAATGGCTCCGTTTTAGCTGATAAAATGTGGGTTTTTTTAATTTCTTTCCCCCGATTTAAATATCAAGTTATGAATGGATTTCGCTCAAACTTCTCAAGGGGCTGTGGATTTACCCGATGTTCACGTAATATAAGTTACAAAAACGAAAACTGTCGCATTCTCCTGTGAGATTTGATGAAAGTGCAAAATGTGACCACTTTAAACTTCAACGGCCATTATTTCAATGTTCATTTTGACGATTTAGGTACACGATAACTCAATAAATACAGCATCTATAGGTAAGCAAATATGATCATCGTAAAAAGCATGATCGACTCAAGAAACGGTTTTCTCATTTTTTTATATTTTGGTCTATTTCCGATTTTGGGCATCATTTTGTGCAAATAGACGTTTTTGAATTTTAAAAAGTTCATTTTGATGCCTTATATGGTCAATATCTAAAAAAATAAGGCCAATATCAAAAAAATAAAAAAACAGTTTTTGGAATGGAGCCTCAAGATTGAGCTAAAAACAAAATAAAATATTTTGGAAAGAGTGTTTTTTGTTATGATGTACCTAACAAATATTGCCAAAAACTCATTTTTTGTGATTTTCTTCAAAATTGTTGTTTTTACCCCAAATCTGTATTTATATTAAGATTTATTGATGTCTTGCCTTCATAAAAATGTATACTTTTATATGTTTTATGCGAATAATTACAAAGTTATTGCACTTTTACTACATGCATGTCTGAGAGTACACATAGCCACCTTAAATCGTAAATCTCAATAAAATTCTTCATCTTGATCACTGTGAAACCTCCTTGAGAGATGAAAGGTGGTATATTCTTGTCAAAAAGCTCATCCCATAGATAAAAACAAAGTAAAAAAAGTTGATCCTTCATGTAATTATTTTATGTAAGCTAATCCTAACCCTAACTCTAACCCTAATTTCATGTAAATTAACAGTCACAAACCACTTGCATTTTTAGAGCATTTGTTATCCAAAATATTGAATTTAAATTAACCTTTTTTTCCCCTTAAAATGAAATAAGCATATTAAGGATATTTAAGGTAGGTCCGGCTATGCCAATCAAACAATTTTTTTGTGCCTAAACTACATTACAACTCATGTAATCAAAACCTGACATTTAAGTAAAAACCACATCCCCTGAGTGAAATATGAGGTCAGCAGTTTTGTATTAGACATTTGTAATCATGTGCAAATTTTAACAATTTTGTGAACTTGTCAGATTACAGAAAGGTAATGGGTGTGTACTTTGTAGAGATTTGGTTGTACATGTATTCAAAAAATAGAATGATTGTCTTTTTTTCAAATCAGAATAATTCTTTTACTAGTACTACTTTAACAAGGTCATTCCAAGTACCGTATTTCTTCGAATAAACACCCCTGGGGGGCGTTGCATTTTCCAAAAGCACAACAATTCCCATTGAAATCATTAGGTTAGCTTAAAAGTCACGCTAAAATGATGAACTATGAACTAGAAACACTGACTTTTCGTTCACTTCTGGGGGGGGCGACTATTCGAGGAAATACGGTGTGTATCATCAAGTCAGTACTCTTATATCAAGTGAGATTTCCAAAGCTAACAGAGTAACAGTAAAATGTATACATTTTGAAATAACATTTCATACATATGCATGTTTATATCTGTACATATTGCATTTAAAATATTGGTTGTAAATTTGTGTAAGACTGTTATGTGTACATATACATTATCGTACTAAATCAATAAGCCTCATCAGAAACATCTCGGTGCATAATGTTTCAATTACATGAATAACTTATGAGAAAAAATATAATGCCAAGTCAAATGTGCGAAACATTTCAGTGTGTTGTGTGAACTATAGCCATCGAGTCTTACGCTCATAATCACAAAAATCAAGTGCACTTTCTACTGATTCACAAAAAGTAGCTTGATTTATACATGATACATGATTATTGTGAATGATTAAAGTTTACATTTAAAGTTATTTGTTATCAGAAAGGTTTGTGTGATTTGCTCCAACCAGGACATCCTATTTTTTAGGAGTACACCACAGAAAACGTTTAGGGTTGATTAATATCCCAATTTTCCTATGGGATTTTCTAAACTTTCAAATTGGTTGGGGTGGAACATGCCCCCATGCTCCTATCCCACTGTATGTAAATATTGAAAATAATAGTGATATTATTCAAAGAGGTAAAACCAAAAGCTTTTCAGTATATTGATCAAACCATGCTTTGATACTTCATTTATCAATGACTATGTCTATAAATGTCTATAAAATCACAAGCTTCTTGTAACACATCAAAATCCGGACGTGGTATACTGTGTCTCGTCTCAAATTGAGAGTAATGCCAATGTGTTTATGCGGTTGCGTCACCAGCGTATTGACAAACCGCCCTTATATGTGTGTGTATACGCCCGTGGGATTAGGTTAGCGCGCTGGATTTGAATCTGCCACTATAAAAGCCAACATGACTCTCAACTTGAGACAAGACACAGTATAGTTCTTTAACATTTACCAAAGGAACTATATTTGTAACATTTTATCATGTAAAAAGACAAAGTTTTTAGGAGCAGTTTGGCAAAAAAGTAGCCTATAATTAATAAGCATGCTGCCCTCTGTTGGTGCAATTTTGTTCCAGCAAAATAATTTGTCGCTGTTCTGTCAAAACCTCATAACTCCAATAGCTGCTATGTGCTAAATATGTACAATATAATATATCATATTGTACATATTTAACTCCTAGCAGCTATTGGAGGTACAATACAATCTGTTTTATGTACAATATGATATATTGTATTGTACATATTTAACACCTAGCAGCTATTAGAGTTACGAGGTTTTGACAGAACAACGACAAATTATATTATGTATACAGACCAAAATACATACCAAAAAGAGATGTTTTAATTTTAAAAGCGCATTATCAGGTTTAGACTTATTTTGTAATTAGTACATATTTTACACTGGGATTGGATTGTGTTAAGTTTTGTATGCTTCTCTTTTGTATTGGACAATTATGTGAACATAATAACGTGGTATTATCGATAATAAGAATATCAAAAAGCAAGATGAAATGTGTGTTGTCTTTTATTGCTACAATGTACAGGGTGTATCAAAATGATTGGTACCCATCAGATTTGTTGTCTGATGAAATGCCAGCGCTGTCCCAAATACACCATTAGAATCCTCTTGAAATTGCTACAATGTTTTACTGCGTTTTGATGTAGCCATACTCACTGGATATTGATGGGTACCAATCATTTTGATACATCCTGTACATTAGAATGTCGCATATTCCACCAAAGTAGCAAACTTAAATCTGGAAGAAAGGACCTTGTAAAACTTACGCATAATCAGTTTAGTTACTCTCCTCTCAGTGTATTTGCCACTGGTACAGTGGTCAATTAAGGAAGGCCAATATTTTCCTAGTCGATAGCAAATAGGTGAGACTATCTGTGATCAAAATTGGACTGAAAAATCGGGAGAAAGATTGGTGCAAATTTACGATAACAAGTCAACAACACCCAATTTAATGATGATTTATGAACTTTATGATTATTTATTGGTTAGTGTTACTATTGGTAAAACAATGATTAATGTTTTTACCACATTTTCGCAGTTTATATGTTAGTATTTGGTGCGGATATCTGGTGCTTTTAATATGATTTTTTAACAAAAGTATAGTTGTGTTAGTTAACTTTTGGTTTTCAATAGTCATAGTTGCGACTACCAGTAGTAGTTGTGACTAACGACTACAACTATTGGCCACTTAGTCGCCCAAGCCTAATTGGGACACAAAAGTGTCAAGAGACAGTTCCGTGTTGAAGCTACCATGGAGGACCTCGGAATATGATCAATGTGATATCACAATAGGGCTGTGCATTGCTTCGTATCTCTTTAGTTATATTTGTCCCAGGTATACCCAGGGGTATACCTGGGTAAAATTAAACGTTTTTTGCTGTATCTTAACGACCTCCCCAACAACAGAAAAAAGGAAGTTGGCAACAAATTGCTAATTTGCTGGTCTTGTTCAATAGTTGTTGAACCTATGCCCATTAAAGGCTGTTATTGCCATGACAAAAACTCTTTTAATTACTAGACATGATGAACCTGTTTCAAAATCTAAAGCAGGGATGCAATTCTTCCTTGGATTAGAGGAATTCCTTGTTTTTCTTTTTTGAGTTTTTCTTCCCTGTACAAAAGTATAGGAGATTCTTTGATTTTCCTCTTTTTAGTTGCTTTTCCTATTTTTCCGATTTAATGCTGCAAATACTGAATTTCGCACTGATGTCACTGAATTTAAGAAGGTAAAAGTGCTATAGCTGTCATTTCTATGCTTTAGGAGCACAGCCAACCAAAACATTTGAAGACACATTTTTACGGCAAATAAGTTTCATCCAATAAAATGACACAAAACAATATTTTATCAGAAATTGTTCTATTTTATTATAACTTGTTAAAATCAAGGAACAAATAATAATAATGATATATAATTATTAAATAGTTCATAATTTACAGTTGAAATACTTTAGTTACTTTATACAATATATACATCAAGATTTGGTAAAATATTGTAGTTACGTGTGGAAATTGGATTTTGAACATTATCTTCCATAGAATATTAATATACAATATCTTTCAGTAGCAAAGCAAAGTCGACAAAGATCCTGGACAACGATAAATCACTTAAAACTGCTTTCTTGCATAAAAAGCAATACGTGCATGATCATCTTATTTTTACTCTTTTCAAAACATCTTTAAGTCATAAATGGATCTACAAAATGCATGAAATGCCGTACATTTACAAAAATATAACGATGCAGTAAACACCTGCCAAATCATGTTTATAATTATTAAAAAAGTCAAGAAATTCTACAAGAAAATTGGGGTAATTAGGGACACAATAAATCAAATAAAGTTAATAGAGGCCGTCAGCGTGATCGTCATATGCCGCCATCTTGTGGGTACGCCATGATGGTCGCTTCGATCTCCATGCGTGAACAGCACTAATCACCGCGTTGATGCGTGATAACAGCTGCGTGGCAAGCTGCGCCCTGCGAGTAGTGTCCGACGTATGGACACGCAGATCATTTGTACCCACAAGATGGCGAAAGGCTAACGGCCTCTAAATTGTGTTGTTTTTGTTTGTTTCCTGGGGGGTTCTCAACTTTGGTTTGGGTGGGGATGTGCGGCCGAGATTCCAAAAAACTACCAGACTTTAAACCAAATTTGACACAAAAAAAAGACCAAAAATTATACCAATTCTTTAATCTTTTTTGCAAATTTGCTCAAAAATGATGAAAAATTGGCACTTTTCCAAGAAAATTGTGAAAAAAACCCTTACTTAAACAAAATTTTCATGAAATTTAGGGCTGAAAATGCGCCCTGAGTCTGTACTTAATGGCTGAAAATGCACTCCGAATCTGCTGCACATCCCTGTATGCTCATTTCCACTGAGAAAGTTTGTTTGCAGGATATTAAATATAGAAGTACATGAACAACAATGCTGGCAAGATGTATCTTCAAAAATATAACTACAAGATATTTCAAATTCAAAGTATAGACCTCTGGAAAAGGCAACCGTTACTACTACCGTAGTTTCACAGCATACCCTCACTTACGATAATTGGGCATACCGATCATCAGACGGATCATTTGTCATGATTTCCACTCTACAGAAATGCATATACATGTATATGCATTCTGTGGTGTCAAAATCATGACAAACCTAGCCATTCCAGCACAGCCTCTATACATGTCCATTGAACAGTTCATTATTCTAATGGATCAAAATTCAAGTACAAATTGTAAGAGACTAATACTCATTGTATGTATTAAAGTTTCTACAAAGACAGGTTATATATTTCATCAAATCAAGTTAATTGGAAATAATTGTTGATGTCCATATAAATTTTGAATTGTGTAAAAAATTCATATAATGTTGAAGAATATGTAAATCGGCTATTCCTGTTGAAATCCATACACCCCCTGGAAGAAATGACCTTTATCTTCCACGTGGGGGGGGGGTAGATTTCAAATGGAGTCAGCCATTCAGATAATCCCATTTGAAATTCACAGTACACTCCCTGTGTTGGAGATTAAGGTCATGTCTTCCATAGGGGGTGTATGGATTTCAACAGGAATAGCCAAATGGTTCAACCTATTAAAGATATATAGTTGATTCCTGCTACAAAATGTCAATTCTTGCTCTATAAAAACCATAATAAACTTCAATTCCAAAATATCTACAAACTACAGTAGATTGTATCAATCTTGTGTCTTATAGAAAACAATATACACAGAGAAACTGACCAGGTAATAATATTATATGAAGAAGGGGAGTAAAGAAAATTTGGCTGAAGTAGCATAGGCTTAGGAACCATGGGAGCTTGGGGGCTCAGCCGCTTCAATAAATTTAGTGCGGGGGCTTGAATACCTTTCAGCCGCCCCCATAATTCCAGGTAAAGTAAAAAATGTCTGCATAAACCAGGAAAAATTTGTGTTTTTGATGTATTTTTTGCAGAATTTTCCCAGAGGGTAACCCCCTCAGGTACCCCCACCACAATGTGGGTCATCAACATTTGTTCATTTTGCCAGCCCCCTCCCCCCATGTTGAAAATCTTCCTAAGCCATGAGTAGGATATGAACTGGTGACCTCTGGTTAGCGTGAGCAGTGATCTACCATCTGAGTTACTCAGCTTATGATGGACAGCAATCTTTGTTTGGGCGATGGTCAGAGCCAAGAATATAATATCATGGTTTTATGGCTTTGACCAGCGCATAAACAAAGATCAGATGATGCAAACTAAAGGTCACCTGTTCTAATCCTGTTCCCCTTCTTCTTCAGTCTTATGTTTTGACATAATTATATAAGTTTACAAAATAATGTAGTTTGGTATTGATGAAACCAACCCAGTGGGTACTCAGTACAAATGACCACACAGGGATGTGCTGCAAACATGGGTAGTGTTTACGGCCTTTTGGAATATCAATGACCCCTTTTCCTAGGTCAATTTTGGTATATGGATGGGTCCTTTTTCAAAATGTTCATTTTTCAGAAAATAGCTCAATTTTGCCTCAATGTAACCAACATTTTGGAAATATCCCTAAAATTGTGGGAAAAAGTTGTAAAAACTAAGACAATTTATGTTAAATTTGGCTAAAAATTTTGACTTTTGTTATATCCATGGGTCCAAATTTCTTGACAAATTGGTATATTGATGGGTCCACTTTCAAATTCTCAGGGGTAAATCCCTACCCGAACCAAACTTGAGTACCCCCTGGGGAAACCAATACATGGGTACAAACTGCTCAAACAAAATAATAAATACATTTGTCATTATCTACAAAATATCTACAAAATAGATTTTATGGGAAATAAAATAACATTTCCAATATATTTATGACATGGGTTGTTTCAATACTGTTTTTATATTGCATAGCAATGCTTTAATTTCATTTCTTGCTCCCATTGGGCTATCGCTATTCTATTTAAAATCCACCCTCCCCCTGTGGAAGATGTTGGAAATATCTTTCACAGGGGGAGTATGAATTTCAAATGGAATGAGCACATTATTAAGCAGCTCCATTTAAATCTCATACATCCTCTGAGAAAGATTCAACCTGAATCTTCAACTGAGGGAGGGTGAGTTTCAAATAGAACTGCCAATATATTTGTTGCATTTGAAATTCATACTCCCCGTGTGGTAGATATTTCCAAAATCTTCCACAGGGGGGAGGGTGGATTTTACATGGAATAATTCATTGTCGAGTCAGACATTTAATTGTCATGCCAGCTTGATGAATCAAATGTATGAAAAATCATGAATGAATGAATGAATGAAAATACCTTTTGAACAAATTCATTCATTAAATATGTGTGAAATGTGTATTTAAAAATAAAAGCTTTGACAAAGTTTTTATAGATCTTATATATTTAAGCCATGCATACTAGATTTTCACTCTATTGCTTGTATGTTGTTAGTAAATAAAACTGAAACTGAAAAACTGAGTACAGTGACAACTTGTTAACACAAAATCTGTTAACACAAAATTGCAGATAACACAAAATGTTTTTTCAAGTCCCAAGCATATACATTTATACATAAAAGACCTGATAACACAAAATCCTATTAACACAAACAGGTTGTGGCCGCATTGCATTCTCTAAATTCAGTAAATTTTCATCGTCAACCGTGTAATTGAATGGGATTATTCAAATAGGCCTATGTTGATAAATAATATAAATACAAGCTAAAACCGTTGGGGTTCGATAATGAACCCCACAAAACTAACTGAGTATATTGGAAAATGCCATACGGCCGGGCGGTTTCACAAGTTGCCGGCTCGATCATGTCATCCGCCGCCTGATATGAACACAAACTAAAATCCGAGTCTTGACAATAAATAAATTGTGTGCCACTGTATATGGCAAACATCATAACCTGTTCATAACTAAAAGAATGATCAAAAATTTCAAAACTGAGTAATGCCTAGGGGAGATGTGCTCATTTCAATATTTATAAGTCATCATTGCGAAGTACTCATATGTGACATGATCAAGGGGAATTAGTCACATGTCGACCCTGGTCAAAAATGAGTTTTACATATGTTTATAAAGAGGACATTTAGAGCTTTCAGAAACTGAAAACCCCATGTTGATACGATTTTTCTGTGCGAAGTTACATCAATTTATCAATCGCAGAAAACAATATAAAACAAAAGAATTTAAACACTTTCTTTGCCAATATCTCAAAATCAATATTAGCGACATCCGACTCATTTCCCTTGATCGCGTCACATATAATCTACTATACAAAACTCCATGGAGCACTTGTTTTCTATTTCAGTTAAAGCACTAATGTACGATTTCTGTCAAATTTTAATTTGGTTATTCTTTGCCAAATATTATAAAATATTATTAGTAACATCTGTCAGGAAAGTTTTCTGGTCATTTTTTTAAATGTGACCAGAATGTACTTAAAAGTACTAATTAGGCAAAATGAAAGAAAACCACTATCTTAGCTGCTTAAAGGCCCATTCAGTGATTTGCTCATCCGGACGATCGTAAAAATCATCAAAATTCAGATTTTGGTACCTTTGTAATTGGCATAGATGTGCTAACATAGCCTGCTAGTGGTTCGGTCGAAAGCCGTGTATTTTAGACAAAATAAAGCATTTAGATGATTCTGGACTTTTGATACTGACAGTACAAAAAGTCCGACTCGAGATCGAAAGAAGGTCACTCTCCACGTACCAACACGCGTAGCGTATTGTTTCTACTACTTATTACATCAGTAGCTACTATTTTAAACAAAATACACAATTTTAACTGTTTTTCATATTTGAATTGACCGTTAGTTTGCCTCGGTGACCTTTAATTGCTTATTTTGTTTTCTACTACAAAAATTAAGCGTCTGTTTTAAATCAATTTAGACTCTACTTCCCCGTGTTAGAAACACTGGACTAGGAAGGTTTTCCAGTCGATTGGTGGCGCACTGTACGAAAATCTCGATTTTCTCGAGTCGATCTGAGTTGAAGTAGAAAACCTTTCTAAAACTTCTGTTTTTTGACTAATTTGTCGATGTTTTCAGGGGAAAAGTGGTTTAATGAAATTCTGTAGACTTATTCTTTATTTCTAAGCAACTCTGACAAATTTCCATTTTTTTAATGTTCCTGTGAAATCACTGAAAGGGCCTTTAACTGTGGTGTTCTGTAGGTTTAAAGTCATACT
Source organism: Amphiura filiformis (assembly GCF_039555335.1). Taxonomy (NCBI): domain Eukaryota; kingdom Metazoa; phylum Echinodermata; class Ophiuroidea; order Amphilepidida; family Amphiuridae; genus Amphiura; species Amphiura filiformis. The sequence goes on from NC_092636.1 coordinate 14,969,537, forward strand.
AATTACGACTTTAATTCAAACTTGCTCTGTTGTCCTAAAAACACAATGAATTTGCCTGAATCCAATTCAGGTGTAAGTTGGGATATGTGTAAACATTATATACCGGTATACCAAAAAATCAGGGTTGAAAAAAATTGACCCAACTCATTTAAAAGATCATACATTATGGCTTTAAAACTGCCCATTCCTTTGTAATATTCCATCCTATGTTAAACATACGCAATAAAGAACAGATAACATACAATTTTTAGAAACATCAAGTCCTTATTAAAACATGTTTGGTGACTTCCTATAAAAAAAATCTTTCATTGGAGGGAGGGGGTCAAAAAGTCTTCACACTTATATTTCAGTGCTAGACAGTAAATATCGAATTGATTAATTCGAATTAAACAATTCATCGAGTGGCCATGGGCAGCGCCATTAGACGTGTTACAAGACTACCAAGTGACAGGTGATGGACCGTACCCACACAATTGAATAGGCACTTTTTTGATAATTTTCATCAAGGTTACTCAAAACTTACCTAGCTAATTTATTATACATCAGGGGTCTCTGCCTTTTTAATATGTTATGAAAAACTTAATTTTAAAAATATCTACCAACGGAAATAAAAATCCATCGACGGATAGTCTTGTTATGCTCTCACAAACTTAGAAATCTGAAAAATCCAAAATTTGGTCTAAAACATGCCCAAGGTTACTGCTGTCCCATTCAAAAGTACAGGAAGACCACCTACAGCATTGAGGTCAACTTTCTAGACTTCCTGTCTACTGGCAGAAATGGCTACTACCCAGTGCTAACATCAATGAATTGTTTAATTCGAATTAATCAATTCGATATTATAGATTGCTAGAGGGAGGGATGGAGACAGTCATTACCAGCCATCTAAAAAGCATAATGCAAAAAGTCGTAAAAAATCATCCAAATTCAATATTTTGCTCCTTTGTTAGCAGCATAGATGTGCTAACACAGCCTGCTAGTTGTTACTGCTGTGTACTAAAGACAAAATAGGACATTTTGCATGCAACCGTAATATCTCTACTCGCGTAGAGAAATCATGAACAATGTATGGGGCTTCAACTTTGTCAATACTGTTGTTTTCTGTCAAAATTTTCATTAAAAAAAAACCTAATGACAATTTTAATGACTTATCCTTCACTTTTAAGCAATTTATATAAAATTTTAATTTGTTTACACTTTCACTGGACTGGGTCACTGAATATGCATAACACAATGCATCATCAATATTGCTAGATAAAACTGGCAAGCAGTGTTGGTCATTATACGTTAAAGGAAATCTGTATCATAAACTAATCAATGGCTATATAGTTGCAGTAATAATAAAAACGACAAACAGTAAAAGTCCCAAGCTTATACGTCCAAATAAAGGAGAAATTCTTAATTCCTTACGACAATCAGCGATCAGTTTGTAATCCATGGTGGCGCCATATTGATACCCGATGTATTTTATTACGCTGTAACGGTACCCGATTTTGAAACCAGCGAAATGCGTGCCACCAGCCTCGTCCCTCGTGAACTTTGGTGACACGGCGAATACTACCAAAGTTCAGATTCAACATTCGTTCAAAAGAAAGCGTGAGAATTTTTACCCATAAAACTACAGAAGAACATAAAAAAATGTATTTTAAGTAATATTTATGATCAACAATGTCTTTTGAGAATGAAAAGTAAAAACAGCACTAAAAACCAAAATTACGCTGTGGGGTCATAATGCCATAGCAACACACGCCAAGAGCGGGTCTGTGTGAAAGGTTACACTACCGCTTGTGGCAGAAAGGATTCGCAAGCAGCTATCATGGCGGCTTCCATGAATCGCAGAAACGAAGGATTAAAAATGTTTTTTCTTTGTTAGGAATATTCCGAAATTCATATAGACCGTCTGGTATGTTTAATTTAGGGGTATACAACTATATTAGCCATTGATTAGTTTATGGTACAGATTTCCTTTAAGGTCCACGTACATTAAAGCCTATCAAATATTGCAGTGTTTTATGAAAGATACTGTCAACTTGTTCTCTTTTGGCTGAGAGCATTTTTCTGTCATGATCTGCTTTCTTTCTTATTCTGTCAATTTCATAATGAGTCATCATGGCCAATGCTTTGAGTTCATTTTGACTAAAGTTGGTCACTAGAACCATGGGCACAAATGTCACATGATCAATCTCCGGTCAAAGTTCATTACCAGTCAATGGCCAAAAACATGTTTTTCACTAAAGATGCTATTCCTTCCACAAACTGCATACCACGATGACGTCACACACACACATGCATCAGCTATAGCTAGTGTGTTTAAGTTGAACACAGAATTAGGGTCAAAGGTCATTAACGCGGCTGTGTACTCTAGCCATTGTTTCTTTCTCAAAATTGAGTTTTTATGATATGTTTGTACCTTGTTATGTTTTTTATAAATACAAGGAATGAAAATTGTAAACTCCAACTGCAATATTTTAAGGATTTTATTTCACTATTCCACTCGTGTTTGAAATTGAAAAGGAAAGAAAATCTTTGTTGTACCAGCAAGGTACACACGCCAAGAATAACTCATCGCGTATGCGTGTCGCGCAATTTGTTAACGACAAATACGCTGACGACATACGCCGACGCTTATCTGCATGCGCGGCGCATCTTATGGAAACACCACGGAAGCACTGATTTCACAAAAACCTAGTGGTCAAATGGCTCCGTTTTAGCTGATAAAATGTGGGTTTTTTCAAGTTCTTCCCCCGATTTAAATATCAAGTTATGAATGGATTTCGCTCAACTTCTCAAGGGGCTGTGGATTTACCCGATGTTCACGTAATATAAGTTTCAAAAACGAAAACTGTCGCATTCTCCTGTGAGATTCGATGAAAGTGCAAAATGTGACCACTTTAAACTTCAACGCCATTATTTCAATGTTCATTTTCTCGGTAAAATGACGATTTAGGTACACGATAACTCAATAAATACAGCATCTATAGGTAAGCAAATATGATCCTCGTAAAAAGCATGATCGACTCAAGAAACGGTTTTCTCATTTTTTTATATTTTGGTCTATTTCCGATTTTGGGCACCATTTTGTGCAAATAGGCGTTTTTGAATTTTAAAAAGTTCATTTTGATGCCTTATATGGTCAATATCTCAAAAAATAAGGCCAATAACAAAAAAATAAAAAAAACGTTTTTGGAATGGAGCCTCAAGATTGAGCTAAAAACAAAATAAAATATTTTGGAAAGAGTGTTTGATTGTTATGATGTACCGATCAAATATTGCCACAAACTCACTTTTTGTGATTTTCTTCAAAATTGTTGTTTTTACCCCAAATCTGTATTAATATTAAGATTTATTGATGTCTTGCCTTCATAAAAATGTATACTTTTATATGTTTTGCGCGAATAATTACAAAGTTATTGCACTTTTACTACATGCATGTCTGAGAGTACACAGCCACCTTAAGTGGTTACTTCCTTTCTGAGTGAAAATCTTGTTAGTACCGAGTGTTTATGTGATACTTAGATTTGAGGTCAAAGGTCATTAAGGGATCACTGCCAGTCCAAGGTCAAATACCTTCAAAAATGTTATCTCCCACAAATGACATAGTAGTGTGACACTACTTGTATTGTGGGATCAAAGGTCGTTAAGGGTCATTTCCGGTCCAAGGTTAAATACCTTCACAGATTTTTATCTCCCACATATAACATAGCAAAGCGTCACTACTTGCACATATGTATTAATATTACCCAGTATTTATGGGATATGTAAACATTTGGGATGAAAGGTAACTTAGGGGTCAATTCCGGGGTATAACCAAATACCATAAAAATGCTGCTGCTTAATTACATAGTACAATGACAAATCACTTGGTCATTTAAGTCCATTGGCTGGTGTCACAGATGACCAACTCAAGGTCAAAGGTCATACAAAGGTCACTATGGCTGAATATATGATTTTCACTAAAAATGTTACTCATTCCACAAATTGCAATTGTATAGAACAATGATGTCACTTGTGCATGTACATCGACTATACCCATTGTCTACATGGTGTTTTGGGGTCAAAGGTCATCAATAGATTATTTCCAGTATGTAACCATATGCCTTCAAAATACTGCTGCTTTGGCAATTTACATATTACACTGATGTCACTTGCACATACACATCAGCTATATCTAGTGTTTATATGTTGCAAATATAATAGGGGTTCAAAGGTCATTTAGAGGTCATCAGGCCCGTAGCCTTTTTTCCCCAGATTGGCATATGGTGGCGCCCATACCTCCTGGCTACAGCTTTGTTTGAGATCATAATAAGCCTTATGGGATATAAAGCTGGTCTTCTTGGCTATGGCCGGCTAAGAGTTTGTGTGTGCAATTAGCTCTAGATTCAATATTACTTGTAATAATTGGTTTAAAACATCATATTTGTCTAATACTGTCACATTGGGTCACATAGTTTGTGTAGTGATTTGATTTAGTGTCAAAATGTCTGGTCATAGTTTAAATTGATTTTCAAAATCTTATCACACAAGGAAAACAAAAGAAAAATTCACAGATAGTCCAGTCAGGTAGTCGTTTGAAAAGGTCTGAAGTGCATATTCCAGGATTTTGGACTTAGTAGTAGTACTAAGTCCACCACAGAGTAGTACTAAACAAATGTATTGCATAAGTCTGCCCTACTATAGAAGCAGTACCAATCAAAAGTATTGTATTTACAAGTCTGTCCTATTAACTATAGAAGCAGTGCCAATAGTCTGCCCTACTATAGAAATAGTACCAATGAAAAGTATTGTGTAAGTCTGTCCTACTATAGACATGGCAGTACCAATCAGAAGTATTGCATTTATAAGTCTGTCCTACTATAAAAGAAGTACCAATAGTCTGTCCTACTCTAGAAGCAGTACCATTCAAAAGTATTGTATAAGTCTGTCATACTCTAGCAGTCCCAATCAAAAGTATTGAATATGTCTGCCATACAATAGAGGCAATACCAATCTAAAGTATTTTACAAGTCTGTCCTACTATAGAAGCAGTGTCAATAGTCTGTCCTACTATTGAAGCAGTGCCACTAGCCTGTCCTACTATCGAAGCAGTACCAATCAAAAGCATTGTATAAGTTTGTCATAATCTAAAAGCAGTCCCAATCAAAGTACTTTATTATAAGTCTGTCATACTCTAGAAGCAGTACCAATCAAAATCATTGTATAAGTCTGTCACATTTCTAAAAGTAGTCCCAATTAAAAGTATTGTATAAGTCTGTCCTACAGCAATACCAATCAAAGGTATTGCATATGTCTGCCATACTCTAGAAGCAATACCAATTAAAGATATTGTGTAGGTATGCCCTGCTATAGAAGCAGTACCAATCAAAAGTATTGTATATGTTTGTCATAATTTAATAGCAGTACCAATCAAAAGTATACTGTTCAGTAGAGGTAGAACCAATCAGATGTATTGTATAAGTCTGTCATACTCTAGAAGCATTACCAAATAAAAAATATTGCATAAGTCTGTCCTACTATAGAAGCAGTTGTACAAGTCTGTACGTCTTACACTAGAAACAGTACCAATCTAAAGTATTGTATAAGTCTGTCCTACTATATTAGAAGCAATACCAATCACAAATTATTGTATAAGTCTTGTCTTACTATAGAGGCAGTACCAATCAAAAGTATTGTATGAGACTGCCATGCTCAGAAGCAGTACCAATCGAAGGTATACTGTAGAAGCAGTATTGTGTAAGTCTGTCATACTCCAATAAAAGGTATAGTATGTCTGCCATACTTTAGAAGCAATACCAATCTAAAGTATTGGAGAAGTTTGTCATAATCTAAAAGTAGTGTCAATAAAAAGCACTGTTTAAGTCGGTCATACTCTAGAAGCAGTACCAATCAAAATTATTGTATAAGTCTGTCCAATCAAAAATATACTATAGAAGCAGTACTAATCGGAAGTATTATATAAGTCTGTTATACTCTAGAAGCAAAAGTATTGTATAAGTCTGTCCTACTATAACAGCAGTACCAATCAAAAGTAGTGTACAAGTCTGTCTTACTCTAGAAGCAGTACCAATCAAAAGTATTATATAAGTCTGTTTTACTTTTAACTATAGAAAGAATACCAATCAAAAGTATTGTATACTCTAGAAGCAGTACCAATCAAAATTATCATGTAAATCTGTCCTACTATAGGAGCAATACTAATCAAAAGTATACTATAGAAGCAGTACCAATCAAAAGTATTGTATAAGTCTGTCATACTCTAGAAGTAGTACCAATCATCAAAGTATTGTTTAAGTCTGTAATACTCTAGAAGCAGTGCCAATCAAAAGTATTGTATAAGTCTGTCCTACTATAAAAGCAGTACCAATCAAAAGTATTGTTTAAGTCTGTCATACCCTAGAAGCAGTACCAATCAAAAGTATTTAATAAGTTTATCATACTCTAGAAGCAGTACCAGTCAAAAGTATTGTTTAAGTTTGTCATACTCTAGAAGCAATGCCAATCAAAAGTATTGTATAAGTCTGTCCTACTATAAAAGCAGTACCAATCAAAAGTATTGTTTAAGTCTGTCATACCCTAGAAGCAGTACCAATCAAAAGTATTTAATAAGTTTATCATACTCTAGAAGCAGTACCAGTCAAAAGTATTGTATAAGTCTGTCATACTCTAGAAGCAGTACCAGTCAAAAGTATTGTATAAGTATGTCCTACTATAGAATCAATACCAATCAAAAGTATTGTGTAAAGTCTGTCCTACTATAAAAGCAGTACCAATCAAAATTATTTTATAAGTCTGTCCTACTATAAAAGCAGTACCACAAAATTATTGTGTAAAGTCTGTCCTATAAAAGCAGTACCAATCAAAAGTATTTAATAAGTTTATCATACTCGAGAAGCAGTACCAGTCAAAAGTATTGTATAAGTCTGTCATACTCTAGAAGCAGTACCAAACAAAAGTATGGTACAGTGGAAACTTGTTAATGCGAGAACGCTTAATACGAGAAACAGCTTACTACGAACAGAAACATGTGGTCCCGATTTTCCCCTAAAATATTCAAAATAAACTGTTGAATATGAGGTAAATAACACGGAATCCGCATAATACGAGCAGTTACTGTCAGTTCCAGCCTTTGTTTTCTATTATTTTTATAATGGATAAAACAAGCTAATTTCTCAAGGTGAATTTACATGTTGAAATGCATGTAATTAATTTCCCAGATTCATGTAAAATGTCTTATTTTGTCTTTAATACACAGCTTTTGGCTTAACCACTAGCAGGGTATTATAACACATCTATAACAGTAACCAAGGTGCCAAAATCTGAATTTCGATAATTTTCATATGTCCTCTGGATGAGCAAAATATCACTGAATATGCCTTTAATATTAAATTTGGTCAGAAATTTTGATACATATTTTGGTCAACGTAACTATATCTTTCAATTTGGTCAAAATAGAAGATATACATGAAAACTGTACATGTCGATAATGAAGATGAAAGACGAACATTGTTAAGATGATACCTGAATGATTACTGTAAAAGTGGTTATTTTTGTGTGTGTAATTTTTCATGTTTCGCCGATTCTAAACCAGTTCACTTGTTTTAAAATTTTGAATCTTCTTACATAGACCTATACATAAAAAGATCATATTCACGTGGGTTTTTTTTTCGCGGCAGGTGCATTGAGCGCGAAAAGCGCCAAAATTAATGTACCACGAAAATATCCACTTTTACAGTTGATTGACAGTAATAGAATCTAAGGAGAGATCTGTTGAAATAGTCAACCTATAAATCACTGAAAAATGGAGTGAATAAAAATCGTAACTGTCAGATACATTCATATTAAATGTCTAATTTATGAGATTATTATTCCTTATTAGTACATTGTGTATCTGAAAATATTACAATTGAAAGAAAAAAATTTGAAAAATATATGAACATTCTTTGTTAACCCAACTCATATATCAGACGGAAGCAGAATACTTAATCTACATATTGACTTTTATGATTTTATCCCATCTCATTTAAAAGGGCATTTCGTGATCCACAGCATCATCCCCACACTTTTCTCTAAAAAAGTTGAGATTTTTATACCACTGGAAACCTCTGGCTACATAATGTTTATGTACCAAAAATTTCTTTCAGATTAATTTGTTTAGCAAAAATATCATCAAATTTGAATTTTGTTCTGGTATACCAGAACGAAATTACAACAGTGGCCTATGGATTAGTGTAATACACATAATCATGCATAACTTGCAAATGCAAAATCAGAAATTTCAGGAATAAGCTTTTTTTGCGGATATCTACTGCAAAATGTCATAAAAAGAGGTTGATAGGATCACAAAATCCTCCTTTTTAACTCTCTCCATGTGGGTGTGAATGCAAAGTTTCAAACAAAAAATTAAATTAAAAAACAAATGAAAAAATTTCAGAATTTTCATAACTATATTTGGAATCAACATGTAAAATGCGTAAGAATGAGTACAAACAAGCCTAGTATTGGTTCTGTGGTTCTTGAGATAGCACTTGATATTCTGAGAAAATATGTCAAAACTTATACATCCAAAGATAATGATGATTTACATGAAGAAAAAAATCTTAGTTCACTTCTCCTACATACCCAAGCGTGCTGTGATGAATACCTCTATGGCTCAATGTAGATATTGACTGTCACTTTAAAACAAAAGCTCTGAATCACATAGAAAAAAAAATCCTGACACTGCCGACATCATGCTATGTCACCACTACAGCCGACATCATGTAAACACTGCCACAGCCGACATCATGTAAACACCGCCACAGCCGACATCATGTACACACCACCACAGCCAACATCACGTAAACACAGCAACAACTGACATCATGCTACACACCGCCAAAGCCGACATCATGTACACATCGCCATAGCCGATATCATGCTACGTGACACCGCCCCATAAATACATATTTGATATCACTTTCCTTCCAATTTCAACAAATTATTTAAAACTGAAACATGTTTTGATTCACCCTGTACAATCTATTTCCTGAAGGTGCTACACTATGGACCACATTAGCCTCATCCCAGTGGCACAGTTCAATAACCTCGATTAAACAATCATAGTGCAAAATTTGACCTCAAGTTGCAGACTATGAGTTTTTGTATCCAAATTTTCAAAGGTCATTCAATGAATATACAAATATATTGAGGTTAAAAAACTGTGCCCTGATAGATGAGCATGTTATGGATCCTAGTGTTAGTATTATCAAGCCCAGGTTATACTAGTCAGTTTACTCAGTCTACTACAATTGCCCCTAATTACTTGGGACGGGCGGTGGTGGGTTGAGCGCTTTGGCCTGGGAACCCTCCTTCTCCAGCTGCAGATACCGTCATGACATCAAAAGGATTTTTCTGCTTCTCCATCTACTTTGTTAACTTTGATCTATGACCCACAGCCCATGTTACAAGTTTAGTAGGAAATAGATCATTCTGTTTTTCAACTTTGACCTATGACCTGTATATGATTCATTTTTACTACCCATGCTTGAGCCTGTGTTTTCATTCCTTTCGTCTTTCCATTCTTTGCTGAAATCTTCAAGATTCTTCTGCATATGTTCCTGAGACATACCAATATAAGACCCGGTGCTATGACGATTCTTTCCTCCAGGTTCTAATTTGACCTTCTTATCACGTCTTTTGACCACCGCAGGTTGATGCGCGGCGGTGCTCTTCTTCCTCTCTGTTGAAAACTGCGCCATTATCGGTGACGGTGGAATTGGAGTTTGAGGATGTTTTGAAGTCTGCAGAAAACGAGGAAGGCCATATTTCTGCAGATGTTGTTCATAACTTGGTGGTCGTGGCAACAGAGGTGCTGGTGGTTGCGTAACATTGTTTCTTTTTGATGGTGTATTTGGAGGAGGTCTATAGGTACCATAGAGTAGCACTGCAGGATCACACCTCTTCGCTGGTTCATATACTCTTCCTGCTTGGGAGATATTCGAGACACTTTGAGATCTTTCATAACTAGTCGCACATTTTACGCTTTCATACCGTGGTGGTTCCGTGTATTTTGGAATACGGTTTGAAATTGCTAGATGTGGTGAACTTCTTGACAGATGTGAGGACGAGTCCATATTATGTCCCCGTAGATTCCGTTGATAAAATTTCTCAACTATTGAAGGGGTACTGTTACTGTCCCTACTGATATCGGCAAGAGATCGCTCACACGGTCCAATTGTGGCACATTTCTGTTTCTTCAGACAGCTTCTATGCGAACCCGCATCTTTGACCTGTGGTTTGATTACTGCCACTCTTGAAGGATCAACTTCTGCAAATCTCACATTTCTTGCACCGTTTCTGCTGCCATTTCTTTGCCATCGAAAGTCGCTATTGCTCTGTGAGTGGTAATCTAAATAGTCTTTCCTGAGGTTTGGTTTTGATGCTTCTGTGATACCATTTGGTCTCCTTTTCCCTGTCAGCAAATCAGAGTCAGTCTCCCCATTCATCATGAGACAAAGATTATGCAGCATGTCATCAATAGGACTAGCGTTGCCATTGTGAGGTTCCTTCATATCTCCGTTGGGTTCAGACTTTGAGTTCAATACGTTGTCATCATCTGGATTGCTCTGATGCAATCTCAATGGGGCAACAACTTGCACTGACCCATTTACAGACCATTGACTTTCTGTGCCATTTTCTTTCAAAATCTCGCATCTGTCGTTCGACTCCAGCATATCATTTTCATTGATGATTAACTTCTGTTCCAATCCCAACACATCTTCTTGAATACTTTTGGCAGAAGTAGGTTTCTGTGCAAATTGATCTAAATCTCTCTGAAGAGCTTTCTTAGGATCCTGCTCAGGCTCTTTTGACTGATACCATCGCCACATCAGGTCATTCTTGAAGGTGTCGTATTCATCTGCAGAGAACACATCTTCAAATTGCAACAAAGCCAATCTTTTCTCGTCCGGTGTGTTCTTGTTGACTTCTACGACAGTACTGGCACTTGATGTTGAAGAGTCACTGCTAATAGACGCAGTATCGCTGGATTCGAAATCGTCACCGGACAGTCTCTGGGAAACTTTCCGTAGAACATCTTCTGGACCCTGACAGGTGTGCAGACAATTTCTCACATCCTTATTGTCTTTGCTTCTTGCATCATTGATTAGAATAATATCACCATTGTTATTGTTATCATTATACATCGATATCCGATTCTGACAAGGTGAGTTTTGCTGCTGCATATTGATCCTATTCTTGCGAGAGCATCCACACTTATCCTTACCTCATGTTTCTTCCTGTAGCGACGTCCATGCTACCAATGCTTGAACAGCTACATGGCGTTGCAGGTGCTTTGTTAGTAGACATCTGATATGGTGGACTGCTCACACCATTCATACCACACTGATTATTCCTGTTGACAGAATCTGGTATTTCAACAGACTCCTGTGAACCTTCGGTGAAAGAATCGGTTGAATTGAATGATCCTAGCATCTGTTCGATATTAGGACTTTCACTTCTCTCCCAACCATTGCAGAGTGACGACACGTCACTAGACGTTGTCGAAAGTGTGTCACCATCTGAAGTATCACTCTCATATTCTGTTCCGCTGATATCACTGATAGCATCATCCAAAGTCTGTGATGTAACATCTTTGCAGATGTCGCTCAAAGTCACATCAACTTGGCTCAGTAGTGGTGAAGCAGCACCACCGATGTTTTCATTTCGGTTGCTTTCCAGGTTCATAGACAAGATATCGTTGACAGTAAAAGTGTCACTGATTTGGTCACTCTGTATGGTACACTGACTATGCAAAGATGCTACATCTGCATCCTTAATAGCCTCGTCAAACTTATCTAAAAGCGTATCAAATTCTCTACAGAGAGAACTACTAATAGACATAGTGCTGCCCACAGGAGAATGTTGAGTAGGTTCAGTACTGGAGCAGGATTCCGTCTTTCCAAGTGGGTTCTTGTTGAATGCTTCGCAAGTGTCATTGTACACAATGCCAGATCTTTTCATCTGCGGTATTTCTAGTAACTCTTCTTGTGTTTTTGTTATTAAGTGTGGAATAGTTTGAAGATAGGAATTGTTTGTCTGTACGCTTCTAGCACAAGATGGTGGATCATCATAATTGGGCACAAACACATCATCTGATTCGGTCAGCATATATTCAAAGTCATCTTCAAGATCAAGTGTGGAATCAAGACTCTTGAAACTGGCATCTTCTGCAGTGCTGTCTTCAACCCAGTCTTCTTCCTCTCCAGAGGATGGGAAAACTGGTTCCTCGACAGAGGGTGGGAAAACAGGTTTGTCTTTAGAGGTTGCAGAAACCAGTTCGTCTCCAGAGGATGCGAAAACCGGTTCTTCTCCAGAGGATGTAAAAACCAGTTCTTCTCCAGAGGGTGGGAAAACAGGTTCCTCTCCAGCGGGTTGCAAAACGGGTTGCTGCTGAGGAAGTGAGATAGATTTGATGATATCTGGGAATGACTCATTATTACCATCAACTTTGCTCTCCAGGTGACGAGTAACAAATTCACACCCCTCTTGATGAGTACTACAATTGCATACACATTTGGATTCATTCTGCGTTACTTCCACAATATCAAGACCATTCTCTAAGCTTTCTTTATTGGAATGTGAGTACGGTCTAATAATGACTTCTTCTCCTTCCCACTCATCTTCTTCTTCAAACCCATCAACTCCAAGCTGCTGATTGAATCCATGACACTGTTCCACCAGATCCCAGTTGTAGTTGCCGGTTAACAGGTAGCCACCTTCCTCTGACCATACACTCACTGTACCTTCCCTGATTGCAGTCAGAAGACTTGAAGATGATAGTCCAGAGGTGAAGAGATTATAGAGATATTTGACATGAATGCTTGTGCTTCCATCAGCTTCTAATTCAGTGGGTACATCACTTGTAATGATTCTCTTCAGAAGAGAGTCAAGACACACAGGAGTGACTGTTTGACGAAGCTTCACACAATCTGAAAATCAAAAGAGAAAAATATACTTATTTGAGTTTCAAAATGAAATCAAATGATTGCATTAAATTTATTCTATCAAGTAGTGAATGACAGTATACTAACAATTCCTATTATTTGTTAATTATTAAAGCCATAATGTACGATTTGAATGAAATTTTAATTTACTTATTCTTTCTTCAAAATGCTGAAATAATATAAGTAATACCTGTCAGGAAGGGTTTTAAACTGTCCATTTTAAGCTGAAATAAGATGGTAAAATGACAGAAAGCCCACTGGCTATTTTAACCATTGAACGAGGAGTTATATCATAATTATAACATGTCAAAATTGCTCTGTTGACCTACAAACACAACATTTTGGCTGATTTTGTATTTTAAGTATAAGTTGGGACATGTGTAACGGATACAAAATGCCAAAAACCTCAGGGTTGAAAAAAAATTATCAATTTCATATTATAAGATCATACATTATGGCTTTAATTAAACATACTGCCATTGGTCCACATACTGTATATTATGACTGTTATATTTGAGTTGCATTTATTTAATGTTTAATTAAATCCATCATACAATATGGCTTTAATTAAACATACTGCCATCGGTCCACATACTGAATATTGTGACTGTTACATTTGAGTTGCATTTCAGTAATTTGTATAAACAATTTGTACAAAGGGGAACACCAATGGCCCTTTAAACATTATATTTCTAAAATTAAAACTCTTAGAAAATCAAACAACATCATCAGACTTTGAGATGATCCCTAATCACATGCTGAAGTATATATCTGAGAATATACACTAAAGATAAATTCTAAGACACTGTGTGCAACACAAACAAAACATCAAGTAAAATATATACGAAAATCAACAGTTGCAGGGAAAAAACACTGTTGAAACAGGTGCTAGAACTTAATCAACATAAAGGATAGATAAAATTACAAGATGGGCATACATATCCAAACCTGGGGGGCTTATACTCATGTATAAAAGTTGTAAGCATCTGCGTGAATTAACTTTCAAAAAGGACTCTAAGCTGGGATGTCGAAAATTGGTCAAACTAACCCTAAAAGGGGATTGTACTCAAATAAAAGCATCCTAAGAATTGGTTTGAAATTTGCCCCTAACCAAGGATAGACATTATGTGTGTTTATTCCTGGCACTGTTGACGTCGGTCAATTTTTTTAAATCTGGTTTGTAAAATTGCTCACAAACCACTCTTTTGTGTCAAATAACTTGATATAGGTCTCCACTAATGGCCATTCATTGTGTAATTTTAAAAAAAATACCCTAAATGAGGATCGTCCTTTACAAAACACCTCTTCTAGCAAACTGAGTGTTTTCAGACCCTAATCACAGATCAGCGTTTTGCTTTTCAAAACCACCCTAAATCCGCATTTTCTTTCATGCGGATGCTTGCAACTTTGATACATGAGTATCCCCCTGATAGAAACACATGGTGGTTTAATGAGAATGCACCCTTGGTTAGATGGGTCAACATCATTATTGAAAGTGCTGTGCATATACTTACATGGGATTGGTAGTGGAAACAGATTTAAAAAATAACACCAAATTTATAGCACAGCACTCTATATAGTCAGGGCCGTCAAGAGCCATTACGGGCCCTGGAGTATGAACACATGGCCCCTTTGATCAGCAATTATGTGCAGGACTTCATAAGTGGGGCAAAATTTCCAAATCATCCTGCTGACACCCCAGTCACTGCCCATGGAAATAATGTTTACTGACTAAAATTGGTGACCCTAAATCTTTTTCACCAGGGTGCTTGAGATTACAATTTTTTGTTGATTTACAGGCCCATTAAGGTATGTTTCCTTTACTTTTTACAGGCCCTCAGAGACTCTGGACCCCGATCCCCTAGGACACCCCAACACCCCTTTGTCAGTACAGTTAAGTCAAAACTGAGTCTGGAGCTTTTTGTAACCTAGTTTATAGCTAGGACATGACTACAATTTGTCAGTTTACATATGGAAAAGTTTTCCTATGAAAGTCTCTTTAAATAAATTATACTCGACTCCAGTGTGTGCACGCTGTGTGTACAGAGGCGTTCGAGGTCAATGCACAATGCATACATTACCACACAACAAACTAAGCAGGGCTGTACGGAAGAGGGTATGGTTTTTCCTACGGTACGACGGCATTTTGTAACCAATCAGATTCCTTTTTAGAGAGGAGAATCTGGCAAAGTATTTCTAGGAAATACCGTTTGAGCCAAGTCAATCGGACTGATTATTATCAAGTGAGGGCCGTCTATAGCACGCTACTTTAATGACACGGGGTGCATGTCAGTGTATTTCGCCATAAATCGAGTGAGATTTTGGGAATACCTCATGCGTGTTTAGTGCTCCTGTCGACGAGGTCTTTCATCAGATTTCCTAGAAAATCGGGAAAGTAAAGTTTAATATATACATGAGACAATTAAGAGTGAGCCAAAAATAAAAGACTTTCCCTTTATAATAATTGAAGTTGAAAGTGAAAAAAGACAATTTTCTCCTATTGCTTAACTGTGGGACCCCTTTTATTTGAGCAAAAGAGACTACTTTTCCATATGTTGTTGTTTTTTGTTGATATATATCACTTCCTTTTTGGCTAACAACTATTCTACAAAGTCAACTTCAAATAAAAACAACATCAAATTAACACACATTCAGAATTTATTGATATTCATGATGTACACAAAATCAAATGAAGTTGGTAATTTGAAAGTGTGGACCCCACTACAGGTAAGTGTTCTTTGGGGCCATCACTGAGGAATTCCTCGGCAAATGATTCTGCTATATATTAATGAGGTTAACGACTGGATGTAACTAATTTGTTGACATTCGAACAACAAACATTGTTGCACTTGCAGTATTATTTTTTCTTTATCACACCCTTCTGCAGTGGCATAGCCAAGGGCAGGAGGGCAAGGGGAAGCTGCCTCCTTTGGAATATCCCACTGTGGGCTATGGGATGCTCACCACTGGACTTTTTTTAGATTTGTATACCTTTTTTTTTATAATTTTCGTCAAATTTTGCCTTTCTCTGAAAGTCACCTTATATGACTTCCCCACACCCTTGGCCCCTTCTGAAAATATCCTGGCAATATCCCACCGTGGGCCATGAGATGCTCGCCACTGGATATTTTTAGATTTGTAGGCCTTTTTGACCATTTTTGTAAAATTTTACCCCTCTCCCCCACCCCCTTGGCTCCATCTGAAAATATCCTTGAAAGGGGGGCAGCTGCGCTCTTTACAATATCCCTCCATGGACTGTGGGATGCTCGCCACTGGACATTTTTAGATTGTAGACCATTTTTGTCAAATTTTACCTTTCTCTGAAAGTCACCTTATACCCCTCTCCCCCCCACCTTGGCCCCTTCTGAAAATATCCTAGCTACACTGCTGCCCTCTGGGGTCATGCATTGTTCTCTCAAACATAAAATAATAGGTGCATTACTATGTCATTTGAACCTCATCAAAAATCAAACCTAATCATTAACTCTCTCCATGTGGGTGTCAACTGCAGACGACAAGTTTCAAATTTTTTAAAACAATTTCAAAAATTTCGAATAGTAAAGTTTCATGAGCGTATTTGGAATCAGCATGAAAAATGCATTAAAATGAGTACAAACAAACCTAGTATTGGTTCAGTAGTTCTTTTAAGATAGCTCTTGATATTTTGAGAAAATATCTCAAATCTTGGGACTTTTTATGTTGAAGCCTATGGCTAGCATGCAGACAGAGCATTAACCTCTTGAACTTGTGAAAAAGAGTAATCATGCAATGCAAGCAATTCTTTATCACAAATATCACAACACTGCATAATTCAACAGCCTCACCAGACAACAGAAACCAAGTTACCTTTAGCTAGATCCTGTCACCATGGGATAGAGCAATATATAAACAGAAATAATCACATATAACTTAGCAAGTAATACATACAATGTTTTAATTCCTTTTATACTGCAGCAGCTCTCTGAAAATGGTACATGTACATGATAAAAGTCAAGATCTGGTTTTTTTAGGGTGATTTTCTCAAAATCAGAACATTTTGGCATAAGTCGTGATCTCACAGGAGTGATTTCCTTCCTAAAAATATATACATACTTTTACATATTTTGAAACATTAACTTGAAGCAAAAATGAAGTCGGGGAAGATATAAATTCACTCCCCATACGGATTTATTCAGTCACTGCATCATGCAAATAATACTTAAGAGTGCACACCAGTAAATTTTTAAAATGTTTTTTAAAAGCAAAAGGTACATACCATCTGGTAGGCTTTGTTCCTCTATACTACTGTTATTGGCATCATCATAACTTCTTCTCTTCATTCTTGATGGAACTGAAGATGATGGAGGACCATATTCCTTGGAGGGGTTTAAAGGCATTGATGTTTTTCTTCTTAACATCTGCGCTAAAGAAGAACGTCTTCGTGGGGAGTTTCGATGACCTGTGATTGGAGAGTACTCAAGTTCTACAGACTTTGTCCGGCAGTAGAGGCCCTTTGGCTTTACTTTGGCAATACGTGTAGCCTGGGGGAGAAACAATTGAGATGAAATTATTTGAAACTTATCTAGTTACCCTGCAAACACATAATGTTGCACAGAAAATGTTTAAATGTTGAGTGAAGCAGGGACCTTGTATGGAGGGACTGGAAACGCCTTCCATCCATTGTACCATGCGAGTTGCTGGTTTACAAATTATCCTCAGTTGAGCAAGCATGAATAATACGTTGATCAATAGACCCTAGTACGAATCCAAGCACAGTTAAGCAGTATACAGACTTTTTATTGTACGTACAATATTGTATGTACAATATGTACGTTATTTAATCTATTGCCATTCTATTTCCAGTACTGTTTAAGTTCTAACGAATGTTTGATGACGTAAAATCGATAATATATTTCTGCTACATATTGTATGTAACATATTATCGATTTTTCGTCATCAAACATTCGTTAGAACTTAAACATTACTGGAAATAGAATGGCAATAGATTAAATAACGTATATATTGTACATACAATATTGTACGCATAATACTGAGTCTGAAGCGCTTTACAACACTGCGCTTGGCTTGTATTGTACATTGCGAAATGAGCCTACATGTTTGCTAGTATAATGACAGACTCTAGAAATGCCAACATAAATCTTCAAAGAACATCATCTTAAGAATTATTTCAGTATCGAAATCAGTAGGAATACCAAGCGTCGGTGTACACATTCCAGAAAAAATATAATTTTGTTTGTTCTAGCATTCTCCACAAAATTATCACATTTTGTCTCCAAAATCCTATGTAAATGATTCTCGATGCTACACAGAAATTATTTTCGACAAAGGATAGAAATTTTACACAATTTGTCATAACTTAAAAAGATATTGGAATACTTTGATGTTTTTTTTGATATTTTGTAGAGCAACATGAGTAAATAATAAAATTCAAACATCACGCCCTCGGCGCAACTCGCATACAATCAAAGGTCGTGAAAGATAATCTGATAACAATAGCTTGACAATAGCTATCAATAATCCCGTTTCCAGTCCCTTTATACACGGTCCCTGAGTGAAGTAAATATAAAGGGTATAAAATCTTTTAATAACAATCAAAACCATTTGTTTAAACTTACTGCCAAAAATTCTAACATATTGTTTTAAGCATGCACATATTTTTGGGGCACCAGCCCCCGGTAAAAGCGGGACGGCCAAAACGAAGCGGGCGGCCAAAACGAAGGGGGCTATCTAAACATCGAAGATATCGGACCTGCCTATGTGGAACTTACCCAAGTGTCATGGTCCTCCATTGTTACATGTATAAATAAACTAGCTTGGTCCAAACCTTCTAGATGAACATGTCTATAGCCTGATATGGATAAAAGGAGATAAAGAAAATGGTAAAATAAGATAAATGGATAAATAAATAAAATAAAAGACTAATACCTTTCAGCATAACTAGTAACCAATTATTATTCTTTGCTAGCATTGGTACAATAAAAAGCTACTTTGCTACACATCCAAATTCTAAATAACAGGTTTATTTTCACTGATTTCAAAGATAGTAAGCTGTAACTAATTTTCGGAACGGGATTGCTAGCGGTATGATATCAAAAAGTAGAAACTATAACCCCGGGACCATAACCTTTGGAGTAATTGAGCTGTTATTTGCAATTCTGGGTAAAAACCACATGTGCCTGCTAACGGTCAAAACATTTTTATTGCATGAGGTGAAAGGGCTTTGGTAGTAGGTTACAAAAAGTCACATCAAAAATTCCTCCGGAGCTTGTTGCCATAGCAACGGCAGTTTTTATGATTTTCGTGATTTTTGCTTATTTTGGGGTGAAAATAAGGGAAAATATGTACTTTTCTGAATTGCTCCTGACTTTAAATGTGAAGTCACATTAAAAAAGTAACCTTACCACCATAAAGTATTGTCTTTGTGCTTTCCCCAGATGCAAAAAATATTTCAATAATATTTCCCCATGTTCAATTTTAGTGCTGGGCAACATTGCCAATTTAGCACTTTTGAAAAAATGCAATTTTTACCCTATCTTTGAAGTCTAAAAACTAATTTTGCTTGAGCACCCAGAATTATTTCCTCTTTGTTGGTACTTGGGCAGACATTGCCCCTTCCAAATTTGGTAAAAAATCTCTGGGGCTATTTGACCTGTAAAGCCAGTGTTGCCAGAAAGTTTGATAATTTTCAAAAAATGCATTTTTCAAAATAATGCATTTTCTACATATTTACTCATGTAACCTTTAATACCACCAACTTAATTGAAATATTTGCACACTTTGCATACATGATTAGACACACACTGCAACGGAAGCAACACTTTGAGGCTGGGTTCAAATCCTGTCCTGCAAAAACCGGTATTGCCAGAACATCTTATTTTATTAATCCAAATTTCCAATTTGTGCATTTTACAATTATTTATTCAATTAATTTTATAGTATCAATGTAGTTGAATATAATGTGCATTTAAACATCATCTGATACAATACATGTTCAGACACATGGGCGAGTTTCTCGACAGGTGGCTTAGTAAGCCTTAGGCTTTGGCGACCTAGAGGATACTAAGCCTACTTTTGACCCACAATAGTAATTTTTACATAGAAAATTGTTTGGAAAATGATATATGCACCTTAAAAAAGTGTATCAGCTTACTAAGATGGACGTTTGGATCAAAAAAAAAAAGTAAATCACAATATTTTTCTGTGACCTATTTTTACCTATGACCTCTTGGAATTCATAAGTAGGCCTAAAATGTAGGTTTTTAATGATTTTGGTCATTTTGGGCAAAAATGGACCCTTTTTAACAACCATCACAAACAGGTTTTGAAACTTAGGCAATGATGGTATTGCCAGATTATATGACAATTAATTTACCCACAGGCTTACCCGTAATTTTTGTGTTCGTCAAACATGCGTGCATTTGTTTGAAAACGTAGCCATGTAAAATTAATGATACGCACACTAATATAAACTTCAAACTCCCATGGGGGCATCAATATTGATATTTGCATTATTTGACACCCTTATTGAATTTCTCTCCTAAATTAAGACATCCGTTCTGATACCATCAATTTGACTTCTACTTTTACGTTGATACAGGACCTGTTCCCGGTCCCCGCACTCAGTGCATCCATGGGTATTCATGCTCGTCGAAAATTTCGCGAAATAGGGGGTGTTTTTAGATGAAGAAATGCGATTCATGAAACACACAAAAAGGGGTATTTTTCAAACCATGTGTTCGCGAAATTGAAAAAAAAGGGTCATTTCATAGAGCAGCCTACGTGTTTCTGTCAGAAAAGGGTATGTTAGAAATATCGTTCGCGTTTTAGCTGAAATAGGGTATTGTCGAAGGGTAAATAATTAGCAAATCGCTAAAAAAGGGTGTTTTTCCCCTTAAAACTTCGCGAAATGAGATGCAAAAGGGGGTGTTTTTAAAGTTCACCGACAAGCATGAATACCCGCGGATGCACGGAGTGCGGGTACCGGGGACCTGTTGAAGATATACTTGTCCAGGGTGGAAAGGTAACATCACATGTGTTCACATCGAAACAACCGTGCAGACAATATTTACAATGCAAATAATAATCCAACTGGTGAAGAAGCTAGTGGGTCATGATAGGCTGTTGCAATTAAAACACTCCCTATTTTCCCGATTTCCCCTTGTTTCTAACACAATCCTCAAGATAATTTTCTATCTGTATGTGTAGGCCTATATGCTATCAATTTGGTTTAAAATTGCCATTCCAAAAGTATCATGGTATGATCATTGGGTGGAAGGGAGAGCAGTTTCATATCCCCGCCAAGACCCCGGCGCGGATTGGGGGGGCAGTGGGCTCCGGCCCCTCATTCCGCCCCCCCTCCTCGTCCTAAAAGCATTTGAAAATTACTGCGGGCCCGCCAATATGCAGGGCGAGTGGACGGGAGGGCCACCCATTTCGTACATTTTTCTCTATTTTTTCTCAAATCCCCCCTCTGACTGCCCTGGATCCGCCACTGCCAAGGCCACATCATTTCACATTTCAGGTGGGATAGACCTAAGGGGGGCAGCTATGGCCAGCTATGGCCAGCTATGGCTGCCATTGAGGTGTAGGAATGCATGAAATTGGATTCATCTACAATATAGCCTCGATTCTTTGTTAGCCTTGTGTGCCATGTTTCGCTAAAATTGTGTAGATGTAGTCAACGAAAGCCTGTTGAGTCAGGTTTAAAACTCATCATTCTCATAATAGATTACACAAAATATCTGATATATTTACAGGCTAGATCACACAAGTTATGTCTGGAAAATGTACTTAAACCATTGCTATGACGTCTATTCATTACTGAAGATTATTTTCTACTGAATGAACACTTGACACGTTTCTATGCAAGAATCCACAGTTTTAGAGCGTATTGTTAGTATAAAGCAATGGTTTAAATCAGCGAATACACTTGAAACTGTTATTCCTTGATACGAGTTCACTTTCGGCTATGCCTTGTGGATTCGTAATCAAGAATCAACAGTTTCGTGTATTCTCATTAACAGGATTATCATAAAGCCTAAAATATTGTTTGATTGGCATAACATTTTAAGCTATTAGGAGAATTCAAAGAGATGCCAGTTTACAAGGAAACGGCCTTTTACGCCCATTTTTACTGGGAAATTAGCTCTATTTCACAGATATTTGCTTAAAATGAGCATTAATGGTCGTTGCCATGGAAACTGCATACTTGTTGAATTCTCTCAATAGCCTAAAATTAAAGAAGCCCTATTTATCAATAAAGTTAAGTGTAATTTAAAACTTTTGTAATGCAAAAAATTGCTAAAAATGGTAAAAAGGGTCCATTTTTACCCAAAATGAACAATATCATTGAAAACCGGCATTTTAGGTCTACTTATGAATTACAAGAGGTCATAGGTCAAAATCATAGGTCACTTTTTTGATTTAACATCCATCTTAATAAACTGATACACTTTCCAAGATGCATTTGTCATATTTCAAAAAAATTTCCATGTAAAAATTACTATTTTGGGTCAAAACTAGGCTTTAGCCTATAGTATCCTCAAGGTCGCCTAAGCCAAAGGCTTACTAAGCCACCTGTCGAGAAACTTGCCCATGTGTCTGAACATGTATTGTATCAGATGATGTTTAAACATTATATTCAACTAACATTGATAGTATAAACTTAACCGAATACATAATATTGTAAAATGCACAAATTGGAAATTTGGATTAATGAAGTAAGATTTTCTGGCAATACCGGTTTTTGCAGGACAGGACTTGTCCCCAGCCGCAAAGTGTTGCTTACGCTGCAGTGTGTGTCTAATCATGTGTGCAAAGTGTGCAAATATTTCAATTAAGTTGGTGGTATTAAAGGTTACATGAGTAAACATGTAGAAAAATGCATTATTTCGAAAAATGCATTTTTTGAAAATTATCAAACTTTCTGGCAACACTGGCTTTACAGGTCAAATAGCCCCAGAGATTTTTTACCAAATTTGAAAGGGGCAATGTCTGCTCAAGTACCATCAAAGAGGAAATAATTCTGGGTGCTCAAGCAAAATTAGTTTTTAGACTTCAAAGATAGGGTAAAAATTGCATTTTTTCAAAAGTGCTTAATTGGCAATGTTGCCCAGCCCTAAAATTGCACATGGAGAAATATTATTGAAATATTTTTTGCATCTGGGGAAAGCACAAAGATAATACTTTATGGTGGTAAGGTTGCTTTTTTAATGTGACCTCAAATTTAAAGTCAGGAGCAATTCAGAAAAGTACATATTTTCCCTTATTTTCACCCCAAAATAAGCAAAATCACGAAAATCATAAAACTGCCGTTGCTATGGCAACAGGCTCGGAGGAATTTTGATGTGACTTTTGTAACCTACTACCAAAGCCCTTTCACCTCATGCAATAAAATTTTTTTGACCGTTAGCAGGCACATGTGGTTTTTACCCAGAATTGCAATTATGAATTTTGTATTATCAAATGATTCTTTATCACAGAAACTGACACCCAAAAATGGCATGATCATGATGATTTGACATAAAACTTACCTGGCATGAGGCTGCGTACTGGCATAGTGAATTGACCTATGAAATCTCTACCAATAGGATCTTCATCCCACACAGCAAATCTTATCAATGCTAGGTCAGCTAGGTGGATGGTGAAAGTCATGTTGCAATCCCAATGAGGATTAAAACCTACAATTCAAAAGAAGAAACTGTGTTGGTAAAAGTACTAACCAGGGGCGTGTCCAGAAACCTAGAGCTACCGAGGTGTGCCCCCACCCCCTTAATGGGATATAAATGTAACATCCCAGCAAACACAAAACGTTTTCGACATCATTCGCAAAAGGTTATAAAAGGTTGTCAGAAAACGTTTAAATGTCGGGTTATATAAAGGGTACATTAATGGTATAAAACGTTTTCATAACATTAAATAACATTTGTTGGTAATTTACTACACAGAAAACACAAATGTTTTACAGAAAACATTTAAATGTCGGGTTATATAAAGGGAATAAAAACGTTTTAATAACATTCCAAAAACATTTTTGAAAACTTGGTACAAATCATTTTAAACAGAATGTTATTTTGGGGTTGAAAAAATATTTTGCAAAAAATGTTTGCCCAAAATATTTACAATAACGTTTTTAAAATGTTTTCACGACCTTTATATAACCCGACATTTAAATGTTATTAAAACGTTTTGTAAAAAAACATTTTAAGAACATTTCTGTGTTTGCTGGGTGCAAATATTTTAACATAATGTTATTTAAGTGTTAACAAAATATTTGGCCAAAAATGTTTGCAAAAATAGTTTACAATGACATTTCGAAAACATTTAAAAAATATTGTTGTAGTGTGTTTTCATACAAAACGTTTTAAAATGATTTTATGACCTTTATATAACCCGACATTTTAATGTTATTAAAACGTTTTTACCTAAACCAAAACCAAAAATATAACTTATTTAAAATGTTTTAAAAACGTTTTTGTGTTTGCTGGGATGTTCTGCACCATTTTGCCACAGAAATGGGATATAAATGTTCTACACCATTTTGCCCGTGTGTATGTGTTTCACAGAAATGGGATATTAAGTGTCACACGTTCTGCACCATTTTGCCAGTGTATGTGTTTCACAGAAATGGGATATTAAGTGTCACGTGTTCTACACCATTTTGCCAGTGTGTATGTGTTTCACAGAAATGGGATATTTTTGCGGGTATATCTAGGCATTAACAGCTGAAATCTAGGAGATAACGCTGTCGAAACTTCAGCCAGATACAAGTGACCTGGTGAACGAAGTGGGTCGCCGTAGATAGCTGGTCGGGGTATTTTACAGGACAGACAAGTGTAGCTGACAATCGGGCGTTACCCTGATCGGAACCGCCTGTAAACAAAATCTTTTATCATGGATCATCTGCCCCGCCATTACCAGATGAACAACGGGGAGAGCGGAGATTTTTTTTTTTTAGGTCCTGCGGGGAATCGAACCCGGGACCTCTCGCACCAAAGGCAAAGACCTTAACCAGTGTGCCACGCTGCTCCCTTAAGTGTCACATGTTCTGCACCATTTTGCCAGTGTGTATGTGTTTAACAGAAATGAGATATTAAGTGTCACATGTTCTGCACCATTTTGCCAGTGTGTATGTGTTTAACAGAAATGAGATATTAAGTGTCACATGTTCTGCACCATTTGGCCAGTGTATTTGTTTAACAGAATGGGATATTAAGTGTCACATGTTCTGCACCATTTTGTCAGTGTGTATGTGTTTAACAGAAATGGGATATTAAGTGTCACATGTTCTGCACCATTTTGCCAGTGTGTATGTGTTTAACAGAAATGAGATATTAAGTGTCACATGATCTGCACCATTTTGCCAGTGTGTTTGTGTTTGACAGAAATGGGATATTAAGTGTCACATGTTCTGCACCATTTTGCCAGTGTGTATGTGTTTAACAGAAATGAGATATTAAGTGTCACATGATCTGCACCATTTTGCCAGTGTGTTTGTGTTTGACAGAAATGGGATATTAAGTGTCACATGTTCCGCACCATTTTGCCAGTGTGTTTGTGTTTAACAGAAATGAGATATTAAGTGTCACATGTTCTGCACCATTTTGCCAGTGTATGTGTTTAACAGAATGGGATATTAAGTGTCACATGTTCTGCACCATTTTGTCAGTGTGTATGTGTTTAACAGAAATGGGATATTAAGTGTCACATGTTCTGCACCATTTTGCCAGTGTGTATGTGTTTAACAGAATGGGATATTAAGTGTCACATGTTCTGCACCATTTTGCCAGTGTGTATGTGTTTAACAGAAATGAGATATTAAGTGTCACATGTTCTGCATCATTTTGCCAGTGTGTATGTGTTTAACAGAAATGGGATATTAAGTGTCACATGTTCTGCACCATTTTGTCAGTGTGTGTGTGTTTAACAGAAATGAGATATTAAGTGTCACATGTTCTGCACCATTTTGCCAGTGTGTATGTGTTTGACAGAAATGAGATATTAAGTGTCACATGTTCCGCACCATTTTGCCAGTGTGTATGTGTTTAACAGAAATGGGATATTAAGTGTCACATGTTCCGCACCATTTTGCCAGTGTGTTTGTGTTTAACAGAAATGAGATATTAAGTGTCACATGTTCTGCACCATTTTGCCAGTGTATGTGTTTAACAGAATGGGATATTAAGTGTCACATGTTCTGCACCATTTTGTCAGTGTGTATGTGTTTAACAGAAATGGGATATTAAGTGTCACATGTTCTGCACCATTTTGCCAGTGTGTATGTGTTTAACAGAAATGAGATATTAAGTGTCACATGTTCTGCACCATTTTGCCAGTGTATGTGTTTAACAGAATGAGATATTAAGTGTCACATGTTCTGCACCATTTTGTCAGTGTGTATGTGTTTGACAGAAATGAGATATTAAGTGTCACATGTTCTGCACCATTTTGCCAGTGTGTATGTGTTTAACAGAAATGAGATATTAAGTGTCACATGTTCTGCACCATTTTGCCAGTGTGTATGTGTTTAACAGAAATGGGATATTAAGTGTCACATGTTCTGCACCATTTTGTCAGTGTGTATGTGTTTAACAGAAATGAGATATTAAGTGTCACATGATCTGCACCATTTTGCCAGTGTGTATGTGTTTGACAGAAATGGGATATTAAGTGTCACATGTTCTGCACCATTTTGTCAGTGTGTATGTGTTTAACAGAAATGGGATATTAAGTGTCACATGTTCTGCACCATTTTGCCAGTGTGTATGTGTTTAACAGAAATGGGATATTAAGTGTCACATGTTCTGCACCATTTTGCCAGTGTGTATGTGTTTAACAGAAATGAGATATTAAGTGTCACATGTTCTGCACCATTTTGTCAGTGTGTATGTGTTTAACAGAAATGAGATATTAAGTGTCACATGTTCTGCACCATTTTGCCAGTGTGTATGTGTTTAACAGAAATGGGATATTAAGTGTCACATGTTCTGCACCATTTTGCCAGTGTGTTTGTGTTTGACAGAAATGGGATATTAAGTGTCACATGTTCTGCACCATTTTGTCAGTGTGTATGTGTTTAACAGAAATGAGATATTAAGTGTCACATGTTCCGCACCATTTTGCCAGTGTGTATGTGTTTAACAGAATGGGATATTAAGTGTCACATGTTCTGCACCATTTTGCCAGTGTGTATGTGTTTAACAGAAATGAGATATTAAGTGTCACATGTTCTGCATCATTTTGCCAGTGTGTATGTGTTTAACAGAAATGGGATATTAAGTGTCACATGTTCTGCACCATTTTGTCAGTGTGTGTGTGTTTAACAGAAATGAGATATTAAGTGTCACATGTTCTGCACCATTTTGCCAGTGTGTATGTGTTTGACAGAAATGAGATATTAAGTGTCACATGTTCCGCACCATTTTGTCAGTGTGTATGTGTTTAACAGAAATGAGATATTAAGTGTCACATGTTCCGCACCATTTTGTCAGTGTGTATGTGTTTAACAGAAATGAGATATTAAGTGTCACATGTTCTGCACCATTTTGCCAGTGTGTATGTGTTTAACAGAAATGGGATATTAAGTGTCACATGTTCTGCACCATTTTGCCAGTGTATGTGTTTAACAGAAATGGCCCAGCAAACACAAAAACGTTTTAAAAACGTTTTAAATAGGTTATTTTTGGCTTTTGGTTTAGATAAAACGTTTTAATAACATTAAAATGTCGGGTTATATAAAGGTCATGATAACGTTTTAAAACGTTTTGTATGAAAACACACTACAACAATATTTTTAAATGTTTTAAAAAAATGTTATTGTAAACTATTTTTGCAAACATTTTTGCAAAATATTGTGTCAATACTTAAATAACATTATATTAAAACATTTGAACCCAGCAAACACAGAAATGTTCTTAAAATGTTTTTTTCAAAACCTTTTAATAACATTTAAATGTCGGGTTATATAAAGGTCATGAAAATGTTGTTAAAACGTTATTGAAAATATTTTGGGCAAACATTTTTCGCAAAATATTTGTTCAACCCCAAAATAACATTCTGTTTAGAATGTTTTGTATCAAGTTTTCAAGAATGTTTTTGGAATGTTATTAAAATGTTTTTATACCCTTTATATAACCCCGACATTTAAACGTTTTTTTGTAAAACATTTTTGTTTGCTGAGCAGTAGATTATCATAATATGTTTTTTAAGGTTATGAAAACGTTTTATAACCTTAATATACCCTTATTTAACCCGACATTTAAACGTTTTCTGACAACCTTTTATAACCTTTTGCGAATGATGTCGAAAACATTTTGTGTTTGCTGGGGGGATATTAAGTGTCACATGTTCTGCACCATTTTGCCAGTGTGTATGTGTTTAACAGAAATGGGATATTAAGTGTCACATGTTCCGCACCATTTTGTCAGTGTGTATGTGTTTAACAGAAATGAGATATTAAGTGTCACATGTTCTGCACCATTTTGCCAGTGTGTATGTGTTTAACAGAAATGGGATATTAAGTGTCACATGTTCTGCACCATTTTGTCAGTATGTATGTGTTTAACAGAAATGGGATATTAAGTGTCACATGTTCTGCACCATTTTGCCAGTGTGTATGTGTTTAACAGAAATGGGATATTAAGTGTCACATGTTCTGCACCATTTTGTCAGTATGTATGTGTTTAACAGAAATGAGATATTAAGTGTCACATGTTCTGCACCATTTTGCCAGTGTGTATGTGTTTAACAGAAATGGGATATTAAGTGTCACATGTTCTGCACCATTTTGCCAGTGTGTTTGTGTTTAACAGAAATGGGATATTAAGTGTCACATGATCTGCACCATTTTGTCAGTGTGTATGTGTTTAACAGAAATGAGATATTAAGTGTCACATGTTCTGCACCATTTTGTCAGTATGTATGTGTTTAACAGAAATGGGATATTAAGTGTCACATGTTCTGCACCATTTTGCCAGTGTGTATGTTTTTAACAGAAATGGGATATTAAGTGTCACATGTTCTGCACCATTTTGCCAGTGTGTATGTGTTTAACAGAAATGGGATATTAAGTGTCACATCCCAGCAAACACAAAACGTTTTCGACATCATTCGCAAAAGGTTAAAAAAGGTTGTCAGAAAACGTTTAAATGTTGGGTTATATAAAGGGTACATTAATGGTATAAAACGTTTTCATAACATTAAATAACATTTGTTGGTAATTTACTGCACAGCAAACACAAATGTTTTACAGAAAACATTTAAATGTCGGGTTGTATAAAAGGTATAAAAACGTTTTAATAACATTCCAAAAACATTTTTGAAAACTTGGTACAAATCATTCGAAATAGAATGTTATTTTGGGGTTGAAAAATATTTTGCAAAAAATGTTTGCCCAAAATATTTACAATAACGTTTTTAAAATGTTTTCACAACGACCTTTATATAACCCGACATTTAAATGTTATTAAAACGTTTTGTAAAAAACATTTTAAGAACATTTCTGTGTTTGCTGGGTGCAAATATTTTAACATAATGTTATTTAAGTGTTGACAAAATATTTGGCCAAAAATGTTTGCAAAAATAGTTTACAATGACATTTCAAAAAATATTGTTGTAGTGTCTTTTCATTTCATGACAAAAACCCGACATTTTAATGTTATTAAAACGCTTTTACATAAACCAAAACCCAAAATATAACTTATTTAAAACGTTTTAAAAACGTTTTTGTGTTTGCTGGGATGTTCCGCACCATTTTGCCAGTGTGTATGTGTTTAACAGAAATGGGATATTAAGTGTCACATGTTCTGCACCATTTTGCCAGTGTGTATGTGTTTGACAGAAATGGGATATTAAGTGTCACATGTTCTGCACCATTTTGCCAGTGTGTATGTGTTTAACAGAAATGGGATATTAAGTGTCACATGTTCTGCACCATTTTGCCAGTGTGTTTGTGTTTGACAGAAATGAGATATTAGGTGTCACATATTCCGCACCATTTTGCCAGTGTGTATGTGTTTAACAGAAATGGGATATTAAGTGTCACATGTTCTGCACCATTTTGCCAGTGTGTATGTGTTTGACAGAAATGAGATATTAAGTGTCACATGTTCTGCACCATTTTGCCAGTGTGTATGTGTTTAACAGAAATGGGATATTAAGTGTCACATGTTCTGCACCATTTTGCCAGTGTGTATGTGTTTAACAGAAATGGGATATTAAGTGTCACATGTTCTGCACCATTTTGTCAGTGTGTATGTGTTTAACAGAAATGGGATATTAAGTGTCACATGTTCTGCACCATTTTGCCAGTGTGTATGTGTTTAACAGAAATGAGATATTAAGTGTCACATGTTCTGCACCATTTTGCCAGTGTGTATATTTTTAACAGAAATGGGATATTAAGTGTCACATGTTCTGCACCATTTTGTCAGTGTGTATGTGTTTAACAGAAATGAGATATTAAGTGTCACATGTTCTGCACCATTTTGCCAGTGTGTATGTGTTTAACAGAAATGGGATATTAAGTGTCACATGTTCTGCACCATTTTGCCAGTGTGTATGTGTTTAACAGAAATGAGATATTAAGTGTCACATGTTCCGCACCATTTTGTCAGTGTGTATGTGTTTAACAGAAATGGGATATTAAGTGTCACATGTTCTGCACCATTTTGCCAGTGTGTATGTGTTTAACAGAAATGGGATATTAAGTGTCACATGTTCTGCACCATTTTGTAAGTGTGTTTTTGTTTAACAGAAGTGAAATATTAAGTGTCACATGTTCTGCACCATTTTGCCAGTGTGTATGTCTTTGACAGAAATGAGATATTAAGTGTCACATGTTCTGCACCATTTTGTCAGTGTGTGAGTGTTTAACAGAAGTGAAATATTAAGTGTCACATGTTCTGCACCATTTTGCCAGCCCAGACACAGTCAGAGTTAAGCGCTCGATCGCCACATTTGGCGAGGCTGTCGTATTTGGCGATCTCACACTCCAAAAACACCCTGTAAATTTTTTTATTAAACCTCAGATTTCAATTAATTATATTTTCAATGCCTGTATACTTTTTAAACAAAAAATCTATATGCAAAGTAGTAAAATTGAGATAAAAAGTCAGTGTTAACTTCTCGGTAGAAACGTTTTGAGTACCTTGCCATATTGAATTCTCAACACATATTTCACTCATTCTGAACTTGTGCAGAACGTGTCACTGAATCCAGCCACAATCCCAAAATTATTTTGACCTTGCTTTATGATTTAAATCTATTTGCATCCGAGTTAAGAGATTATACATTGACCCATTTACCCTCAATTAATGTTGGAGATTATTTTTTAAGATGGATGCACTGGGTATTTTCACTCCAACTCGAAGTAAATCCACAAAAATGGCCGATTTTATCACAGCGTTAAGTTCATCTGAAATTTTAAAATCCTGTTACAAGATGCCATCTTTTGCATTTGATCCACAGAGTTTGACCGGATGGATTTTTAAGTGACCCGATGAAAATTTAGATAATTATGTAAGGTAACTATCTGTGATAAAATTATTTGTTAAGAACTAGTTGCTTTTGTGAAGGATCTAATTGACTGTGGATACCCTGTTATGTCGCCGTATTTGGCGATGCACATCGCCACATATGACAAGATTGCCGTATAAAGCGGTATTGCCCGATAGAGCGCTTATCCCCGACTGGACAAACGAGCACCTAAACAAATGACTTTGGTGCGCATAGTGAAGTCAACACTGCATAGCAACAATAAACGTGTGTGTCTGAAGTTGACTAGTGAAAACTTTTGCTGGTGTTTACGTATATGTGTTACAGGTGTGTTTTCACATACCATTATCTTGTATAGTCTTCGTTTGAGCTCTTTGGCAGTCAATAGGCAATCCAATCACTTCTACTTCGACATATGGATCAATTATCTGAAATAAATCAAGCATTTCATAACATACGTATTCGCCATTTTGGCAAATGGGAGTTTTGGATTGATTATTACAGATCTGGAAAGCAATTAATAAACTTTTACTAATATATTGATCATGTTGTATCGCCATTTTGTTTACATTCAAATTTCATGGAAAGTCCAAGAAAGTCATAAGTTTGACATTTTGTTCGTATGAGGATTGCCAATGCAAGAAAACCTTATCTGCCATTTTGGTTCCAAAACGAGGTTCTCCCTGCAAATTCTTTTGCAAAAAGTGAATTTTTGTTTCTAGCAACACCCCAGAAGCCTTTTGCAAAGTGTATGCGGCAATTAAAGCACACGTTTGACAGGTGTACGCACACGCAACACACTCTTTGCAGGTAGAACCTTGCTTTGAGATGACCGTGCAATCGGCAAATAGGACCAAATCTAATGTGGTGCCTTACCTCTCCTCTATCGCCAAGCATACTCTGTGGTGGTTTAGGTAGCTGTTGTCCACTTATGATATGGATAGTAACTTGTGTTTTCTTCTTGCCAGGTACAGGCTCAGCACTATTGGGATCAAATGGCTTGGAATCTAAAACACAATAACAACCAATACAAACATTACACATATCCAAATGATAAGCTATGTTTATTCTTTTGGTATATTACTAAGACAAAATACATTCACTGGTAAATCCACTCATCATGCATCCCAGAGTCTATGCCTAAAGCATGCAAAATCAACCTATGTTGGGGCTATTATTGTCACTCTACACCCCAAGGTCTAAGGTGTCTGCATACGCACTATGTAGTCTAAGGTTTTTGCATACAACCCTTTATCATTGATGTACCAGAGTCTTTCTGCAAGTTGCTCGGTTATTGCACAACGGTGCACAGTTTTGCTAATGTTAATGGTTTTGCTTCCACCAAACCAAACAAACAAACAAGCGGACAGCCAAAGAAACAAAGAACCATCTGGGCGATATGTGTGGGGGCCAAAAAGCTAACAATGTCAAATATATCCCCTGTTTATAAACATGTATAAAACAGTTAGACAGGAAGCAATAAATCAACTTTGATTAGCCTAACAACTTACCATCTCTGAATGGATATGGCTTGAGTACATAACCGCAGTTACCATTGCCACTGAATAGAGCCTGTGAAACCTGCATTGGTCTGCCTTCTGTTTGGTAGTTCAGTGCAACTAAATAATAAAACATAACATATATGATTAATAATGAGTGGTGAATTATGAGTGCATCCTAACCTTTGCCATTATTTGGCAATATAGAACAATATTGATCAAATATTATCTTTCAATCATCTTAGGCTATAGAGGCCTTGCATGTGACGTATCATCCCGTAAATATGGCGGACTACTCAAATGCATTCAACAAAAGCATGATTGCAATCTACCGTGACAGTTTGTCTCACACACAAAACCCTGCACTACGATCAAATAGGTTGATGACAACATTTTATTGAATGGACTGCACTCCGCCATAACTACGGTGAAGGACACCGGCTCAATTCCTTTGTTTGGAGCCAATCGATAATTTCATGCAGGGCCTCTATTTAAGGGTACATGCCCACGAGTTTCATTCAGGGGCGTGTTTGAAAAACGGCACAGCGCATTAGTAAAAAGAATAAAAATACTAAAATTTTCAACAGGCTTGAACCACTGCCACTTGCACTATGAATGCTAAAGATACCTATACTGTGCCACGGTGACTGTGGTTAACATTCGGCGATTTTCAAAGATATACATATCAACACGCTTCTAGTGTATTGAAAATTGATTTTGGTAGGAATGCGGTCATAGAAAGACATACGACTCTACTTGTCTGGTTGTTTTTATTTAATACAAATTAATTTTGATGAATTGAACTGGTACGACTCTTAGCACTCGTGATAAACGACGATTAATTTAGTAATAATAAAATGAAAACGCCTGGGTCATTCACGACGTGATTTGTAATTTATGTCAAAACCTGGGAGGACCACACACATCCGTGCTGCATGTATACGTCATGCAATCGATACTCAATGATCCAGACAATAGCGTTTGAATATACCGCCCTGCTTGACACATCTTGTCACTTAAGGGAAGATATACTATAGGCCTACCCTAATAGCTTACAATAGATACCCCACCGTAAATAGCTCTGTTCATTACCTCGCTGTGCTAGTTTATGCGCTTTCGGTACGCACTTTTGAACCCTATTTTGTTCAAAAATGATAGGAAGGGACTGTTTTCAGCTCAAATGTTGGTTATCAGCAGATGCTTAATGATACCGGGAAGTGTTGCAGAAAGGTAAGCGTACCGGTACTCTTTATCTTTTCAAAAATATCACATATCAATGAATTTAAATTTGAAATCCAAAAAGGAAATGTCAGGTCAAAATTCTCACCTTAGAATTATTGTGAAATAAAATCAAACCAAATTTAGGCTCCGCAAACAACGTCCAATTATTCCCATTGGTGTTTGCTACACGTGCATATAATAAATTATGATTTGGGGCTAATTTGAGTTTCAAAATACACCGAGTGATGTTTTTTGATCAAAAACATCGACAATTCAAGACTCTGTAAAACAAATCAAGAATTTTCTGGGATAATTGCAACTAAGTATAATGAAAGTTATGATCTAAGCTACCAGATGCATCATTTATTTCCTGACTATGATATTTAGTTGTGGGAAAAGATTACTTTAATGTTTTGGCGGGATTATTTCCCGCCAAAAATTTCAACCAAAAAGAGCATGTAGCCTTAATAAAAGGCACTTAATTTAATGCCCAAGTGACACATGGGCACCACCATCTAGACCTCCAAGTGATCAGTAGATGTGTTACAATGCCAACAGATAGGAACTTTTCAGACAAATATCATCAAAATTACTAAAAATATTTCAGGCTAATTTATTAAACATAGGGAGAATCTGCTTCTTCTTCTTCTTTCTTGGTTGAGTCGGCAGATTCAGACTGTACTATTAAATGCCAACTTATCCAGGAACCTAGGACTGAGTGCAGATATCAGAACCGGGGATGACCCCCTTTCTCTTTTCGAATAGCTCTGACACTTTAACGTGCACAGGGATGAATTCTCCTGAACACGGGACTAACGGCTTTACGTGACTTCCAAATCACAGACGTAGCACATACACTACCTATATCTGCACGTGCTAAGCAGTGTATGGGGGTGAGAAGAAATTCTACAATTAAATTATGTGATGTAACTGAACTTAATTGAAGGATTCCCAACCATATAGGAACTTTTTGGGAGGGAAGAGCATTTTCACCTAAGGCAAGCCCAAGGCTCGAACCCTCGTCGCTCGTATCTCCCGGCTGGCAGCGCAAAGCCATCTTGCCCTCGCTTTTTTTCTTATGTTTTCAAGAAATTTTTACCGATGGAAAAAACAATTATTACCAGAAACTCTGACAATAATACTACAAAGTTGTAAAAAAACTATCCATGCCATATTCACCATATAATTTGGACCAAAAATGGCATTGGCTGGGATTTTAATAGAATCTTCTGGTATAGCCCAAAATAAGGGGTGGAATTTTGCCTGTCCAAATGGTCCTACTGGATGGCTAAGAGCATTCTTAATCTTTCAGCTTGTTGCTACTGAGCAAACAGTTGCGTGTGAATTTGGGGTGATGCAAGTAATATGGGGTAACAGCCCCAGCAGAAACAGATCGGGTGAAGGTGAATGAGTGATGAATCTGTCAACCACCTTTTGAGGTTGTTAATAGAGGTGAATACATAGTAATGTTCGTAGTAGAAACAGTTCGGGTGACGATTTTGTGGGTGACCCCAGAAGTTAGCCTACTACAATACAGTGCGAACATTCAAAACTTTTTTCTGGAATTCCGCCCTCCACATTACATACATGGGTAGCAAATTGTTACCCTGCATTTACAGCGCAGTAGAAACAACCTGATGAAGGTGAAAGGATTAAAATGTGGGTGTAAGTGAAAGCGTAGTAATGTGAGGTGCTCAGTGTAAACACGCTGTAAGTGACTAACCACAGTGACTAATGATGTCTATGTAATGTAAACCTACCCAGCTGGCAGCCACAGTTCCACATTGGTTGCGGGTTGTAATTGCTTGAATCAATCCTGTAAGCTGACGGATAAACACGACACATGTGCCTTGTGGTAAAAGCTACAAATTCCGTGGGTTTGGTAGCGACCATATTGCATGCACGCATTTCACCAAGAGAAGGCAGCTCCCAGCATGGTACTGGATTCAAGTAGAAAAATATCAATATTGTAAAACACATATGGTTGTGTCAACTCAGTGAAACAAAGATGCAAGTATAACGGCTATTAAATGTTTTAATTAGTATTCACAAAGATAGATAGATAGATATATTTATTATTATCTTTTCACTCATTACATGATACAAGAATAATACATAAGAATAATACATTATAAAAGATATCAGGATTAATACATATATAATAAACTATGCATAATACAACGATGAGTGAAGGAATTACAGTAAAGGCCCAAAGGCCTGTAGCTCTGTAACCCCTTGATACAGGTATATGGCATTTATTTGACATGGCAGTAGGTTGGTAGACAACAAAAATGCCGAGTCCAACCAACTAGCTGTCATGTCCATGTCCACAAACAACGGTACATCTTAAAAGGAGTATTTCGTGATCATAGCATCCTGTTTTTATGACATTTTTCAGTAGATATCCACAAAAAAGCTTATTCCCAAAATGTCAGTTGATTCCGATTTTGCGTTTGCGAGTTATGCATGATGATGTGTATTACACTGCTCCATAGACAATATGTTGTAATTTCGTTCTGGTATACCAGAACAAAATTCAAATTTCATGATATCTTTGCTAAACGAATTAATCTGCAAGAAATATTTTGTACATAAACATTATGTAGCCAGAGGTTACCAGTGATATAAAAATCTCAAAAAATTTTTTTGAGAAAAGTGGGGGATGATGCTGTGAATCACGAAATGCCCTTGTAAGTGAGCTGGCACTGCCACTACATATGTGACACGATTTGCTCCATGGGGGCCAAAGGAGGCATTTTTGAAAATTGAGTTACTATGCTTATTACCGTATACAAACATTAGGCTATCATATACTGAAAACACCAAAGGTCTAGCATACTTGGTTCTATAGTTCCGAATCTTTATGATGTGTATTTTCTTATGTATTTTATTGTTTTTTGCTCCATATTTTTGCCTTTATCTCAATTTCAAATTTGCCGCCTTTGGCCCCCATGGAAACAGAACGTGTCAAATCGTATGTACCATGAGCAAGTGACAAAATGTGACCAGATCGGGTCCAATCAGGCTGATGTTGGCAATAATAAAACTGAGATATAGGCAAAAAGATAAGAGAAAAAACAAGAAAATGGACATATAAAAGGTTCATATCTTTGCAATCAAATATTGAAGAGACCTGGGATTCAACATCAGTAAAGTGTAGGTACTGTGCAAGGTAGTAATGGTAGTAACTCAATTTTCAACATTTCTGACTTTGGCCTGAGTAGATCTGATCAGGTCACAAATATTTAGCTGCCATCATAATGGAAAACTTCAGCGTGCAATTTCCCCCAGTATAAGATATGGAAAACAACTGGACAAATTAAGTTAAAAATGTTTTTTTACTATTTTATTTTGATAAACACAGCACAAGAAATAAGTCCCCCTCTCAACATGTCGACATAACAGTGTAAGGTTTCGTTTTGTACCAATAAAACTAACTTTGAAATAATTATATAACTGTTTACTAAGTGTTGTGTGAAAATGAAAGATGTCCGTGACTTCAGGGCTGAATGAGCTCAAATTGAAGACAAAAACTGCCCTTTTCAAAAGTCACAAAGTAGGCCTACACTTGTCACAACAGTTAATTCATGGTTTGTTACTAATGGGAAAACCCATGTGGTTGAGTGCAGTTTAAAATTCTCACCAAGTGAACATTTCCTCTCATGTGTGTCGATTCTTGATCATTCAGCCATGCAAATCCCCTTGGTGCAGAGTTCAGCA
The DNA here is from genome assembly GCF_039555335.1 of Amphiura filiformis. Taxonomy (NCBI): domain Eukaryota; kingdom Metazoa; phylum Echinodermata; class Ophiuroidea; order Amphilepidida; family Amphiuridae; genus Amphiura; species Amphiura filiformis. The sequence goes on from NC_092636.1 coordinate 15,007,449, forward strand.
CAGCGAGTTGTAAGATGATCAGTCCCGTGATCAGTCCCATTCCTTGTCCTAATACACCTTGCAGTTAAAAGCATAGGCCTACTTTGTGACTTTTGGAAAGGGCAGTTTTTGTCTTCAATTTAGGCTCATTCAGCCATGAAGTCGTGGACATCTTTCATTTTCACACAACACTTAGTAAACAGTCATATAATTATTTCTAAGTTAGTTTTATTGGTACAAAGTTTTATTTTATGATGTTATGACGAAAGTTTGAGAGGGGGACTTATTTCTTGTGATGTGTTTATATAAAACTTACAGTTTATGAATCCTCTGAAGTTAACAGACCTGGTAAGCTTGACCAATTCAGACAGCTGTTTACTCAACACAATACGCTTTTCCTTTACTCCTCGATGTGCTTGTTCGAGTTGTCTGTGATGATGGGGTGGATGCTGGACCATCAGGCCTCGGCTGGATTTGTAGAAAAAAAAGCTTTAAACTGATGGTTTTAAGCACAGGGTCTTATGCAGAAACTTTAATTAGACCCATGGGTGCGCAGCAGCAAGAATACCCCCATAATAGGCTAATTTTGAACGTTTTAGGCATATATTGCCGATGCAGATTTTCGCCATTTATTGCTGCTATTATCAACCATGTGAGCAACTTGGTAAGCTTACTACACAAGATAGCATGGAAATATCGGAATTTTTTTAACATCTTGGTTGAAAAAAAGTGGTGGGGGGGGGCATTTATTTGAGGGGGGGGACTATTTGACTAAATACGGTAAATAATGTGACCAGATTTTGACCAAAATGAACTCAAATTCTTGTTGCAAAACAATTCATATTAAGAATAATTTGCACCATCTAAGATGTCTCATTCATAAAACATCTGTCAAATAGGTCACAGTATAATACAGATCAATAGGCATTTAATTCAAATGTTGTTTAAAACCCCACCAAAATACTGTTATTCCTCCGGTCATACAGATTTTTTTTTAAAGTAGAGTCTGGCCTATCTGTGACGTATGGCTCTAAATTCATAAGCAAAATAGTCAAAAGTCATAGCTCCTTCATCCGGTTATCATGTAACGAGATATCCCAGATGGTTCAAACTATTCTTTATGTAAATTGTATCAAAAACCATACAACTGAGCAAGGTGCATTTTTGCCTATTCTTAGAGGTCAATTTATAATAGTATAACTGATTCTTGACCTTCATCATTGCTGCTTGACTATGGGTTTCATTCTGAAAATTGAATGCATTTGATTTTGAGTTGAATGTCATCAAAAAAGGAGGCAGTTCAAGTGACATGTTTATTTTGAACTGTAAAGCAAATCATAGTCTTTAATCATAGACACATGCTTTAAATTCTGGCCTTTATAATAAATTCCATACAAAATGTTTAATCTTTAATTGTAGCACATTGGACTATTCCAGTTGAAATCCATACACCCCCAATGGAAGACATGACCTTCTCACACAGAGGGTGTAGATTAAGGCCATGTCTTCCATATAGTGGGTGTATCAGTTGATTTCAACTGGAATAGCCCATTTTATATGCACTTGTATTCAGTAAACAAGGTTCGTTGTATCTGATCCGGAATTTGAACTTACTTGTGTACGTTTCAGCAAACACTGTTGCCTTTGTCAACACTTGATGAGAAGTGACTCCAGTTACTGTCAACCGAGACTAGAGGGATTTCCAGCGTGATTTTTTTTAGTTACCAGTTGGTTTTCCCTCTGGGGAAATTCTTATTGATCCCTGTTGCAGTGAGATAGATGATTCTGTCCGCCGTCTCTGTTCGTAGTTGTATGCCCATCTTAGCTTTCTACAGCTTCTTTAATACATCGTTTATCGGGAGGCTGAGCTCATTGGCACAACAAACCTTGTTTACTAAGTTTACTCTCCCGATCCTGATGAATTTATTCAATCATGTACTTACATTCATGGGCTATTCCATTTAAATCCACACTACCCCTGTAGAAGATTTTGGAAATGTCTTCCACAGGGGAAGTATGAATTTCAAATGAAATGAACACATTAGTCTGCTCAATCAGAGCTTCATACACCCTCTGAGAAAGATTCAACCTGAATCTTCCACAGAGGGAGGGTGAGTTTCAAATGGAGCTGCCTAATGTGTTCATTCCAATTATAATTCATACTCCCCCTGTTAAACATATTTCCAAAATCTTCCACAGGGGTAGTGTGGATTTTAAATGGAATAGCCCATTGTTCCACAATACCTATCTAGCCACACACAAACCACAGATGGGTGGGTGGTGATACTATTTATCCACTGTTATAAAAGGGAGGGGTGGGGGTCAAGCAGCTAATATCAAGCAATGATTCAGGGTGAAGGGTCAGTCAGGGGTTACCTTAATCTACTTACATCATCTTTATCCAAACTTGATGTCCTAGACCCAGGGGCATCTGAGTCTTCTGCATAAGGGGGTTCACCACTTTCAGATTCAGAGGAAGACTGAGACTTGGGCTTTTTCTAGAGGGAAAAAGCAAGTAAAGATTCCTTTGTTGTTGATGTCTACTTCTAAATCTTTCAGTTTAGTGGGATTTTTTTCTCAAAAATGAAAGATGGAAATACATGAAAGAAACTTAGATTTTAATTTCTGTTGGCATCATAACTTCTCTGGTGCAGGCTCGTAACTAGGGGTTGGATGCCCCCCCCCCCCCACCCCCAAAAAAATATCTCCAAAGGCCAAAAAGTTCCCATTTTTTATGGGTTTTCAGTCAAAACAGGTCCAAATTTTGAAAAAAGGTCCACTTTTTTACAAAAAGATCCACTTTTTCAATATCTGCCCCAGTCCACTTTTCCGAAATCAGCACCCCCACCCCTAGTTACGGGCATGCTCTGGTGTGTATGTCACTTATGGATTTGGTATTTCATTGACTGATGAGTATTTTAGCTTCTTGTTCCAGTTCGTAAGCAAACGACATCAATTCTTGTGTACCAAACTGCATTAAAATGCTCAATATGTACAAAATCATTTAGCGAGCAAGGAAATGTTATTTCTTTTGGGACAGTGGCGTCTGCATTTTTTCAAAAGTAGGAGATCCGCGAATCTCAATTCCCCCGACTGTTCAGAAATGTTTGGCTTGCTTCGTTAGCCGTAATAGGTATCTCCCAAATTTCCCCCAAAATGGGTGCATTTACCCAGGCTTATCATCGATAGTAGGGTGCCGCAGCCCCCTGGCCCATCCTTTGCACACACCATTGTTTTGGGAAGCTCTCAACATGAATTCAAAATTTGATACTGCATCAAGTTTCAGAAAAAGATGCAACTATTTGACATGCCTACTGACGACATGCTTACTAGCAGGTGGAGACGACTTGAGGGTTTCAACGATACAAGGGTGGGAGGGTGATTAGGGTAATTCACATAATACTTACTTTAAGCTTCAGTCTTCTTAATGTACCCGTAAGACTAGTTGCCTTGCCATTATTGCCACCAGATTGGCTAGTGTCTTCCTGCTGCTGCTCACGAGCCTGCTCAAGAGGAAAAATAATTATGGAATCATTTATGTCATTAAGGGCTGGGGTATGAACGTTTGGACAGTATTTATTTTGGGACATTAGAGCACATCAGACATATCGAATTGCATTCTGAATACGAAGAATGTCATTCTGATATCAAATAATTTTGATTTTTGAAATTAGCAATTTAATACACATTTTATGGCAAATCATTAAAATTGATATTTTTGATATTTAACAGTACTTGAAGTAAACTTTATAAATCTGATGATTTATACTTAAAGTGTATGTAGGTGGGATGAAAAACCGACGATCAATTGAAAATTTTGACCTTTCGTATTGAAGATACAGATTTTTTTCCCAAAACACCAAAAAAAAATTAGGTCTTTTGGGAAAAAATCCATATCTTCAATATGAAAGGTCAAAATTTTCAATTGACCGTCGGCTTTTCCTCCCTGCTACATACACTTTAAGAATATATCATTAGATTTATATAATTTACTTTAGGACTGTTATATATAGACAAGTAAAAATTTGAGAATTTGAGCTTACTGGAGGCATTTCGTGTTAAAAGTGGTTAAACAAGCTTTTTAAGATAATTCGAGGGTGCTGAATTTGAAAATGCTGTTTAACCAGTTCAGTTTTGGAGTCTTGGCCCTCAAAATTCAAAAAACAAAATGGCCACCATTTTCAACATATTTTTGATAATAACTTGAATTTTAAACAGCATAGGAGGTTAAAAATGGTGGCAATATTCATGTTTATGATGCAGAGGAACCTGAAGTTTCAAGTGGTATGGTTTTGCCACCATGTTGAATTCCAAAATGGCCGCCATTTTCATCAAGTTTATGCATTTTCTGCTATAACTTCGATAGTAGGGAGCATAGAAGTTTAAAAATAATGGCAGTACCCTTGTTTTTAATACCAAGGATTCCAAATTATCTGTTACCTACTATCTGTTGTAACTAGTCACGGTTGCCACTATCTAGAATTCCAAGATGGCCGCCATTTTCATCAAGTTTTTGCATTTCGTGTTATAACTTGGATAGTAGGCAACATAGAAGTTTAAAAATGATGGCAGTACCCATGTTTTTGATACCATGGATTACAAATTATCTGCTACCTACTACCTGCTGTAACTAGTTAGGGTTGCCACCATTTAGAATTCCAAGATGGCTGCCATTCATTTGGCAATTTCTGGGTGTATTTCAAAAAACAAAATTGTCATCGTTTTCATATATAAAGGGTACATTACGTTCTGTGGCTAAATGCACTTTTAATTTTAATTTAATATTAAATTAGTTTTCCAAGTGCATTTAAAAGGTTAAAGATTTCAAATTACCTATTATATTTACAATCGCATAAACTCATGAAACTGTGAACATTGGCACTTAATGTTACTTACGGCTAATTGTTCCCGTTAGGATCTTGGAACTATTTGATTCTTTCTATTTGACCTTTCACTTTGTAGTTCAGTGATTCCTAACTTTAATTGATGCCTTTTAAGGCAAGAGTGCAGAAACAGAAGAGACTTGAAAGTCTCTTCTGTTTCTGCACTCTTGTTGGCTGTTAAATTTAATGCACACGTATGCACTAACCATCTGTGCATGTTAGCTTAGCTTTCATGCAGCTGCAATTGTTTATACATCCATTGGTACATTTGCATGTTGGTGGTAGATTCTCCTGTGGACAACCCTTTGAGAATAGTATCACACGTGCCTTATCGCATCTGTGCACATCATCTGGCATGCACCTTGCAAATGAATTGTGCTAAGAGCTGTCAACAATTGCTTGAAACACCTGTCTTTTTGCCGTAGTCAGCAAGCTGTGACACACTGTCACAACCACTTATGAAGTAAAAGCAAGGCTTCCACTTGGCAAGGCAGCAGTTCCTGATGGATTTTGTGGATTGGGATGTATTTGGGCTTCTTACAAATCCTGCCTACATCCACAGCTGAGTGCATAGCATCTTGTCAAAATAAGCAGCCAGCAAGACAAGTATGTCAGGGTCACGTACTGAAACCACTACAGCTTCAGCATTTGTGTTAATGCAACGAAGTACAAAGTGAGTATCCGCCTCCTCATGGCCTCTAGGGCTGTTGTGTCCATACCTGAATCTGAAGATCTAACTTCTGTGATATGTCCAAATCCTCCAGCCACTACAAGTGTTGTGAGTGCAATTGATACAGCATTTGTCATAAGCTGTTGAGATAGGAGCGGCAAGATTTGCTTTATTCTCTCTAAGTGAGAGAAAGTTAGTCCAGTTATTCGATAGAGAACGTTGTGGTTTTCTGTTTACCCGGCATACTGGTCGATAGCCCGGGTTCGTTTTGTTCTGGTTCCAGTCTTGATGGAATCATGCTGGTATCTGTCAAAGGTTACCTCAGTCCTCTGAAACTCAGCCGCCACTACTTATACAGACTCCCATTCATGGCAGCAAGTGGAATTTGAACAGGCATAAGTTCATGCTGCAGAATCTGGTCCAAGTTGTACGTCCTGCCTTAGAGGCTGTCACAAGTCGCTGTATAATGATTCTATCTGCCGTAAGGGCCGTATTAGTGGCGTTGTTTATGGTGTCAAGTGCGCTGAAGATCAGGAGTGCCAAGCACTTTACATTGGTAAAACCGACCAATCCCTGCAGAGTCGCATATCCCAACTTAGACGCGCTAGTTTAAGTGGCAAAGATTCAGCAGTCTACAAACGAACAACCGTCCCTCAACAGGAGCGGGGGCTTTAGAGTGAATCCCGGGGAGTGAATCTGTCACATGGTTGGGATCAGGTCATCAAGCAACTTCCTCATCGATTGACCTGGGATGACCCTAAATCATCCATGGGGGGATAGGGGGGATAAATTCCCCCAATATTTTGCCAGGGGGTGGTCCATACAATCATCCCCCTCCCAATGTTGACGCCTGTATATGTGTGTTTCCAGCCAAATTAACATGGTATTTGGCCATTTTAGCCTAAAACTGTAAAAAGTGCAAATTTTTGCGCGCATTTGTACCATCATCTTATTCTGTTGCCAAAAGGTGCTGGATTCACTATACTTCAAAATGTTTTTTGACCCCCCCCCCTGTCAAACAGAAATCTATGCCACTAGCACCGGCCAAATCTTTGGTTGCAATATTCTACAGTACAGGAGATGGTACCCCCTTGCTGAAAACTTTGAATCATCATGACTTCTCCTCATCGAGGTTGTCACGCTCTTTTCTGGATGGTGTAAGCTCGTTGTACACATACTCACTTTCCAATTGGGAATGTTCCATCATCAGCACTTGCCTAATTTACTTGATATGCAAGTTCTCATGTTATATAAGAGAGTACCCATCTGCCTAATGCAGTGATACTTCTTGTGATACCTACAATCACACCGCTCCTCTTCCCAGTACCATTCAACCATTCTTGGCTATAATCAGGGGATACTTGGTTGAATTTCCGCCCGGACTCCTTTACAACGAAATTTCCTGCCTGGAATTCAAGGAGGACTTTTGGTGGACATGGTGAAAGGTAGCTCATTTCTGCCATATAAATGGTACCCCATTTGGCATAGTGGTATGATCATACCTAAAAAAGAAAGTTAGCATCCTACTGAAGGCATACAAGTGGAGATCCCAGACACCATCACGGTGTGCTCTGATGAAAGCAAGAGAATGCTCATCACCATGTCCATATATTGCCAGATGATGTGGACGGATGCGATAAGGCACGGGTGATATTTTCAAGGGTTGTCCACAGGAGAATCTACCACCAACATCTGATGCAGTAAGGCTTCACACAAAGTATGCACATTACCAGCTATTACCAGGCTTGTATTTGGAAACAAGCAGTCACCATTTCTCCAATTCTCCCCAAAGTAACTGACATGGGATGGACCTACATAGATAGAACCTGGCTCCACAACTGATGACACTACCTCCAATTCCCAAAGCATGTCGCAAGATAGTTTCATGCATGTATAAATGGCAATTGCAGTTGCAAAAAGGCTAAGCACATTTAACAGCCAACAAGAGTGCAAAAACAGAAGAGGCTAAAGCCATTAATCAGAGTTTGGAATCACTGTACTACGAAGTGAAAGGTCAAATAGAAAGAATCAAACAGTTGCAAGATCCTATCGGGAACAATTAGCCGTAAGTATAATCAAGTGCCAATGTTACCAGTTTTATGAGTTGTACGGTGTAAAGTATAGGCCTAGTAGCTAAAAAGCGGCCATTTGGAAATATTTAATCTTTTAAAATGCACTTGGAAAACTAATTCAATATCACTGTTTTTGTTCTAAAGAAATTAAAAGTGCATTTAGCCAGAGAAAGTAATCTACCCTTATGAAAACGATGACAATTTTGTTTTTCTGACACACATCCCAGAAATTACCTAATGAATGGCGGCCATCTTGGAATTCTAGATGGTGGCAACACTAACTAGTTAGAACAGATAGTAGGTAACAGATAATTTGGAATCCTTAGTATTAAAAACATGGGTACTGCCGTCATTTATAAACTTCTCGTTGCCTACTATCCAAGTTATAGCAGAAAATGCAGAAACGTGATGAAAATGGCGGCCATTTTGGAATTCAACATGGCAGCAAAACCATACCAGTTAAAACTTCAGTAACAATCAATTTGGGTTCCTCTGTATCATAAACATGGATATTGCCATCATTTTTAACCTCCTATGTTGTTTAAAATTCAAGTTATTATCAAAAATATGTTGAAAATGGCGGCCATTTTGTTTTTTTGAATTTTGAGGGCTAAGACTCCAAAACTGAACCGGTTAAACAGCATTTTCGTATTCAGCACCCTCGAATTATCTTAAAAAGCTTGTTTAACCACTTTTAACACGAAATGCCTCCAACCTTTTAATAAAGCACAAATTCTCAAATTTTGACCTGTCTAATATAAAATAATTGAAAAATATCAAATTTTTATAATTTGTCATAAAATTTGTATTATATTGTGATTTTTAAAACATGAAAATTATTTGATATCAGAAAGACATGCTTCGTATTCAGAATGCAATTCGATAGGTCTGAGGTGGTCTCATGTCCCACAAAAAATATTGTCGAAACGCAATAAACGCTCATTTTGGATCCCTTAAAGTTCCATGTTCCAAGGAATATCATCTTAAACTGAGCAGAAATATTGCATAAACATGTTCTTATAAGGTTTTTATGTACATGACATAATCTTAATTATAATACCAGAAGAATGGCAGGATTAAGATGCAATGTGATGAAGAATGAAACTCAAAACCGGTTTAGGTTTAGGTTGAAAGATTTGCATCAGGTATATCAACTTGATGTGGGGAACAAGACAAAGATAGATAAAAACAAATGCAGTATGTAAACCATGGAGGTGTACACTGACACTGCACTTGTAACAATCCAAAACTACAGGGATAGAAGACAAAAGTAAACAAAAATTTGGCTTGAATCTTTCTGTTTTTCTATATTGTAGGTATCCTCTTGTATCATCCTTTGATCCTTGATGTGTTTTGTACCGGATCCCGCTATTTCACAGAGCATGTTTTCCTGGTATGTTTTACATCAAGAGCATCACCCAAACATAAATATTAGACAATTATAATAAACAAAAATAAAAGGGTTTATTTGATCAAAAACCTGTAATGATGGTACCTTTCAGATAAAATCCTGCTTAAGGTGTAAAAATTGTTATGAAACCATTCTAAATATCTGTTAAGGGCTGTCTTTTGCTCAAAAGGGCAAATCCTGTTTAGGGTATGTTTTGAAAATCTCTGGTCATGCATGTGTACACTGTGAAACTTGGAGCCATACCATGACAGTACAATTCACCCTTTGCACTGATCCACCATGTTGCTACCAAAACGAGGTTCTCCCTGCAAACACATGCGAAAAAAGTGCATTTTTGTTTCTAACAATGCACCAGAAGGCTTTTGCAAAGCGTGCACAGTAATTAAAGTACACGTTTGACAGATGTATGCACACACAACAAAGTTTGTGTGTAGAACCTCGTTTTGAGATGACTTTGCAAAGGCTTGATAGTATAAAGCCATACCAATGATTTAGTGACTGCTTCAAAGACCAACTTACCTTTGCAGCAATTCTTTTCCATGCACTCTGTGATGGTTTAATTGGTTTCTTCTTCATCAATGCCATCTGTGCCATTGCCATGGATTCAAATCTTTGGGACATACTTCTCTTTTCAAGCTGTATATGGGAAATAAATTGGATATGAATAACTATTGTCATTTTACAGGGGAAAGAAGAATTATGCATCGCACACTAGCACAATTACACATGAATTTACAAATGGAAACATGACATGCATAGGCAGATATACCAGAATAAAAACTCAGGACATACCTGCCTGTGCGGGGACTTGGACCCCAGACCTCTCTCTTGTCATTTTTTTTGTCGTGATCCATTTATTGTAATGTATGTGTGCTTTTGTAACTTTTGACAAAATAGGACACGCTCATGAAATATATATGTGTTTGCTGCAGATGTCTACTGCACCTAGATTGTGCATATTGATCCAAAACATCATTATAACCATTGACTGCAATTGCCAATGTCTTTGCAAAATAATGCAAACTAAAAAATGTCTTTGCAAAATAATGTAGATATCTAGGAGGACATTCTTTACTGGTATTTCCTTCTACACATCACTGAGATTCATTGGAACATCATTTACCCATAAATCACTTATCATGCTTTGATCAATGGCGGCACCAGGACTTTTTTTCGGCGGTGGGGTGGGGGTGGGGAGTAAATGAATTTCAGAGAGGGCAAAATCAACCAATTTTGCACAAAATTGCCACAAAAATTGGAAATTTGGGTGATTTTGTGGTTTTTGGTTCAAAAGTAGGGGGCCCAAGAAAAATATTTGGGGGACAAATGCCAAACCTGTGCCCCCCTAGCACCACCACTGGCTTTGATGAGCGTTTACATGCTATAGCTACCTTAAAATCTTCATCCAGTTCATCAGCGCTATCTTCTTCACTGACTTCCCCTGCTTCACAGTCTTCATTCATGTCTAGGGGTAACTTCTTGGCCTACAATTCATATAAAAACAGTCCAGTAATGGTAAATAATCACTCAATGCAATAAAAGCAGGTATACATTTTGACTGTTCAGCACCAGAAGTGGGTAAGTGCAATAGCTGCCATGTGTAGCTGCCATGTGTAGAGGAGTACAATATACTGTGTGTAAATTGTCAAATGTTCACAGGGCAGCTATTGCAATTCTGACATTGAGCAGTAGCTTAACTGTTTTCTTTTTTTTCCCTGTACCTTTTTAATAGATTTGTGATATCTCATACAGCGATTTACAGGCCATGCAGATATTGACTGACTGGGTAGTTTACGTTTAATATTTCCATAAGAAAAAGAATTGTAATTTTTTTTTCACAAAATGTTAATTTTCACTTTCAGTCCTCTTTTAATTTTGGCCCAAACTAGCAAACTGGTGAGGCAATGTAAACAAGTTCCTATTTAATAACAGTGCATATGTCACCAATGTGAGCTGCTTTGTTGATCTTTTGATCAGCATATGAATATTCTATAGAATTATGATCCGGGTCTTTATCCCTGTTCATTGACATCTATGGTTTAATGCAGAGATACCTCATGAACATGCTAGTGCAGGGTGATATATTCAAAAATTGTTTTCACCTATTGCTATGGCAGATACTCCTGTTACATCATCACTTCTACAACGAATAGAAACAGTCAAGTTTGAAACTGACCACTAAATCTTTGCCATGGTCTATATGTCCATACTTTGGTGCACCTTAACTTCAGACACATAGGTAAGTATTTAATTAAGTTAATTGTGTATTGCATGTGTGCACACATGTATACAAGGGCAGCTTATTGGCATGCTTGCAGTGCCACTGCAAAAAAGCACTGACGTGTCCACCGATATTGATGTGTATCAAAGCATATTTGACTGCTCAGAAGCATATTCGACTGCTCAGATGAGGTCATCACTATACTGGTGGATAATATTTACATCCCAATGTTATTCCAATTCAAATCTCTCAATTTATACAAAATTTAAATTGACCGATGCTTTTTATTTCTTTTGAAATCCTATATACCTATAAGTATATGTTTTCCTATATTGGCCTAATTTGTATGGAAAAACTGAAAAATATAGCAGTGCAGCTTTATGGTCTATGCAAGCCATGGAATAACATGCATTATTATTTATATCAGGCTTTTTATCGCAACAACAAAACTGTGTATTGCATACTTTTTGCAAAGTTCCCGGATGCTTTACAATATTCATGAAAATATTGTACAGCATCCGGGAACGTTTACAGCTGAATATTGATCAATCGTATTTTTGGTGATACAGCGTGTTTATCACGAGCGTTGTATTGGATCATTGGAGCGTAGTCACGCATGGTACCACTATGACAACAACAATGGCCGCTCCTAGACCCGGGAGATTCGCAAGCCTCAGCGAAGAAGAATTTAACGAGCTTTTAAGGAATAAAGATTCTGAAAACACAATCAAGGCAACGAAAAAATCAGTGAATATTCTTCACGCATACCTTCGGGAAAAGGGGCAGCCTGAAAATTTTGAATCTCTAGACAAGGTGGAATTAGCGAAACTGCTGGAAAAATTCTACGCGGAGCTTTGGAAAACAGACGGTAATGAATACAAAACAGCATCCATGAACAGGATTCGTACTGGCCTGAATCGCCATCTAAAGAACGAGTGGCCTGGATTTATTGACATAATTAAAGACACAGAGTTTACGGATGCCAATGTTTCTTTCAAAGCGGTGTTGGTTCAGCTTAAAAAAATTGGCAAAGGAGATGTTAAGCACCATGCATCGATTGATGAGAATGACATTGAAACCTTGTATCGGTCTGGAGTTTTTAATCAAGATTCACCGGCTGGACTTCAATACAAGGTTTGGTTTGAGCTCATGCTATATATCTGCCGTAGAGGCAGAGAGAATTTAAGAGATTTGAAGAAGGGTCACTTTATCGTAGCTTCATGAACGTCTTATCAAAGCAAGCGGAGCTTTCAAAGGTGTACACAAACCACTGTATTCGCGCAACACGTATCACAATCCTCGATGGAGAAGGCTTTGCTACCCGAGATATATGCAAAGTGTCTGGTCACGCAAATGAAGGGAGTCTGGCAGGTTACGTTGGAAGGGTAAAGGATGCAAGGAAGCAGGACATGTCGGATGCACTGTCACGGTCGCTGGGCATAGGCCTGAAGATAAGTCTACAATCGCAAATACCGCCGGCCCTGCAACAGTAAGTAGACCTCCAGTGCCTCAAGCTGCAGCAGATATGGATTTCGTCAATGAGAACCAAGATTATGAAGTTATGGATTTTGTTGATCTTGAGCTCACCAGCTCGCAACTGGAATACATTGAGGAAATTGTTCACTCAGAACAAAGTCAGCAAATAGAGCAGAATGCAAGTAGTGGTGCTTCAGATGTAGAAATTGCTCTATCAACTAGCACTAACTCGGTTCCTTTGATCAGTAATAATACTAGTACTAGTACCACCACACATCGCACTATGCAGGTCCAGCAGCAGCACCCATTTGTGCTGAATAACTGCAATGTGACTATAAACTACTACAATAGATAACTTTCAAAACAGGACTGTAAATAGATGTTTGCTGTTGGATTATTTGAAACATCCACTTTAAAAAAAACTTGTTGAAAAATGTTGGTATTTGATTTTTGCCGAAAAAGTTGTTAAAACTGTTGGAATTTTTGTAAACGTTTGCTTCGTGTTACATGTTGAACTTTTGGAATTGGAACTTTTGAACATTTGGAACATTAACTGTTGGAACTTTTGAATGTTTGGAAATTAGGAACTTTTTATTGGAATACTCATCAGTAAGGTAAGTAAAAAGCCTGATATAAATAATAATAATAATATTGAATGGCTTATTTTAGGTAGTGATACAAGAAAATATTGCACTTTCGATAGAAAATATTGCACTGCTTCGACTCGTGCAATATTTTTCTATCTCGTGCAATATTTTCTTGAATCACACTCAAAGCCATTCAATATTATATAAATATCTTCAGACACAAATGCATGGTAAAACAACATATTATCTGCCACCTTTATTGTGTGAATATATCTTCTTTAAACCTCCCAAGCTGCCTCAGCGGTCCTGGCTATTCCAGTTGAGATCCATACACCCCCTACAGAAGACATGACCTTAATCTCCCATACAGGTGGGGGTAGATTTCAAATGCAGTTCTACCCATTCAAGTAATCCCATTTGAAATTCACACTCCCTGTGTGGAAGATTAATGTTGTGTCTTCCATAGTGTATGGATTTCAACTGGAATAACCTATTTGGAAATGACAGTAAAGTTTTGTGACAAATATCATAAATACCATTATTTATTACCCATTTGAATAAGGATGATTGTGCCTACAAGTAAAGCAACATTCCCTGCTTATCCTTTTTTTTTTAATCTTTAGAAAAACACTGCATTTATATAACAGCTGATTAGAATGAACCAACACCCAAACATGTCAACAAAAATTTGACCACATGGTTTTGACCACATTTACGAACCGCCACATTTTTTTTTTTTTTTTCTGCGAACAGATAAGGTATACAAAAATACCAATACCAGACTATTTGTGAATGAAATATTTGAATAACAAGGCATAAACAATAACACCAAACAATGCTTTCAACAATAACACTGGACATTAAAAGGGCATTTCGTGATCCACAGCCTCATCCCCCCCACTTTTCCAAAAACAAATTGAGATTGTTATACCACTGGATACCTCTGGCTACTTAATGTTTATGTTCCAAATATTTCTTGCCGATTAATTCAATTAGCAAAAATATCGCCAAATTTGAATTTTGTTCTGGTGCACCAGAACGAAATTACAACAGTGGCCAATAGAGCAGTGTATTGGACATAATCATGCATAATTCGCAAACGAAAAATCGGAATCAACTGAAATGCTTTTTTCATGGATATCTACTGAAAAATGTCATAAAAAGAGGATGCCAGGATCACGAAATCCTCCTTTAATAGGCGATAAAATTACCAATAAGACACGGTACTTCATAAAACGATTATCAATCAACTCAGCCATATTTTACAATTATCATAACCCTATTATTTCAAACCAAAAGAGCGCATCACTAAGAATGCAATGATGAAGTGAAAAAGAACGAAAAACTTCAAAAAAGCTGTCTTAATAGCAGCACAGTAGGAAGCAAAGAAAAGTCAAGTACGAAAATACCAGTGGAAAAGAGAAAAAAAAGTACGAAAATACCAACATGCACAATAAGCAGAAATATGTATTTAGGCCCGTACGCAGGATTTTATTTGGGGGGTGCTGATTTTGAAAAAGTGGACTTTTTCTAAGGGGGGGCCATTTTGTAAAAAGTGAACAAAATTTGGACCTTTTTTGTCCAAAAAAGTGTAAAAAACCTGACTTTTTTTGCTCTACGCTCGCAAATTCTGAAATTTTTGGACTTTTTGTATACTTTTCCAAATTTGGGGGTGGGGTCGGTCGCACCCCCCGCACCCCCCTGCGTACGGGCCTGTCAGTATAAGTGTGACATGCAAGAACGATAAAGGTGCAGCGATATTGTGCACTGTATCCTAGCAGTGCCTCATCACTCACATCTTCATCCGTAGCCATTTTTTCTCTCAAATAGTCCCAATTGATCTTCTTGCTCTAGTCATAATAAGACAATATACAATAATACAGAAAAGAGACGGTCCATACAAGAAAGAAACATGCACTCACAATTGAAAAAATTGGATCTTATTTAATTGACTTTAGACTTAGACTTTAACTTAGGTGTAACATCAATAAGCTGCTGCACACACTTTTTAAATTATATCAGCAAAGAGTAAAACACCATTCTTGTATGTAATGAACTTTTGAAAGTGTGAATACAAAACCCCATTTACACTGGCCAAATTTGTAATCCATTTCTGGAATAGTCCTATCGATTTAATTTTTTTAAGTGTAAGCAGGTCGTAATTAGTCATAATGTAAAACATCGTAATTCTAATGCGGTCATCATTCATTTGAAGTAAATATGAAAAAGTCATCATCAATTATGACTTTTCGCTAATGTTAATAAACAAGTTGTTGAATTTGTGTTTACTTTACGACTTCTGGTTGTTGTACTTGTGGCTATCTCAAAATTAACTTTCATAAATGCAAATTTGGAATCAAACTTAGTTGAAACACCCACTACACAAATGAATTTATGCTAATTTATGTTAATACTCAGATGTAATTCAAAACACAACTTTTGCCCAGTGTAAATGTGATATAAATCCAACTGTGGTAAATACATAATATTTCATGCCTTAGAAGAAAAAATCAACTCGTATTATTATGCCCTTGCAAGATAGTAACCAGTTTATCAAAAGCAATTATGTAATTATAAATTGAGGGTTGGAATCCAGAAAGCCGTAACTCACAATTGTGAGTTATGGCTTTCTGGCTCTTAACCCTCAAAATATTCTATTGCACTTCATCAAGTACAAGCAGGCATTTTTAATAGTAGTTAGAAAAATATATTTCAAACAGCAACATGGAATTTGGCACAAAGAACAAACAACAGCATCTCAAGTTGCTACGTGTAATTATTCAAAGACAGCAAAAATAAAATTACAATATGACCCCAGATCAAAATATAATCAGATCCTCATTTGAGTGTTTAGTGGGTACAGTTCTGGTTTACCTGCACACCCTGTGTTTTCAATACAATTCTGGTTTACCCTGTGCACCCTATTTTTTAGGGTTAGGGTTGGAATTAGGGCTAGGGTTATACTTGTGCACAGGGTATACCAGAATTATTCTGTTTAGTGATTTCATACTTGCTTCCTTCATTAATTTACATCATGAAAAAGATATTTTGTGTTAATATGAAATTTTGAAATTGTATGGAACCTTGCCCATTTCACCCCCCCCCCACTTGCTATTAATACGCAACGACAATGCACACCATGAAATTCTTTAGACTAATTGCAAAGATTTGTGCCAAGTCTACATGTTTTACAATAAAAAATGAACTTTTTAGACTGCGACAAGTCTGTTTACAAGTCTGTCCTTTTTAAACATTTCATTTTTTAAATCATCAAAATAAATTGCAAGTTTTAGATTTTATTTTAATATAAAAAATGGACATTTTTTGAGTCCATGTTGAAAAAAAAAAGTGTTATATATTACACCTTATAAGTTATCTAGAATAGCACTAAGATTTCAAAACATGTAGAACCGTGAAAAAGACTGCATTGGAACTTAACTTGGACAAGTACTTTTTAAACGAAATTGTGTTCATTTGTAAAAACATTGGTAATTCACATGCTTAAAATGTATGAGTTGTAAGTTTAGTATTCATAAATGTTGTTGATTTACTTAGGGTCATTCAAAAGTTCTGCCTCAACCTTCATATCTCTGCTTCTGAAAATAGTAGCCCTTGCATATTTTCCTTGATTAATATATCAATGATTTTTATCTAGCTTATGACAAACTTTTTTTAAATGTCCTTTTCCATATGTTGTTGGGGAACAAGGGCATAGCCAGCTTTCTTGGTCAGGGGAGAGGGGTGTGGAAATAAAAATTTTGGGGCACATTTTTCTTTTTTTGTCAGGGGGGAACTCTGCCAGGGCACGTTGCCCCCTGTCCCCCCCCCCCACACTGGCTTTGATACTGTTGGCGAGGTAAAAATGACTGACTGACAGGGTGGAAAAGTTAATGTTGTCTGCAAAATCATATGCTGGAATGTATCAATTATATTTGTCCTCATTTACATGTGACATTCCAAAGTATAATCATGCTAAGTTTGAAGAAGCTACTCTGTGCAGAAATAAAGTTATAAGAGTAGATGTAGAACTGTTATTGAATGACTCACATATGTATTGTGAAGAAAGTTAAGAAATCATGGTTTCAAATTTGCAATGATTCATGCAATTTCTCTGGGGTTCACTTGCTTTCAAATAATATTAAACAATAGAGTAGATAAAAATAGTTCTTAAGTGCCAGATACTTAATCACATACTAGTGGGTATGGTATATAATATTGAGAGTACTAGTTTACCATACATAAAAAAAGTTATGTTATATGGTTGAAAAGATGGGCAATTGATCCCATTTTGTCATAAAAGTTATAGTTAAACTCTGTATAAATTACTACAGATTTCAACACCTACTTGCCAAAATGGGATTCATTTGGTTCAGTAATAAATATCCATTTGCTTTCTTTTTTGTTACAGGGGTCTTCCAGGGTTGCACGCTGCCCGCAGGTTGACCAACCAAGAGCTTTAGGTAAACCTGTATTATTTGCAATTTCTCCGAATTATGTTGAACAAAACTCATTAAAATTTGAATAAAAATAAAAATAATGGTGTCAAATGTGTATTTTTACTGTATAAATTACTGTTATACCCCCACTGTCAGTAAAAATTGCCTATTTCCCACCTCTATCGATCGCTAAAATGATAAACAGAGGGCAGTATAATACTGCCCTCTGTTGGCGACTTCGGCGACAATGCAGCGCATCTGCTGAGAGGCAGGCTGAGAGGTTAAAAATAATGTACGACACTCTTCCATGCCAAATTTTCTAAGCGATTTTTCACGACTAAGAGTTACAGTGACGTCAGCACCATCTTACTTACCATACTATAATACGATCAGCTTCACTAATATTAAAATCATTGGTGTTTTTTTTAATCATGATTGTTTCAACGTCATGCATACGTATTGTAGCACACATTTGACACCATAATTAATCAGATATTATAATTATTAGTATTTGTTCTACAAATTGGAGAAAAATTAACGGACAATACAGGTTTTCCTATTGCTCATGGACCAACCCTCAACTTATAGAGCTAAACTTTTCTTGATCAAGATGGGTTTTTTGTTGTTTTTTGCAGTAGCTTTAGAAAATTACACTGATGCAGCATTACAGACAAAATGTGTCAATATGAAGAAATGTAGTAAATTTATTATGATGATTGAATATTTATGTAGAAGGCAAAACTTTAAAATGTTTGAATATGCACATATACAAAATTGAAAAGTGCAGATTTAGTTTCATGCATACCCAGTTTCACATAAATGAATGGTTTTTAATAACTTACAACTCTTTGTGAAACTGGCCCATACAGTGAAAATACTAAGATAAAAATGTCCTTATGAATATTTTGATTGATGGTTACTATAGCTATAGTTACATTCAGCTATAGCAGATTACAATATGTGCTTTAGAGCACAGAAATTATTATATTCAAAAATGTAACAAACTATTGTTTTATGACTTGCATGGAAAGACTAATTAAGTCAGGTGCAAAACTGGGAGTGGCTTCAAAGGTTATCATGCATATCTATATTAATATGTGTATGATTTTAACAAACTATGCAATATTTTTTTTAAAAGAACCACACTTTTCCCATTATTTTCCCAGATATAAAGTAGAGTCATATCAGGGGCATACTCATGTGGCAACAAACGTGTGCACACACTGGCGGCATACTGAAAAATCAAGCGAAATCAGCCTGTTTGGGGCTATTACGAGTCACTCCGCCCCTGGGATGTTTTGAAAAATCATGCAAAATCAGCCCATTTATGGCTATAAGGAGTCACTCTGCCTGTGGGCCCCTAGTCATGGGTACACTAGTCCCGGGACTAGTACATACATCAAATTATTATTAATTTCTGATATAGCTTTAACGTCACTTTAAACGTAGTATAAATATGCAAAACAAGTTTTGAAACCACATATAAAATACAGATTAGAGGGGTAAGTGAATATAGTGAGATACTTTGGATATTTTGGTGAGTTAAGTGAGTTTAATATTAAGATCTTACAATGAAACAAACTAAAATGTAATATTAAGCTAATCATACAAATACATCAGAAGCATTTTGAAAATGAATGTAAGCATACCTTGATAAGTATTCTGCCTCGTAGTTGTTCTGGCGATGGTAAATGGCTGCTGACAGTTGCTAGAGTGGGTACCTCCAATTTGTCTGAAGACATACTGTCAAGGATTATCACATGTTTTACATCACAAGTTTTACATGGTCCTTTGGGTTTTGAATTAGCCTAGGACAGAAATCTGCAATTTTTGTTTTTGTTTGACATGGTGTCTTTGTTGTTGGTTGAGTGTGGAATCAGCAGAATGTGCAACAAGCGGAGGAATGAGTTACTTTCATATATGTGACACGATCAAGGGGAATGAGTCGGATGTCGCTAATATTGATTTTGAGATAATGGCAAAGAAAGTGTTAAAATTCTTTTGTTTTATATTGTTTTAAGCGATTGATAAATTGATGTAACTTTACAAAGAAAAGTCGTATCAACATGGGGTTTTCAGTTTCTGAAAGCTCTAAATGTCTTCTTTAAAAACATGTATAAAACTCATTTTTGACCAGGGCCGACATGCGACTCATTCCACTTGATCATGTCACATATACCTTTTACTATTATAGATTCCATATTAAATTGGAGTATGGGGGAGGGTAAGATTTCGGCAGCTTGGCGAACACCCCTGAAGAAAAATAATCCAGCAACCTAATCCCCACCCCAGTAACCAGTACAAAAAACCTGTGTAGATACTATGAAAATGTTGATCCCCTTATTTGCACATTTTTTTCCACTTCAATGAAGGGAACCCTTGGTGGGCTCAATATGGCAGGTTGAAGTTTTGGCTCCGCTATATAGTGGACATGCAGTCCAACATCAAGATTAAGGTAGGCCTTAGTGCAGTTAAAAATCAAAAATAAATAAATGTATTACCGTAACCACCCGGGTATAAGCCCACCTTCAGGTATAAACCCACCCCCCTATTTTTCAAAACATTCTGGGAACAAGGGTGCACTCGGCTATAAGCCCAGTACTAAATTTTGGCCAAGTTCTTAAATCAAATCAATGCTTTTCTCTCACATTTAAGAACAAATATAAAAAAATATCAGTTGATAATTAACATTCCACCCTTAGAATTTTAATAAATTGACATAGATGATAGAAATTACTGATACATTGGGCATATACAAATGGGGATGATTTTTCTTATTTCTAAATTCAAGTACTAGCCCCTCCCAGGTTATAAGCCCACCCCCATTTTTGAAGTGAAATCTGCCATCTAGGGGGGTGGGCTTATACCTGAGTGGTTATGGTATGTATACATTTCCTTTACAACTCATATCAATTTTACCCCAATTTTTGCACCTCAAATTCTGTACGACACCATGGGCCCCCATTCTGTGATGCATTCTGCTCTATCAGTCACTTCATTTTCATGTACCCCATCCACTTCCCGGGGGGGGGTCACTCCCATTGTGGCATGTACACCATCCGCGATAATCAACTTTTGAAAAGCACCCTAAACAAGGATTTAACCCTTGGCTAAAACGACACCCTAAACAGGGATTTCATTCCTAACATCAAATTTCATACCCTAACTTTCATTTCCGCGCATTTAGCAATTGCAATTTTGCTACCCTTTTTTCCAATTTTTCATGTTTTTGACACCCTAAACGCGATACAGCGCGTATCGTGCCTACCCACCTAAAACGACCCTTTTACGCGTTTTCATTATCGCGGATGGTGTACAGGCCACAATGGGAGTGACCCCGGGTATGCACCTGTCATTAGTGCCAATCCGGCTCGAAACGTGGGGGACAATCGGCCTGATTTGTCAAAAGCTGGCTGAAAAGAACAAAAAATAGGCCAGTTGAAAGGTTGATAGGTCCCCCCCTCCCCCGAATTGATGCCCATGGCCCCTGTTAATATAAAGGATACCACCAAGTATCTCCACCAAGTATTTCGCCATCTTTTTCTGCTGATCCAAACTACAATGGTTTTCTATAGATAAGATGACTGGATATGGACTGGCGACAAACGCGCATACTTGTTGATCACCGTGATGACGCCTCGAAACTTGATCCGCTTGTTAGCGTGTAACCATGGTATATGATTGGCTCTCCATCCTTGCCGTCCCAACAATCCACTGTAACACAAGAAACATTGGGATATTCCATATAAAATCCACACTACCTCTGTGGAAGATTTTGAAAATATCTTTCACAGAGGGAGTATGAATTTCAAATGGAATGAACAAATTAGGCAGCTCCATTTGAATTTCATACACCCTCTGAGAAAGATTCAACCTGAATCTTCCACTGAGGGAGGGTGAGTTACAAATGGAGCTGCTAATGTGTTCATTCCATTTGAAATTCATACACCCTCTGTGGAAGATATTTACAAAATCTTCCACAGGGGGAGTGTGGATTTTAAATGGAATAGCCCATTAGTCACATTATAGAAATAATCTAGGCATAATGATCTTTGGAAGAAGAGTCAACTTTAATGCTCATCTCAACCCAAATCTTAATCCTGTGGTAGACTCATTTGCCTATATTGACTTCAAAGTGGTCAAGGCCCCACCCCCATTCAAATCTACCTTTTCAAGGTTGTTTTTCTATGCAAATAAATAAATAAAACAAACTTCAGGCAAAAAGTATTTGGAAATTTGCCATCGCAGTGGTTACATATCTCTCTGGTAACTGGATCACACACCTTTTGGAATTGATAGTACATGCTATAGACTTTGTGTTGCGATCATTTCGATCATGGTGCAGGACTCAAAAGTGTGATCCAGTTGACATAGTGATAATCGGATTACACGTAATCCTTTGTTGGCAAATAGAGATTCTCAGCACAGAACATTTTATTTGTCTCAGTTTCAGATTCAAATGCCATACTATTTGTGTTTATATTTTCAATTCTCTAAGCTAAAATTCCATCATCATGAAGTTAATTTCCAAAATCATTTTTTTAAAGACTTTTTGTTTTTGTTGTTTGCTGCACCAAATCAGTTCTGTTTACTCCCTGTTTCTTCTAACACAATTCGTAGGACTAATATTATGAAAACATAATATGCTTACTATCAGGAATTGACTATTATTTTGTAGCTTTGATAGATCCTGTTTCTGTATAATCTAAGCTTCTAAAGAGTTGACATTTTAAGTATGCAGCTCAAAATGATCCCCTTGTACCGGAATGGTTTGGTGGCTCTGAAAAGAGCCGTTTACTGAAATCACACTTACTTTCAACACATCTGCAACCAGCCTGTAACACCATGGCGTACACATCGACGCTGGATTGAGACATCAATTGGTCACCAACAAGGTATGTGTTATGTGATGAGGCTATGTAGTAATGAGCCAATGGTTGGTCCATGTCATGATTCACTCTGCAGTGAAGTGGATTGAATAGGTGACCTTCTTTGCTGAGGAGATATCTGGCAAAACCTGATGAATGCAAGCACATGTAACCGTAGTTAGGCATACTAAAACGTACTGGGTTAGAGACAACTGACCTGACCCTGATCAGGTCAAAGGTTATATGCACAGAGGAGTAAGATAAAACAGAGCGCGTACCACCAGTCAAAGTCCCTGTGTATTGTATGGTGTAAGTTCTCGCATATTCATGAGGGCCGATTGTTCGATCGTGTAGTGTCTAATAATCACACCAGTGCTGCGTGCCTTCGCGTATACGCGATAGAGCGTTGCGTGCTTTCGCGATTACGCGACCATGAAAATACGCGGTAATTGCGTAGCAGTCTCGCCTGTCGCATTTCACGGAACAATCGGCCCTCATTATCGGATGAGGCGGAGACTTTGACTGGTGGTACGCGCTCTGTTTTATCTTACTCCTCTGTGGTTATATGTCATAGAAGGGATAGTGATTTCTGGTTAGCTTTATATTTACTGATGCACTACAGATGACAAATCAGTCTGACATCATTCAAAAAGCAATTTCATCATTGAACACAAAAAGTACTGAGACTAACCTCAATATTTTGAGGTGAAGACACACATCCTCATCAGGAGAACTTCAAAAAGTTGTGAAGGAGTTGACTTCATGATTGATGCAAGATGACCTTAGGTCTAATCAATGAGGTGTAAAGTGTCGGGATCTCGAAGTCCTAGTCACCAATTGCAATGAGTGACTTCTGATCTGTATGGCTTCCCTCACTAGATGTGTGTACTCTTTGTCTTCTCTGTTAAGCACTTTTACATTGTCCCAATCTATAGATGAGGTGACCTCAATGTTTAAGTGTTAAACAAAGGGAAGGGATTGGTATATCTTTATGCTTGAAGGAACCCTATGCAACCACTACACTGTTTAATAGTCTTATTGTGATGTGGCAGGAGTTTTAAAAACACAAGCCCTGAAAAAATATAATACGCATGCATACTGCCAGGCAAAAAACAATGGAAATTTTGATGATGCTTGTGCATACTGTCAGGCATTGACGTCAGAAGTCACATCATCTATAGAATGGTGTGAGTCTGTAGTGTGTTTGTGACCAGGGCTTCGAGATCCTGACTTTATTGATTCGACATACGGTCATCTCATGTTAATCATGAAGTCAATTCCTTCATCTCTGTTCTGAGTTCTCCTGATGAGGACACTTGTCTTCACATCAAAATATTGGAAGTTAGTCTTGTGTTTTTGTGTTGAATGATTGGATTGAATGTTGGTATGGATTTTGATGTCTTTGTATCTCTAGTACCTGCAGTATTTTATACCATCAGTCTTGTGTTAATTTTGATGTATTATACATCATATTATGATTTTATACAATATGTGCTGGAGCCTGGGACAGGAAGTGACAAAGAAATAGGCCTATACAATCAGTATTGAATTTGTTTTGTGGTGCAAATTTGTCTTAGACAAATTTGGCCAACTTCCCAACTTATTTTTCACACAAAACTATCGGTAAAATTTCTTTTAAAAGCAGTTGTTGGACGGGTGGTGTGATTAATACCTTAATTAGTGAAACTTGAATATTTTATTGTGTGTATAAGAATATTGTTTTGAAAGTTGCTCAATCTTGAGTGTGAGTGCGGGGAATACATTCTGCATTGTATTTCTAAATCTTCATATGCCCTGACACATACTATTTTGTTTGCTTAAAAGATAGTGTAGAAGAAAGAGAGACAGAAAAGGAAAAAAAAACTGCTACAAAAATTATACTGAGTAAATTGCACTGACCTACTTCTGGCACTGAGCAGTTGACTTCCTGGCAAAGACAATGCCTTGCATTCAAAGTTGTTACCTCAACTTTAAGGGGGTACTACACCCCTCGATAAATTTGTGTCTATTTTTGCATTTTTCTCTAAAACTAATAACACACTGGTAACAAAAATTATGTGTATTATTGGGGCAAGGAATCCAATTACTAAACTGGAATTTCAGTGACCCAAGACAAGCGGTTAGTTATTTATGATAAGAAATAAGGTACCGCTAGGATGTACCTCATTTCCTATCATATATGCTGAACCGCTTGTCTTGAATCACTGAAATTTCAGTGTAGTAATTAGATCCCTTGCCCCAATAATATACATAACTTTTGTTACCAGTGTGTTATTATTTTTTGAGAAAAATGCAAAAATTGTCACAAATTTACCACAGGGGTGTAGTACCCCCTTAACAGTCTTCTTTAATTCTTTATATAATTAGTCAAAAAATTAAAAACATATTTTTGAAATATAAATAACTAATAACAATAAAACCAAGGGGGTTACTCACATAAGTACGTAAGGTATACAGGGATGTGCCTCTCTAATGTGTCCATTTTTTGCAATAAAATCCCTAAACATGGTTCCTGATTTGATAGAAATTGGTAAAAATGGCTAAATCAGCTGTGTTTTAGGTACAAATATTCCCTAAATACGGGTAGGGGTTTTAAAGTTCCAGCGGCACTCCCTAGTCAAAATGTAATTCGAGTACCCTCATCTACCCCCAACCTGAATAAAACTCCCATAAAAAATCAAAATGATAAATTACCATCAATTCCAATCCACCCATTTCTTGAGTTTTCTGGTATTGGTTCATACTGCCGTATGATATCAACACAATGATCGAGAGTCACATTTTCCATGCATTGTTCCTGACTCAAGAACCGCAGCAGCTCCTGAATTGTCAGGTGACCCTTCCCGTGACCGTATTCTCGTAGTACGCAATCGAGTTCTTCACGTGTGCTGATCGTCTTGTAGAAGTGGATGAACTCATCGTAGCTAAGCTGTCCAACGTTGTCATCTTCAGTATTTGAGTCAGCTTCCTGATGGCATTGAAAAAAGAGGAAAGAATCCATGTAAAGTAGTCTGATCCTAGTATAGGTACACAAATAGATCAAAATGCCCTTTGGTAAAGGACATTTTCGTTTTGTCACCTCAAGTTGTATAGATTCATACAGGAAATTTATTTCAATGTTAATTAAGGTTGGTGCGTTCTGATGAATGCTGGGTTCCAAGGGGAAATAAATTGATGACTGGGTAGACTCTTAATATTAACAAGTTTGCTTTTTTCTTGTCAATATTCCTGTGATATGATGATAGCATTCATGGTTTACTCCTTTGCCAACTATATATGCCTTGCCTTTAAAGCCCAGGGTGCACTTAAGCTAATGACCAAGACCCCCTATTGGATTGCGCAGCTCAAAAAGACCTCCTAACAACTTTGACCAACATAGAGCTCTAAAAGACCCTTGATTTTGATAATTTCAGATTCCTTAATCCCTAAATTGCTCATTCCCAACATTTCTGTTTTTTCCAGCAATTTTCAACCAGAAAACCAAGAAAGAGCCTTGATTTTGACTGTTGGCAGCTCCAAAAGACCCCTCTTTACTTGTTGGCAGAACCAAAAGACTCTCTTTTACCAGTACGCCATCAGTTCCTAAAGACATACCACCTCAAAATTCCCGGGGAACATACCCACTAAAAATGTATGATGTGCCCCCAGCTTTAAAGTAGAACCAAACCCTAATCAAATCATTCAGATCATTCAATACTTATTATAATGCCTTTTATACATCAGTGGATCCGGAACCGGGTGGGCCAGGGTGGCAATAATTTTGGCCGCCATGGCTAAGTATCATAGGGTCCACATTGCCCCCACCAATATTCAAAATCTTCCAAGCTTATGTAAGTTTATATACAGGTATGTTGTACAATCAGATTCACTTAAAAAAGAACCTGTTTTACAGGCGGGCAGACTTTGGTAGTAGTAGGGTCGGCTGTAGAAGTTTGAAAACAACCCTTTTTCTAGAAAAACAGGCATTTTTGACCCCAAAACATGATTCATGTTCACTTGAAAAGGCCTAATTTTCATGTTTTCCTAGTCATGCATGTGTACACCAAGAAACTTACTGACTAGGCCACTAGTTGGCCCAATGCCCAACAACAACAAAATTGAGATAACTCATGCTATACTGATTTGTAACATGATTGAATATACAGTCTAAGGCTTTGGAAAGTCAATCTTGAGTTTCCCCCATCACATAATTTCTGAAAGTGAGGCAACTTTTTCATTATTCATTATTTTTGTGACCTCATTATATGGCCAAATGCGAGTGTAAAACTCACTCTTATTTGCTATCAGATGATAATTTATTGCAATGAGTTGACTGAATCACTAAAAATACACAGATATTCATCTTTTTTTTCTCAAAAAATGACCAATTTTTATTTTTATTTTTGGAAAATGACAATAATGAATTCAAGTAAAATAAAGTGCGGGCAGCCGACGGGAAACTCAAAATGGACTTTCCAAGTCCTTATCGTTGGAATGTCAACTTAAAAGTTTACCTTAAATAGCTGCTTGACTTTCCGCTTTGCTTAGACTGACATTGAGTTTGTGCAGGAGTTTTAGGATCTCATCAATACTTAACAAGCCATCTCCACTCTTGTCTGCTGCCTCAAATGTAGCCCTCAACCATGTAAAGGAAGGAAAGAATAGTTAAGGATATCAACATTACAGTAGCAAATTTTTTGAAAGAGGGTGCACATATTTTTTTTGGCCACCACCTCCTTGAATGGCTGTGAAGCCTTAGGACCATTTTTATAATATTATTATGCGATATGAATTAAATAAGTGCCGGGCGCAGTTCTATTTCTTTTTTGTCTATTTGCCTTATTAGCGAGCGTGGACATCCGGGCACTGAGCAACAAATTGAGCTAAATTCCCTAGCAACAAGTGAGTCAAAATAAAAACATTCCATGCACGCACTCAACGTAGGCGTCGCCGTCATGCACCCGATGCGCAGTAGGCGCAATGTACAGTTGCCTTTATAATTGATTTGCGCATATTGTTTTCACCGGGATTTGACGTAGCTCCGCCCTTGGCTATTTATTAGGACCCTCGGAAAGGAAGGGGTGGCACAGACCTAATGTGCCCATGTCTGGATCTGTGCCTGAACATCATCAGCAGTGAATCATTTCTATGGGAATTAGGCATGGTGGCAGCAATTAAATAATACACACAATTTCAACAGTGTGTCACCCTATGATGATAATAGGATTCATATAATGATGACAGCTATCTCTATTAGCTATCTGAAATCACCTCACTGTGTTTTTACTGCAATAGTTATATTATAACTTATGCCAAATTAAAAAAGAAGTTTGTCTCAAAGCTCCCGCGCACATTAGTTTATTCACCTAGTTTATTCACCCACATCAGTAAACAAAATTACTTCAATACAACAGCAGCATCACTTCGTTGTTCAATACAACACTTCATACAGTAGAATAGGACTTTTTTCACATATGAAAAAATAAAAATAAAAATTGCATTTCGCATTAGTTTTTCAGAGTTGGAGAGCTTTGAGACAAACTTTTTTTTTATTTGGCCTAAGTAAATCAATTTTCAGGTTTTTTTAATTGACTACATTATTCATTACTTTAGGAAAAAATCAGCAAATTATAAGCAAAATAGTGAAGAAGGAGGGGGCCTATATGTTTCACCCTAGCAAGGCGTAAGACAATGCGAGACACAATGAACATATGCAAGGATCAGAAATAAATTATGCAAACCCGAGAATTTATGATATAATGACGTTTTTGGGGCTCAAGGCCCGCTCAAGCAAACTGACATATGAAAATTTTGAGTTAAGACTCTGGAACGGTAATTCCTGCAGAGTCCTGATTATTTCTCTCTCAAAATTTTCATGTCAATTTGCTCAAGCCCCAAAAACAAATTCTAAACAATCAGACACAGTGAAAAGGAATATTACTTTCACTTTGTAAATCAATTTAGCAGAGAGGGAGAGGCAAGGGAAAGCAAAAGAGAAAGGAAGTGTGGAGAAAGCCCGGGGAGAAAGATAGTGAAAGGGGAGGGGAAAAAAGTATTCAAAAATCCAAAAGATTATTCACCAACATCTTTTTTATTTATTTTTGATTAAAATATTCAAGTGTTTTATTATGTAAGTAATTCATAATATAAAAAGGATATTGGTCCCTGTGTTCTTGGCTTCGTATTCTCAGCTGATGTTGTTTACTGGTAGCGATCAGATATCTCAGTCCAATAATCCACATTTCTGCATCTTCATGATCATCTGCTATGAGATCCAATGATTCCCATGCAGTACCATAGACGATAGAGAAACAGCAACGTGCATTGTATTGGCTACTGGATGGTCCAAGACGTTTTAAGATGTCTGTGCTTTCTCCGTCTCGCACCTCCTTGATCACATCTATGTTAACTGAAATGTAAAATGTTGATATTTTAAATAATGTTAAGTTAATGTTTCACTATGCGACAGGATAAGTCACAACAAAGTGCAATAATGCAAAAGAGCTATATCAATTTCAGAACCAAGTTGATTTACAAAACATACCCTAAATAGGATTTGCCCTTTTACACCCCTAAACAGGAATTAACACTGTTTGCAACAAATTTTACCCCTTAAACAGGATTGTGCCTGAAAGATACCCCTAAGTAGGATTGTGTCTGATAGGTACCACCCTTACAGGTTTTTGATAAAATTATAGTACATATTTTTGTTTATAATTTTCTAATATTTGTGACACAATCAAGGGGAATTAGTCACATATCAGCAATTTTCAATTTGAAGTTGTTTACACCATTTTCTGGCAGTTTACAAATGCTACATTTTGATGCAAACCCCATCAACATCGGACATCTGGTTACCGAGTTATGAGCAATTTATCAATGGCTGTAAACAATATAAAACAAAAGAATTTGAGCACTGTTTTTGCCAATATCAAAGAAACAATATTAGCGACATCCGACTCATTCCCCTTGATCATATCACATTTATGTTTAGGTGATGTTCCTGATGCAAAACATGTCAGGGAAACAAGCTTTGTGGAATTGTGGGATCATTAAAATGACTCCTAAACACACCAACTAGAAAAAATTTGAGCACAAATGCTCAGTTTTGGAAAACAATCCCCAAAACAGATTTTTGACCCAATTTTTTTCAGGCAAACGTAACAAAAAAATTCTTGAGTAAAAATAATATTTTGTTATTAATTTTTTTAAATTAGATACAAATATCTAAGACCAGTTTTTTTGTTTGTTTTTGTTTTTCAGTTTTGACCAACTTATAAAAAAATTCACCAAAAATGGTAAATGTTCCAAAATAAATCACCAAAAAACCACAATTTTCATCCAAATTTTCAAAACAATAATTATTAGCAGTTATGAGTCCCAAAAGTTTCCATAATTCCAGGGTTAAGACTAACCTTAAGACATATACTACTGCATTTTATCATTACCTGAGAGATAGCATCTTCTGAGCCATAGGTCACCAGCTAACTGACTTTCAGTAACCCTTTTATAGATGATGTTATTTTAAGATAAGGCCAAATAAAAAAATTAATTCGTTTTGCATCCGTCTCCCTCCTTGCTTTCTGGGATCAGCCCATATAGTTTTTTCTTTTCATTTTCATATTAAATTTAAGTTTTTAATACTTTAGTCAAATGTTAATTGGTCAACATGGATCACTTGTGGGAATCTATTAAAGAGGTCTTACTCCTCAGAATCTTAAATTTAAAAACAGCCTCTTTGTTTTCCTGAAAACTGCTTGCAACGTTAATTTTATGTGAAAAGTGCTGTATTTTGTCAATTTAGCAACAACAGAAAAAATACACCTCCCTCCCTCCTCACATTTTCAAAAAGGTGTGGATGTGAAACAATTTTTTTTTATTTCATGTGGCATAAAGAAGAGTGTCACAGAAGCTTCTTTTCATATTATCGGTTTTTACCAGGGCATTTGGAAGCTTTTCATTTAAACTAATGCAAACAGAGCTACATTTCACAATATTTAATTAAAAATCAAAGATTAATTTTGTGAAATTTAGTTGCTCCCAGGAATGTCAGAAAACAAACTTTTTACACCATATATAATTTTTTTTTGACTATTTGCTTCTAGATAATAGTATGTTCATAAAATTAGTGTGTGCATTGCATTTGTTTAGCCAACACATTAGACAATCAGAAATCACAAAATAAAGACTAATATAGGTGAGGAGACAGGTGCAAGGAAGATCTTATCTGATTACAATAGCTGCTGTAAAGGATATTTTGATACACTAGTAAGCCTTTTGCAAAATTAATAGCTGCCCATGGTATAAATATGCGAGTTTACCAAGGTGAAGGATCAAGGCTGGCACACGAAAGCATTCAAATGAAATTATTCAATTTGAGAATTAAATATAGGATTTTGTCTTTTGCCTAACCAAAATCATGTCATAATGGATGGCAGGGTTTTTTGCTGAATTATGCTGGTTTCATACTTTCCTGCCGCTTGCCGCTTTGCCGCTCTGAAGATGAGTTTACTTCACTGCGCAATCTCACTAAAAACGCTTAGCGGTGACCAGCGGCAAGCGATATATCAATTACTCCACCGCTTTGCAAGCGGCAGCACCGCTGGGAGTTGAATTCAAGTCAACTCGGAGCGGTGCCGCTCTGACGTATGAGAACAAAATACGATTTTGGAGCGGTGCTGAGCGGCAAGAGTAGCTTTCAGAGTCATGCCGCTGCCGCTTAGCGGTGTGCCGCTCCGCTTGCAGAAAAGTACAAGCGGCATGATGAAGCGTCATGCCGTTCAGCGGCAAGCGGCAGAAAGTATGAAACCAGCTTTACTTTTTTTGTACCATTTCAATTGTGAATTTTTCATCTGAAGGGGTATATAGAATAACATCAGACACAAAATTGCATTCTGAATACAAGGAGTGTCCTTCTGATATCAAATAATTTTGAATTTTTGAAATTTGAAATACACTACAAGTTTTATGGCAAATTATTCAAAATTTATATTTTCTACTGGCTTTTCCTCATATCATTTAGATTATAAAGTTTACTTCGAGGACTGTTAAATATCAAAAATATCAATTTTTAATAATTTACCATAAAATTTGTATATCCCAAAAAATCATAATTTGATATCAGAAGGACATTCCTCGTATTCAGAATGTAATTTGGTGTGTCTAAAATGCTCTCAGGTCCCACAAAATATACTGTGCAAACATTGCTATCCAATTCCATAAGCTGGTATATTTCTTAGCACTTAGCAGCCAAATACCTTACTAAGGTTGATTATTTTATTTAGCTGGCCAATTCCATCTTCTGGGAATTTAATTGAACAGCTATAATTGATCCCTTCCCTTCATCTAAAAGTATTAAATTATAATTCAGCCCATGTCCATAAAGGTCACATTTTCTTCCAACAATCCATTTCCTTTCTCTTAAGCCGTATTCAGACGGGCTTAGAGGTAAGTTTGTGTTAAGCTAACACAAAGCTACCTCTGAGGTAGCTTTGTGTTAGCGCCCGTCTGAACAAGTATCATGTTAACTAACACAAAGCTTAACACGAAAGATTTACCACAGAGATTTTTCTGTGGTAGCGCGCTAACATGAAGCGATCACTCCGTGTTAGCCCCCATGTGATCAAGATTCTGTGGTAAGCTTGACCTTATGGATACGATTCGCAGTATTTTTAATTTCTTTAGCAATAAATTCACAATAAATTATCTCCGTTTCTCATCGAGAATGAGCATGATGAAAGAAGCACCACAAAAACAAAAAACCAGTAAACTGGTCAAAGGAAGAAATGGAAGTGCTGATGTCTGGAAAGGCGAAGAAATTGAGTGGAGAAGAAAACAACAGCTAAAAAAATCATGTGTAGGACATAATTGCCCTGAAACTAAGAGACGCCGGCTTCCACAGCGTGCTTGCATTATAGCAAACGGCCCTATAACTTCCAAGAAATTTCTATTTTTACCACAAAGCAAAGACTGAGCCGTGCAGCTAGAGTTAAAGACCATGAGGAAGGACCTTGCGGACAAGTATCCATGTTAAGTTACGGTAACACAGAGGTACCGTAAGCTCCTGTGTGATCATGCCTTTAGACTTGTTTTCACATTTTAAAATAATGTACCTGCCCATTTCCTTTTTACAGCAGCTGAATACTTTCCAATGCCGTTGTCTTAATTCATTTTCTTATCACTTCACATCATCGCATGTTTAATTATATTAATTAATAATATGAAATAAAAACATGTTTTATGTTGCTTTTCATAGACATGACCCAATTTCAATGAAAGTAATTGGTGTAGGCATTTTCTGTTAAAAGTGAATAAACAACATATTTAGGGTAATTTGAAGGTGCTAAATTCAAAAATGTTGTTTATCATGCTCAATTTTGGGGTCTCTACCCTAAAAACAAAATTAAAAATGGCTGCCAATTCTATGGGTAATATGACGGTAACAAAATAAACATGCTTTTTGCTCAAAATCAAATTATTCTTCTGGTCCTAAAAATTCCAAAAATATACAGTTCATTCACATCTGACCTATAGCTTAGAACTTACGGAGTCAAAGGTCAATCACATTGTATATGGGTCAAAATTTCAAGTTGCTCTGATTTTCATAAAATTTGCATCACATTGTTCCTCTACCTTCAGATTCATAAAAAGAATAGTTTGCACTACCAATGCATTTAAATGCTAGTACAAATTATTCTCTTCTGAATCTCTAAAGGCAGAGAAACAATTTGTGAATTGTGACCTTTGACCTGATAAGTCATAAGTAAACCGTAGGTCAAACGCATATGAACTCTATCATTTTTTCTATGAACGCTATAATTCTTGGGACCAAAAGAATAATTTTGATATGATTTTTGAAGCATGCTAAATTTGTTACCATTGTATTACCCATAGAATTGGCGGCCATTTTGAATTTGATTTTTTATGTTCAATGGCGCCAAAATTGACCATGATAAACAACTTTTTTTAATTTAGCACCCTCAAATCACCCTCGAAATGTTTTTTTATCCATTTTTATCATAAAATGCTGTCTACATTTTACTAGAGCACAAATATTAAAATCCAGGCCGCTGTCTGATGTTTAATTATTTACATGGCCATTTACTTTTCTATTACACAATATCAGCAGCCAAACCAATACATAAGGCCGATGTTTCAATTAATTTTGATGTCTCATATCATAATTAAGTTGCTCAATTGACATTGAGCCAGATACGGATAAACGCTATACATTTATCTCGATTTAAATGCATGGTAATAAAATTTTTTAAAAGGATTACTCACTGGCAATGGGCTAATCCATTTAAAATCCACACTCCCGCTGTAGAAGATCTTGGCAATATCTTCCACAGGGGGAGTATGAATTTCAAATGGAATCAGGACATTTGGCAACTCTATTTGAAACTCAACCTCCCTCCGTGGTAGATTATGGTTGAATCTTTCTCAGAGGGAGGATAAAATCCAAATGGAGCTGCCTAATATGTTCATTGAATTTGAAATTCATACTCCCCCTGTGGAAGATACTTCCAAAATCTTTCAAAGGGGTAGTGTGTATTTTAAATGGAATACCCCAATCTGCCCGGTGCGAATATATTATTGGATAGGCTTTTTCGTATCGGCACAAAATGGTATAATCATGACAATTTATTCTTTCCCTTGAGTTGGTCAAGGAATAAACAATCATCTTTGAGTCGGATTTGGGTTTCTAGACCAGCACTGACTGAGCTATCATAAAGGCTTGCTTAACCCTCTCCTCATGTGTGCCGATTTTTGCAGACGACAACTTTCAATTTTTTTTATGTAAAAATTTCAGAATTGTAAATTTTCATGACCATATTTGGAACCAGTATGAAATATGCATGAAAATGAGTACAAACAAGCCTAGTATCAGTTCAGTGGTTCTGAAGATAGCTCTTGATATTTTGAGAAAATATCGCAAACTTTGACTTTTTATGTTGATACCTATCGCTACCAGGCAAAGCATTAACCCAGTATCACACTCATGTATCTCCCATGTGTCTAGCAACTGACATTGAGGAGAAATTATATTTACATTTTACTAATACTAATCTAACAATTTTTTGTGCGGTAAAAATAGGCATACAATTTGATGTGGCTATATAAAGCTATGATCACTAGGATCCATAACATGCATGCTCATCTATCAGGGGCACAGTTCTTAAACCCCAATACATTTTGTACATTTATTGAATGAACTTTGGGTATTTGGGTACAAAAACTCATACTTTACAACTTGAGGTCAAATTTTGCACTATGATTATGTAATTGAGGTTATTGGACTATGCCATTGGGATGAGACTATTGTGGATCACAGTGTATGGTTTTGACACTCATCACGATTAGATGTGAATCCAATTAATATCATTACATGATTTCGCACCCTTTCAACTCATCATCAATCTTCTGTGTCTGGTAGCATTGTTGGTTAATCATGAAGCCCTTCAACATCGTAATGAAATTCATTTGTGTATTTATTGTCTATTTGTCTGTGTGAGTTATCTTCTACAAAATGAATATAGATCTTTCTGTGCAATGGATGACCTTTTGATTTCATTTTGACAAGATCTGTTATGTTATTATACAAAAATTCTTGGTAATGTGCATAATTATAAAAGTGAAATGCATAAATAAATGAAACTCTTGATCAGAAATTGATTTGAGATTTGGGGAAAAGTATCAGCTTGGAAATGTTTTAACAACAAAAAATAGTTGCTAATCTAATTCTGTTTTGTTGGTTTGTTTTTTTATCTTTTTTTAAATTTAAGAAATCATGCCCCAAATTGCATTATAAGCTTACTAATGAAGTTTAGTAAGATATAAGTCACGGTGGGAATATATCACTTTTAACCAGTTTAAATGTGCAAATAAACTGTTTAAAAAAAGCTTTCTTGAAAATGCTAACATTCTGAGCAAAAAAAAGAAGAAATATCAGGGTAGGTATTCTAATAATGTAGAGTAAAAACTTAAGGACAACAAAACAACTTGCTTGTTAGGGGGGCCTGATGCAAACGGGGGGGCGCTTAAATTTTTGGACCCTCCTGGGGGGGGGGGCTGAAAAAATGACCACAAATTGTCCTGGAAAAATTGAGTTTATATGCTTTTCTATGGGGTTGACCCATAATTTTCTTGTCAAAAAGGGGGGGCCTGAAATTTTTGAGGTCTGTAAAGGGGGGCCTGAAAAATTTCGCTATGAAATTTTTTTGCATCAGGCCCCCCTTTACAAGTGTTTGTGAACGGTCCCTTAACAGCTCTTCATGTGAATGAGATTTGAATCACTCATAGTCCAGGATGGACAATCAAGAATTACACTGGTTCACATCCTGTATAAATTGGGCTATTGCATTTAAAATCCACTCTACCCCTGTGGAAGATTTTGGAAATATCTTTCACAGGGGGAGTATGAATTTCAAGTGGAATCAGCACATTACACCAACTCTATTGAACACTCACCCTCCCTCTGCGGAAGATTCAGGTTGAATCTTTCTCAAAGGGTGTATGCAATTCAAATGGAGTTGCCTAATGTGTTCATTCTATTTGAAATTCATACTCCCCTGTGAAAGATATTTCCAAAACCTTCCACATGAGTAATGTGGATTTTGAAGGCAATAGACCAATATATTTGAAACCCACACTCCTCCTGTATGTAGCTTTACCTATATCTTCCACAACTGGAGTGAGTATTTCAAATAAAAGTTACCAAATTGTCTATTCTATTTGAAACTCATACTCCCTCTGCAGACGATATTTACTCCCTTTGCGGAAGATATTTCCAAAATCTTCCACAGGGGTAGTGTTGATTTCATATGGAATTGCCCACTGCATATTCAATGATCATAACACTGTATGTATACCCTGCAAACACACAATGTTTCTCTTACTTCTAGCTTTGTTTCCTTTTTTGGATGGTTTCCATTTGATGCTTGTTTTATTGCTATCTAGATACAGGGTCTTCACTGTACATCTGCCAGGCCCTTTTACCTTAACCACTGCTGTACCCATAGACATTGCTGATAGTGTCTCTGAAATAAATATGAATAATGCATGAATACAACAATTAATTATTCATTAGCATGTGGAGTCTTATTTAAACCCATGAGCCAATCTTGATATTGTACTCCCTTATTTATTTATTTGTTTCTTTATTTACTCTTTCTTTACCCAAGGCAGCTTCTTCAATATCTAGAATTGATCTCCAAGAGGGCCCAGATGTATAAAATATGTACAACTGAATGATTAAAGGTGGGTAACCTGATTGACAGTCTCATCCCCTACTTTACCCTATCAAAAGGCAGATTTTTGTATCAGGTGAAAGCTGATATTTTTCTCATTAACATATTGAAATTAGGCGTTCCAAATCAGTATATTTCCGAAGAAATCACCAAAAACTGTTGAATTAGTCTTAACTGTGGTATACCACATTTTCGACTAATTCAGCAGTTTTTTGATATCTTCGGAAATACACAGATTTGGAACTCCTTATTTCAGTAAGTTAATGAGAAAAATAGGATCTTCCATATTTGAAAACAATTTATTACATGATCATGATGATTATCATTAATAAAAAATACTGTACACTACAAGTTTTACTCTGTATTAAATGTCAGTAATTCCATATAAGAATTAGTCACATTTATAAGGAACATTTACATGATCTTTTTGCATGAATGCTTGAAAGGGACAACAGATTATGTTCTACATAATGTTTTAAAGAATTTGATTTTCCAAATATATCAGGTCACCTTACTTTAAACATGTATACATGTACATAAAAATATAGAAACAAAACTGTCTAGTTTACACCTTTTGTGTAATTTACGTAACTTGGAGTGAAATGAATCTCTGAAATGCATGATTGGTTTGTAAACATTTTTTACTGAATTTTGTCAGCTGTCATACAATGCCCAATGCATGATCATACCTTTGGGCAGTGCTCAATGGACAATATTCATAAAAGCTCCCCATTTTACACCTGGGTAGAGAGAGGCAAGTGAGGTAAAGCAACCTTGCTCAAGTGCACAACACGATGGCACCACCAGGGCTAAAACTCGCAATACTCCGATTATGAGGTAGACAGTGGCGTAGCTGCCGGGGGGCAGGGGGGCAATTGCCCCCCTGGCAATGCCTATTTGGGCCCCCACCCCCCCTAGCGCAGGGCAAAATAATAAAGGAGTGAGAGAGATGGACAAAGGGGAAAAGAAAGAGAAAGAGAGAATCCATAGGCCAATGATATAAGGTGCAGATAGAATTTGCAAAAATTTTAAAATTTTGTTAAAAAATGGAACTATTATATCAAAATGAAGTCGCTATCCGTTGTATTCCTTCAAACCACCGGAAAAAAAATTGGGTCAACCTTTTTTTTTCTTTTTTTGTTTGGTGGATTTGGGCCCCCGCCCCATTCAGGCTTGCCCCCCCCCCCTGGAAAAAATCCCAGCTACGCCACTGGAGGTAGAGCCTGTACCACTGCGCCACCATGCCCCAAAAGAACTGCATGTACTGTGATAGAAATGTAGGCCTACTGTCAGAAAATTTAATTTTGGGTACATTAATGCCACAACAAAACAAAACAGAATAATGTACAGGGTGTCCCAAAAATGTAACTACATTTCAAATATGTATTCTTACACCTTACAAAATCATAAATTGGTAACAGTTTTTGACAGAGTGTTACAATATTTTGTTTTACATGATATTTTTTATGATAACTTTTCTCTGTGTGTAGGGACCAACCAAAAGGTTTTTTTATGAGCCTACCTGGCATCGAAACATTCTCATCTTCAAGAATTCCAACTTGTTTGTTCACTTGATTCCTCTCTGCATCTAATCTGGAGGAAGGGATTGTATTTCTTGGAGATACACTCATTGGAGTCGGATTCCTGGGAGATGTGTTTCTTGGAGACACATTTCGAGGCGATGGAGTCCTCCTCGGAGACTCCATTCTTGGAGAAGTTTTTCTAGGAGGAGTTCTTGGAGATGATGACCTTTCAAAATAAACGTCTTTCTGATAAGATAAATTATGGCTATCTTTCATGTAAAGTCTATCATCTGAATATGATGATCCGGAATGATATCGTTCTAGTTTATAAGACCCGTTACTTTTTTGATGATCGGACTCTGACGGCTCACTTGCGTATTGCCTGTTGCTTTTCAGGAGTGATTCAGATGACCGACTTTGCTTTGTGCGGTGTTTACGAGGGGAATCTTGCTGAGACAGATGTGATGGGCGAGGGGAAGAACGATTAATCTCAGAATGTTGTGAATAGCTTGCCTCTGTATGAGGGCTAGTAGTCCTACTCATATCGTCACTTGACATGGAAGCATGTCCACTACTATAATCCTCTTTCTCACACCCACCACTACTAGTATGCACACCTTCCATGCTTTGTCCACTACTTAAATAGGGAGACTCACGACCAGCACTGACCAGAAGCCCATCTGTGCTTCTCCCAGCGGTTAATGGTGGACTGCTCTTGTTCCCATGTTTTAGTCTATTCAAACCATCTGAGCTCCATGAATTCTGCAACTCTCGCTGCATATTTTCCACCAATGTTCCAGCAAAACGCGTCTCTAAAACAGACGGGGAAGCACTAGGAAGACTAGAACATGATGATGTTGCCTTGGTGACGCCAGGTGATGTTGGCGATTCTGGTGTCCCAGGGGGTGTGCGAGGGACGACATCATGCCGTCTGATCGGTAGCACCTCTGGCTCCATGTGGCCTCTGGGGCACTTGTGCACTGAAATGACAAGACAAAAATAGTTATTATGCAGTTTTATCAGTAGGAGTATTATTGACCATTTTACAAGTGACAATAAAAAAACCAGGAAGAAGTAGAAAAAGTAAATGACAAAGACATTTACATTAAAATTACAAAATATAAACAACATTTTTTAACCTATATACGGGCAAAGAAGTACAAAAAGAAAACAATGTAGAACGACTTTCATTTTGTATTAAAATTACAAAATATAAATAACATTTAACCTGGACAGGCAAAGTAAACACATAGAAAGACTTTCAGTTTGTAAAATTAAAAAAGGACTAGTAGAATTCCCATACTAAATACAGGAAGAAAAATTGGCAGAAGAAAAATATGAAAAGAGGAAGAAGTAGAAATAGAAAAACTAAATGATGAGCCATTTCAGTCATTTTTTAAAGACAAATATACCACTGACCCAAGTCATACCCAATGACCTTTTTTAGGGTCTGCTACACAATTACCCCTTTTTTCTTGAATTTTAAGTTGCCGTCATGAAAACTTTTTTAAAATGAATGAAACTTGTCTACAAATTCACTGAGTTGCGCATACTGTGTGCAGTGGCAGCACCAGGAATTTTTTTTTGGAGGGGGACAAGGGGGGAGGCAAATTTAATTTCAGGGGGACTTAAAATTGACCCAAAAAGTGGAAAATTTCCTAATCTGGGGTTTTTACTGGGGGGGGCAAGAGTTCTGACTGGGGATTTTCTCCCATGCCCCTGGCACCGCCACTGACCACAAGACATATTACACACCATGCTTTCAACAACAATAAGCTACATATGTGTAGCTAGTTCACACCTCGACAAGCATGGCATGGACACTTTGATGGTACCTTTAAACCACATTATCATTATAGGCAGTAAACCTTAAAATCTCGCCATGTAGGTGTCGACAGCAGACGACAAGTTTCAAATTTTCTTTAAAAATTCAAAAATGTCAGAATTATACATTGTAATGACCATATGAAATCAGCATGATAAAAAAACAAGCCTAATATTGGTTCAATGGTTCATGAGATAGCTCTTGATATTTGGACAAGTATCTCAAAATTTTTGACATTTTATGTTGAAGCCTATGTGACCAGCATACAGAGCATTAAAGAACGGATACATTGATAGATGAGGCCATAATTAATTGTTATATCCCGCTTCCTATTCTTGTTATAGCTCCTGTGCATGTGTCACCTGACTGACATATGCCATAATTAAATACTGGTACCTCAGAAGCTTTTAAATCCAATTTTGATGGTAGTTTGTTACAATGTCAGTCAAAATTATATGAAAACTTGTTTCTTTGTCATTATACATTTCAAAAACACTAATTGTTTAATGCTCTGCAAGCTGGCCATAGGCGGCAGGCGCTTCAACATAAAAAGTCAGTTTTGAGATATTATCTCTAAATATTAAGAGTTATCTGGAGAGCCACTGAACCAACACTAAGCTTGTTTGTACTCATTTTCATGCATTTTTCAGGCTGAATCCAAATATGCTTTCGAACAATTTTACATTTCTGAAATTTTTGAATTAAAAAGAAATTGAAACTATTTGCTGTCTGCAGTCGATATACATGTGAAGAGAGTTAAGTAGCTTGAGTACAATAACATTCCAAATACCCAAACACTCCCCAAGATGGCCAATATTTCACCAACAGAACTGCAGATTACATCAGATATCTAAAATACAGTGGCAGTGCCAAGAATTTTTTTCCAGGGGGGGGGGGTTGAGGGGGCAAAGTGAATTTCTGGGGGGGCAAAATCAACAAATTTTGCACAAAATTATCGTAGAAAGGTAAAATTCTCGTAATTTTGGGTTTTTACTGGGGGGGCAATAGTTCTGACTGTATTTGCTCCCTCATGCTCCCTGTGGTGCCACCACTGCTAAAATAGCCTCAACATGGCCAGAGCAAGCAGTTTTATACAGATGTTACAAGTTTTTCCCACAGAAATTATTTTGCAATATAGCTGTCAAACTTTGTCTATGATCTTCCATAGCTAGTGAAGGAGTCACTATCTGTTGGATCTACCATGATATCGGGCTATTCCATTTGAAATACACACTCATGTGGAAAATTTTGGAAATATCTTCCACAGGGGGAGTATGTATTTCAAATGTAATTAGTCAGTGTTAATCATTCTGATACCCACACTCCCCCTATATTATAGCTTTACCTATATATCTCTTCCACAAGTGGAGTAAGTATTTCAAATGGAAGTTACCCAACTGTCTATTCTACTTGAAACTCATACTCCCTCTGTGGAAGACTTTAGCTAAATCTTCCATATGGGTAGTGTGGATCTTAAATAGAATAGCCCATTGAGGAGATGAAATAAGATCTTGGTGATTGAGAATATTTGCAATAAATGTAGCTCCATTGATACC
Organism: Amphiura filiformis; assembly: GCF_039555335.1. NCBI lineage: Eukaryota > Metazoa > Echinodermata > Ophiuroidea > Amphilepidida > Amphiuridae > Amphiura > Amphiura filiformis. The sequence goes on from NC_092636.1 coordinate 15,049,184, forward strand.
TTATCCTAACACCTATAGATGTTATTATATTCAACACGGATGTGACTGTCTGTATTAAAGACCAGCCAAGATGACATAGTCTGCACCAAAAGCTATTCAAGTGGGAAATGCACCTATTTTAGTTACAGACTATTTGTTGATGTTTTGTTAAAGGTCAAAGGTCACATAAACAACACTGTTGGGTTCCTTGTTTGTCACAAGAGTGATGTCTATGTTTTGTCAAATCCGTGGAATATGGGGATATTAAGGGATCTGGAATAAGCGTTTTGAGCGTTTCGACAGTATTTTTGTGGGACATGAGAGCACATCAGACCTATCGATTGCATTCTGAATACTGAAGCATGTCTTTCTGATATCAAATAATTTTCATTTTTGAAAATCACAATATAATACAAATTTTATGACAAATTATAAAATTTGATATTTTTCAAATTTTGATATATAACAGTCCTCAAGTAAATTATATAAATCTAATGACATATTCTCAATTGATCGTCGGGCATATCCCACCTACATACACTTTAAGTATAAATCATCAGATTTATAAAGTTTACTTCAAGTACTGTTAAATATCAAAAATATCAATTTTTAATGATTTGCTATAAAATGTGTATTAAATTGCGAATTTCAAACAATCAAAATTATTTGATATCAGAATGACATTCTTCGTATTCAGAATGCAATTCGATATGTCTGATGTGCTCTAATGTCCCACAATAAATACTGTCCAAACGTTCATACCCCATCCCTTAAGGAAATGCTCTGAGCATGTTTATTTAAAAATAGATGAATTGATTAGAGCAAAGTACACCGATCAATATGCTTTTTGTTCGAAGAAAATTGGACATACGCTTTTCATAATACATCAATTTGTATCTTATTGTTTTTATCAATAATCAATGTAGTTAATGAGCTAAAATGACTGAAAAGGCTCATTAACCCAACTGTGTACTCTAGGCGTTGTTTAATTCGTGTAATTGAGCTTTTTTGATGTGTGACATGGGGGCTAAAGGCGGCAAATTTGAAACTGAGATATACGCAAAAATATGGAGTAAAAATAGTAAAATACATAAGAAAATACACATCGCAAAACCTCAAAACTTTAAAACCAAGTATGCTAGACCTTTGGTGTTTTCAGTATATGATAGCCCAAAGTTACTACACGGTAATAATTGTAGTAACTCAATTTTCATAAATGCCTCCTTTGGAGCAAGAGTTCTGACTGGTGAGCATTTCCCCCATGCCTCCCCCCGACCACTGGACCTCCCACATGCACTGGTTTCTCCCTTCCTCTCTCAAACCTTCACACTGAACCACATTATTTCACTAAGAAATACATATTGAATTGAGTTCAAAGTAATCTATAAGTAATGTACCACCTTCATCAATTTTCAATAATGAAAATAAAAGGAAGCTTAATTATTCTCTAAACCACTGATGACAAGATAATGATGATGCCATTTCAAGCTGCAGTATACATAGGCATGTCTAAGCTCCTTGGCTTTTACCCAATTAGAGTGTTCATAGTGATAGTGATTTTTAAGATGTTTGAACAATCTTTTTAATATCACTCATGGGGGGGGGGGTTGCCGAGGCCCCAAATATTTTCTTGCACCTTATACAGATATGTGAGGGTGTGTCTTGCATGTGCAGGGAAAAGACTGTTTCTTGATGCGACTTGCACGTATGCTACCTCTTGAACTTGCCCTTCACATTCTGCATCCCTCATCTGATATGCTATAGTAGAATAGCAGGGGGAAGGGGCAGAATATAACCCTACCACAGGGCTTTTTTTTCTTCTTCTTACACGCTATACTCCGAGATACGCTATACCCTGAGAACTACTTAACCCACTAACCGCTGTCCCCGAGAACAATCTAATTGTGACAGCGATTAGTGGGTTAAGCAGTTCTCAAGGTATAGCGTATCTCGGAGTATAGCATGTAAGAAGAAGAAAAAATACCCTGTGGTAGGGCTAGGCAGAATACCCCTCAGACAGCTATTACCAAGGTCAGCTCCACATATATCAAGAAGAAATTAACCGTAATTGTATGCACTGTGCATCTTCTTTTTTGTTCGATAAACACCTTCTTTTTCAGCACTTTTCGAGCAACATTTTCCCAGGAAACACCACGATTTGGGGCTAAAAAGTTCTGTTGAGCATTTTTTTTTTCTAGAGGATAAAATTATGACAAGTGCATGCATGTGGATGATTCACAGTCGTGACAGTGTTGTGCCGGACTAGAATAAAATTCACACATAGCAACGTATTGGCTTGCTAATTGTGCTAATTATTCACATTTACGCAGAAAATGTTCTCGTTTTCTCACATGATGCATAAAAGGGACAATTTTTGACATTTGTTTGAAGTTTGAAAACAATCCATATAAAGCAACATATTGGCTTGCTAATTGTGCTAATTATTCACATTTACGCAGAAAATGTTCTTGTTTTCTCACATGATGCATAAAGGGGACAATTTTTGACATTTCATGTAAGTTTAAAGACAATCCATATCCATAAACCAATAAAGTTACCCGCCTTTAATAGTCCAAAATACAATTTGTATTTATAGCATTTACACCTAACCAATGTGACGATATAGCACTGTGTGAGAACTAAGAGCACAACTCATTCATAAATGATGAAACCTCACTCTCAGAGATTAATAGCACGTCTTACGAAACGATGCATGAGCACTCTTGATCTAATTGTGACTGTAATCGGGAGGATACAGTTCCAAATTGAATTTGCTCTCTCTCCCACTCTCTTTCTCTCTCGCTCCTCCATATCACATCCCTAACCTTTCTCTTATCCCTTTCTCTTATCATTTCTTTCCTCTCTCTCCCTCTTTTACCCAAAAATAGTTTCATGTGTCGACTAGTTTGTTACTTACCAATTAGGTGCACCAAACCTTGATATCTACTTGAGATAGATCTACATATATTGCATTCTCTTCACAAATTTTCTTTTGGCCTTCAAGCCTTCAACAAAACAAATATCAAAAAAGAAGGGTGCAAGGGGACATTCCCCCTCCAATATTTCCCCCATATCTCCCCCAGTAAAAACCCCAAATTATAAAAACTAGCGGGATACCAGGCTTGCTGGTCCCCGCTAGATGAGTAAATGGGAGCGATCACTAAAACAGGAGGAATTACTGAAAAGGTAGAATCATTGAAAGGTAAATTTTATTTTTCTAAACCTGTCCCTTCTTGCATTTCCATTTTCTTTTCAGTTTATTCTGCACGGGCCTAGTTTGTTTCCATTAAAACAAAATGCTATTTAGCTTGTGATTTTCCGCTTCCATGTTATTTATCTATCTAGGCCTAACCCCATTCCCATTATTTTCTAAATCTATCCTTTCTTATCGCTTCCCTTTATAGCTTCATTTTTATCAGCTGCTTAGCTTGTGATTTCCGCTTCCTTCAGTTGTTATTTATCGTTCTTATTTTTCCTGATTAGTTTCTAATTTTAACTTCTTTTTTTCCTTAATTTTCCTGATTAGTTTCTTTCTTTCCCTCTTTAGTTTGCTCCCGTTTCATTTAGTTACTGTAATCATAACCTGTATAATAGGCCTACCCGTAGGCCTACCTTTTTTGTCTTCTTCTTTTTTTTCTATTCATTTAGCTCCTTTCTTTCTCTTCAGTTTCTTTTGCATCTATAGGTCTATTTTGTTCCCATGCTGCTTAGCTCGTGATTTCCGCTTTCCATGTTATTCATTTATTGAGCCCCGTTCCCATGCATTATTTTATAAATCTACCATTTCTTACATTTCTCCTTTTAGTTTTGGCTTTTTTTCTACATTTTGTTCCCATTTTTCATATTTCTTGCTTAGCTTGTGATTTCCCGTTTGAATTTTATCTATTTAATTCTGTTCTCATTATTTTAGTTTTTTTACGTTATTTATTTATTTATTTATTTATTTATTTATTTATTTATTTATTTATTTATTTATTTATTTATTTATTTATTTATTTATTTATTTATTTATTTATTTATTTATTTATTTATTTATTTATTTATTTATTTATTTATTTATTTATTTATTTATTTATTTATTTATTTATTTATTTATTTATTTATTTATTTATTTATTTATTTATTTTTTTTTTTTTTTTTTTTTTTTTTTTTTTTTTTTTTTTTTTTTTTTTCTTTCTTTCTTTCTTTCTTTCATTTTTAGCTTCCTTCTTTCCTCTCGTATCCTCACGATTTTTTTATCATCTTGGCGGGTAATCTCTTAACCTAATCCAGTACCATGCATAATCCACAACCCGACCCATCAATAGGCCTACCTTTTCAGTTTTTTCTTCCTTTCTTTTCTTTGTATTTCTCTGGCACGGATAGTTGGTCTGTGCATATTATGCACCCCGTGACGTCGGCCACATTACATTGCTCAGTACGCCGACGCATTAACGCCAACCCCTGCTGCCAGTTAGTTACGGTACGCGCTACCACTGAGTTTTGACAACAAAAATCCCGGAAAAACCCCGGTTTTAACCATATTTTCACTGATTTTGAGGCCAATTCTTGGTCTTGACCGTTTTCAACCAAATAAAGTGCAATGCGTTCCCCGTATATCCCTCAATCTCCCGTATGAATGTGGCTGTAAAACTAAACGACGATTCATTATAGGCCTAGAATAAATAATAAAATTCACGCGACGTAGCCTTAATCTCTTGGCTGCCAACTTCGTGCAGTGGCGGAAAATGGGGTGCGAGCTTCGTGAGAGGGGCTTAAAAGCTCGTAAGATCATTATTAAAGTACGCGATGTTGTGCATCTAGATAGCCTGAATCATTTCTTGGCCACCTCGCAGTTGGCAGAAAACAGGGCAATGTTGCTCTGCGTATGGTTTTTTAATAGAAATATTATTACGCGGTTCACACTCTCCCTATTACCCACAATGCCACTGCATGCGATTTTGCATAGCAACACGACAGTTTTTTATGTTATTCTCTTAGTTACCATCAATTTTTGCAAAAATGAACCTCAGATGGTTTAATGGCAATATGTACCCGATCAATGTACGAATAAATCAGAGCTGAAAGTGAAATCATCTCTGAGTCTATTCGCGCACAAGATTTAGCGACTTCCTTTTATTTATATAGATGTCCACTTTTTGTGGCAATTTTGTGCAAAATTTGTTGATTTTGCCCTACCCTGATATTCACTTTGCCCCCCTCCCTGAACAAAATTTCTGGCACTGCCAGTGGCTGTCATGGTGCTTTTAAAAGCTGTCCAGGGATGTGTCTGTTACACGAACTTGTCATTTTATTTTGCTATGCTATATTCTCCTAAATAGCATGAAAACACCATAGTGTTTCAGATGTCTAGTAGTCAAGGAAAATGGCAGTATGCATGGTATGGGTGTGAAAATGCGTTCTAATGTATTTTTGTTGCTTTAGTAACAACCAAGTGTATGTCGACTGGGAATCAACTCGCAAATTCCCCCAGTCAGAATCCTTACTCCCCCAGTTAAAACCCAAAATTATGATTTTGTGCAAAATTTGTTGATTTTGCACCCACTGCCGCAACTCCTTGAAAATGACATAGATGTGTGTATTGATGAGGAAAAACTTACTTGCCAAGTTTTAAGAATATTGATAGAGGTATGATTCTGCTCTCATTATTATTTACATTCACAAATTCCCCCAGTCAGAAGTCTTTCCCCCAGTTAAATCCCAAAATTATGATTTTGCAATTTTGCGCCCCACTGCTGCAACTCCTTGAAAATGACTTAGATGTGTGTATTGAAGAGAAAACCTTACTTGTCAAGTTTTAAGAATATTGATAGAGGTATACCATCATGATTCTGCTCTCATTATGTTTACATTCATTGGTATGTAATAATTCAATGTGGCTGACAAAATAAATAGCCTGTAGGATCGGAATTGTAATTGAATTACACATTTCTACTCTTCTATAAACTCTTCTATTTGAATTAATAAATATTTGATATAAACTTATCAGTCCAAATGAATAGCCACATTAATATTTATTAAGGGCTCTGGTATGAGCATTTGGGCAGTATTTTTTGTGGGACATGAGACATATTGAATTGCATTCTGAATACGAAGAATGTCCTTCTGATATCAAATAATTTTGATTTTGATTATAATTATACAAATTTTATGACAAATGATTAAAATTTGATATTTAAAATTTTTTTAATATAGAACAGTTCTCAAAGTAAACTTTATAAATATGTAGCTGGGATTAAAAGCTGCCGATCACTTGAAAATTTTGACCTTTCGTATTGAAGATATGGATTTTCCCCCAAACACCAAAATTTTCAATTGATCATTGGCTTTTCATCCCAGCTACATATGATACTAGACATGACGTTGGCCCCCTTTTTTTTATCAGCTTGCACCTATCACTTTTTAGAAATTTTAATACACCAAATGTGCAATTTTTTTGCCCATTTAGTAATTTTAGCTTTAAAATGGCAAATTTTCACAAAATTTTGCACATTTTTGCCCAGAAGTTATTTTTCAGCATCAATGACACCCAATTTTTAGCGTTCCCACACATAATAACCCGAATTTTTGTGGAGCCGCCACTGAATGACCCCCTTTGATAAACCCCTAGTGTTGAACTCCATAGGCACAGGTAAAACACTGAAAGAATGAAACTCATATCTATCTTAATTGCATTCTTATTTTATTTTGAATGTAATAGTAGGCATGAAAAGCACATTTCAATCTTTTCTAGTCATAAAAAAATTGGAGGACACAAAACAATTCTGATTAAATAATTGAGTCATCCATTTTGATATGACTGAGATTGAAATCTATTTACAAAGTAAAGAGTTACAGAAAAATTGGTGTTTTTACACTAATTGAAAAGGGTAGCTTAACTTGTCATCAAGATGTCAACTAAAATCAGATAAAATAAAGGTAAAATTCTGGGTGAAATTGTACTCAAAATCCGCAAAAATGTGTGCTTTTTTCTCTTGACTGATGATCACCGGCAGTTTAGGTGTGTTCATCACGACTCATAACACTAAAATACAGGAAAACAACCACATAGTACATGCTTTGGGTCCATATTAAACTAATGAAAAAGTACTTTTTGAGAGTCCTTATAAGTATATAAGTATACAGAACTGAGATATACAACTTTAAATATAAGTGCCCCCCCCCCCCCCGGTGCACTTTTAATATGACTCAACTCAGGTCACATGTGCGTCTTTAAATTCAACTTTACCTGCAATCCTCACCATAGAAGTGGAACCGAGAAGATTAGACAGCGATAATTTGTTGCTGAGTAGCGGTGGTTTTCTTATGTGCTGCCGATGGTAAGGTATCCATTACTACGAGACTGAGAACCTATCCATTATATAGTAAGATAATCTCACGGATTTACAAGTACTTTGGTGAAAATTAACTATTAATTCCTTGTCCAACAACTGGGCAATTGCCGTTCATAATTATACACCACCTGCTATAGTCATCCGTGAACTTTGCTTCTTATGTATAGTAAACATGTATACAAGGAAATAGCAAGCTTTCTCAACTTCTTCACTCGTTGAAGTTTTCTTTTTCAGTGAAGGTGAGCAAAAAGTATATATATATCATCCTGAATATGAATGCACAGAGAAAATAAACTGCTAAATATCTTGGCTAGTAGGGCATATATTCCAAAACTAAATATCTGTTATGTTGGCAAGAAATATGAACATCAAGTTCTACACATTTCATATCTTCAAGTAGCTTCAAAAAGTACCGTAGCTGAAGTTTTCTGGCTTGAAAATAATGTCAAAGTCAGATTAAAGCAATGAGCAAATAAATAACTTTTTTTTATTTCACAATAGTGTAACACTGAGCTGTGATTTGTCGAAACATTGCTGTGCGAGATTGAACTGAGTATTTTCATCCAATATTGTCAAAATCATATCGAAATGCCAGCAACATAGTATGTCCATCCACATTGAATATGCATATCTATTATCGATATAAAACATTAAAAGTCTGCTTATATATCACAGGTAGTACACCTTTGTAAGTTGGCAAAGTCTTCTGTTCCATAATATCAAACTAGTATAGATGATCAGAAGCAATATTCAAATGTTAATGCAATGGCACCTCACAGTTGCATCACACAATGTCCATTCGTCTCTAATTTACATGATCTATAATGGAGCCTGTCCAATTCAAACTACATGTAGACTACAATAATTCACCATTTAAAATGGAAGGAAAATAAATCTGCATTGAATATTGTCCAATACTGTTGACTAATGCCTATGTAGTGTCTAGGCTATTTACTGAAAAATTATATCATCTGCCCTTGTCTGTTTCCCAAGAGTCAAATCTGGATTCAGATCTGTCCATCCACAATGAATACGCATACAAAACTATATAAAACATTAGAAGTTGTCAAGTCTACTGTTCCATAATATCAAACTAGAAGATCATTAGAAGCAATATTCAAATCACCACCATGCAAAAACAGCAGCAGATCATTGCTGCAATAACCACCATGCAGCAACAACAGCAGATCATTGCTATACCTTTCAGTCAGCTCACGGTGACACTCTGCTCTGCAAGGCAACATTGCTAGATAGCCTATGTTCCAAACTTAACTTGGACTACTCGATAAGGAGAATGACTCATCCAAAACTTGCCAGTCTTAGTACAACAACTACCAAGCAAGCCCATTATAGCATTCAATGCTATAATATTCAAGAGGGCTCAAAGAATTGATATTGTTTGTTATCAGCAGAAAAATTGCCCATGTCCATCGAGAGTTAGTTTTACTATTTTATGCTCCTCCCTCCCCTGTATTCTTTTTTTTTTTTTTTTTTTACCCTCCTCCTGTATTCTCTGAGTTGCTGGTATTCAAACACATTGCCTACTCCCTTAAAGTAACCTATTGAAATATTTCAATCTTTTAACGATTGATGATAGGAATCAGTGGCGGCGCAGACGCCAGGAATTTTTTGGGGGGCATTGAGGGGCAAAGTGAATTTCGGGGCAAAATCAACAAATTTTATGCAAAATTGTTGCAAAAAGTGGCAATTTTCGTTATTTTTTATTTTTACTGGGGGAAATAGGGGCAAAAGTTCTGACTGGGGGGCATTTGCCCCCCCTGGCACCGTCACTGATAGGAATCAATCTAAATAGATTGAAAAATAGATTGACATGGTTTCTTGGTTTGACTCTTGCTCTTTTTGTAGACTAATTTCTATATTCAATCAAGTGTTACTCCTAATGTTTGAAATAAGATTTTAAACTGTTTAGAGTGAATATTTCATTTTTTTTAATTGAAAAGGATTTGTTCCTAATTCCAGCTTTCAAAATATTGAAAAATAATGAAAATCAATCATTTCTACAAAAAATTCAATCAAAAAAGATTTCACCCCAATTTTAATCGCTAAAAGATTGAGAATCACTCCATTTGATTGAAAAAAGATTGAAAATTCAAATCACTCGACAGAATAAAGAATCAAAATCGATTTTACGAACTGCATGATGCATGAAATATATAAAAGAGGGTATCTTTTAAATATGCTACCATGACTTGAAACATAATAAACATGTATTTTGTGAAACAATTTTTCAAAAGCCTTCTTCAAATGCTAAAAATATGGATATTTAATAAAAAAGCATCTTTGAAGTGCTAAAAAAGGGAAGACTTTTCATCAAATTTTTGCTTCTTTACGTGCATAGGGGATGATAAATTGCTTACAATGTCCATGTTTCCTGCAAAATAAGGGGTATTTTGACATTTCATAATGATCATGAATAAAAAAAAGTGCACACAGAATTTGGAAAGTGCACACCATATTTTCACGGAATTGTCCTTACTTTAATAGATTCAAAATGTTAGTGAATGGAGATGTTCAAAATGCATTAAATATACCATAGGATATGAATGGCACCATTCATTACCATTTTAATCCTGTTGAAGTAAGGATAGTCCAGTGAAAATACGGTGTGCACTTTTCAAATTCTGTGTGCACTTTTCTTAAATAATTTCAAATTGTCTTATAAGGGCCCCGCATTTATCACCAACCACTGTTGACTTGTTTTGAAACACCAAAAGTTTGTTGTTATTTTTTTCACCTAAAATTATTTTTTACAAACATTTACACAGTTAACCGACTGGATTGTGGTCCGTTTAAATGGTTAGACAAATAACTGAAACTTACACCCATAATCTTGTGTTGCGCCTTGCTCTTGCAATACCTACAGAACACCTGCCAGGTAACATATAAATTCAATTGTTTCAGAAATTGATATATCATGGCAATACTTCTATTCAAATTTAACACAAACACTTGTTTGTATCAAGATTGGGCTATTCCATTTAAAATCCACACTACCCCTGTGGAAGATTTTGTAAATATCTTCCACATGGGAGTATGAATTTCAAATGGAATGAACACATTAGGCTGCTCCATTTGAATTTCATACACTCTCTGAGAAAGATTCAATCTGAATCTTCCCCTGAGGGAGAGTGAGTTTCCAATGGAGCTGCTAATGTGTTAATTCCATTTGAAATTCATACTCCCTCTGTGGAAGATATTTACAAAATCTTCCACAGGGGTAGTGTGGATTTTAAATGGAAAAGCCCAGTATGATTTTATCTATAGATGACACTGATACTATTTTTTCTGATATAAAGCAGAAACCTATAATACCTAATATATATATATTTTAACACTCTTTTGAGATGTTAAATTCTGTGATTAGAAAACTTGAGTGTAAGGCAAAAAAAGTCTCAAAGCGTCTGCATGCATTTGTTTTTCTAAGCGCATCCATTTTAGCTGAAACAGCAAATTTGTTATTTCCTCTGTTTTTGCCGTAAAAATCATGAGATATATTTTAAAGAAAATTACTTGATTCAATTATAGGTAGAAAACAATTGATCTTTGTACTTCAATAATGTGTAAATGAACCAGAGTTTAATGCAGTTTGCAGTTGAAACTCACAGTTTAAAAAAAAATCTTTAAAAAAATGCATTCCGCATTCGTTTTTGTGATATTGCCAAGGGCTTTGAGACTTTTTTGTTTGGCCTAATGCTTGATATATATAACCTATAAAGATATTCAGTGTTGCTTCGTTTCATTCATAATTCATAGTTTTGAAGTCAAGAAAAGTTGACATGACTTGATCAGTATTGAAATGTCAGTAGTATGACAGTGTTTGGCCACATAGATGAATGGAGCCACATTGTGATGCAGTCTGGTTGTTTGACCTTCAGGGTTCTCTCTTGTAAATACATTATAGTTCCAGCTAGAAGAATTGAGTGTGTTTCTACTGAGTAAGTGGTTGCGGATGAATTTGTGTTAATGCAGGGTGATGCCAGGAATACATGGCAACGGCTCCAGTAGAAACAGATCAGTGAAGGTGAATGCAGGGTGATGCGAAAAGTGAATTCTGGTTCAATTTTCAGCGTGTTTCTACCGAGCAAGTGGTTGCGAGTGACTTCGAGTTAATGCAGGGTGATGCAAGGAATACACGGTAACGGCTCCAGTAGAAACAGATCAGTGAAGGTGAATGCAGGGTGATGCGAAAAGTGAATTCTGGTTCAATTTTCAGCGTGTTTCTACCGAGCAAGTGGTTGCGGGTGACTTCGAGTTAATGCAGGGTGATGCGAGGAATACACGGTAACAGCTCCAGTAGAAACGGATCAGTTGAAGATGAATGCGGGGTGATGTGAGTGAGTCTCACCATCAACCGTCAACCACCTTTTGAGGTGGTTAATAGTGGTGAATATGTGGTAACATTCTCAGTAGAAACAGTTTGGGTGCAGATTTGCTGGGTGACAAGTTAGCCTTCTACAATACATGCAGTAGAAACATTCAAAATCTGACCTAGAAGGTCATGAAGAATATTTTCTGCTCTTTCGCCATCCCCACTACACTAGATACATCAGTATTGAATCGTTACCCTGCCCAGTAGAAACGAACCAATGAAGGTGAGATAATTAAAATGCGGGTGAAGGTGAAATCGCATTAATGCCAGGTTCAGTATATTCATGCTCTATACCAGGTCTGGTAAAGAATTCAGGCTGGTCTTTTCCAACTACAAACAATGAAGCACAAATGATAGCGTAAATTGTAGAAACTCAACAGACCAAACTCATAAATGCTATAGGATCTACTGAAGAACAGTATTTCTTCATTTCCTCACTGACCATGCTGAAGATAGCGAACATATCCCGGGAACATATATATTACTTCATCACCAGGTGTATAGCCCAGTTGAAGATCGATAATTGTCTACTTTTGATACATATTGTTACAATGTTTATATACTTAAAAATGATATTGCTGTTGTAGATCACACACAACTGTCATAAGCAGCAATGTTGAATTTCTATGTAAGGAAATTCTGTATAGTGAAATCCTGTAAAGTGTGCTGAGGCTTGTGGATCAACGTCTAGACGCTGTACCTCTGCGTAGCGCACTATAAATCATTGCGCTTTTTTTAAAATTATTATTTTATGTGTTATTCTTCACTTCTCTCATAAGCCTAATAAATAGGCACAAATTCCACTCAGTTGGCTGCATCGCTGCTTTGTTTTTGTAGATCGCTGTCTTTCAACACACACATTATGTAAATATAATATCTAAACACCATATTCCAATATAAATTCAAAGTAAATCTACTACCATAAATTGAAAATAAGGGATGTTATCTTTATACAAAGGGATGTTATTGCAAACTTGTCTCTTCATACATTGGTGCACTATAGTTTTGATCTGCCTGCAGCATCCCTGAGAAACTAACGGCTGCCTGCCTCACAACCTGCGTACCTGCCTGCCCTAGGCATGCATCCTTCACACTGTAGTTCCTTTCATTGTCATTTTAGCAGCATGAACATGTATGTGAACAGTTTGCGGCTGCTCTTTAATAGTAGACTGAGTTTGTGTTTGTATTTTAGTGTTCATCTGTTGGTTCAGTATGTTCGCCGAGTATTTGTGGATCCATATGTACGGCAAATGCCAGTTGGTACATCTCCAATGGAAGTCGCGTTTCCCTGGCAACGCAACATTCCTACAGTTTGGGCCATCCATATCCATGTCTGCAACCTTGATTTTGAAAACGATATTCCTTCAATTCAAATTCCAATTAATACCAAAGATGATTCGTTAATTATCCAGAATATATACGCATGAAATTCGATCGCAGTTAAAAACTAATCAATTCCTGTGATATGTTTCCATCTTAGTGCTACTGATATTTATAAAAACACTTGGTTCAGTGCACAATTAAGCCAATGCACTTTCACAATTGCAAAAAGCCAACCAGTAACTCTATCAGCAGCCGGGTCGCAGCCGTGTAGTAGCTTCAATAATCATTTACACAGTGCAGTGTCCCCTACCATGCAATCACAGGTTTGGCGGACAGATTAAAATGTATTGCACATTAACCATATGATGCCACGTTGATCCTATTCCTGCATTAGTGATCTTACTTGCGGCTATATGACTTCAAACCAACGCACAACAAAAATAGGTAGCGCAATATCACATTTCGTTTAAGCTTTACTGGTTGCATGAAAACATGATGCCAAGATGAAATCTTCATTTATAAAAAAAACACTAACATCTCTGATGTGGTAATTTCTGTGTCATTTCCTCATTAATTCTCGGCCAATTCGTTAATATTAAAGCCAAGGTCATTGGTATATACAAATGTGTGATTTGAAATCACAATTGATAGAGTATACACCAGTACTACTTCAATCAACCTGATTCCACTTGCTAACTGAGAACTGCAGACTATTACTCAAATGTTGTTATCCTGGGTTGAACATGAGCATCAATGTTGTATGAGTGTAGTGTCCGTAAGGACCATACTCATTGCACTGCAACCAATTGACTTGACACTGACTTTAATAACAATCCTACGTTGTATTATTAGTACTAGTAGGGCTCTACCACATTTCTCACAATTTGTACAAACTTCCCAGCAGGCCCGTAGCCAAGATTTTTTGTGGGGTGCTGATTTTGAAAAAAAAAAAAAAAAAAAAGGGGGGGCAATTTTGTGAAAAGATTTTCTTCCCCAAATTTGGACCTTTTTTTACCAAAAATGCTTTAAAATAATCTGATTTTTTGGCTCGCTACGCTCGCATATTCTTAAATTTTAAGACTTTTTGTATAAATTTGGGGTGTGTGGGTGTGTTGCACCCCAACATCCCCTGGCTACAGGCCTGCTTCTCAGGGCAGGGTATCACAATGTTTAGAAATGGAACAATTGCAAAAATTGTTTGATTACGTAACCTGACCTCAAAAACCCTAAAAATAAGCCAGACCCTGACTTTTTTTTTTGCCAAAAAAAAAGTTAACAAATGTTTTTAAAAATTAAATTAAATTAAAAAAAGAAAAGAAAAAAAGTTCCAAGACCTTTATCAAACACAATTTACAGCTTTAATTACAGCCCTAATTTTTTTTTATGCCAATCAAACTATTTTTTTAGGCCTACCTAATTTTAAGATAAAATACTTGTGTCATTAGTAAAACCTAAATACATTTTTTTACTTATTATTCACTGTGGGTGATGCTTGACTACGTGCAATTTGGAAACGGTAGCTCTTCATTATCAGACGACTTGGAGACATTAGACGTTACAAAGTTTATGATGATGATGCGGGACTGTTAATGCGGAGAGCATTGATTACAATTTAGTGACTTGTAGTCTGTAGACTGCGGTAGTAAACACCATTAATAATAGACATTAAGGCTAAAACATGCAGTAATAATATCCAGTGGCAGTTCAAGGATTTTTTGGGGGGGCATTGGGGGCAAAGTGAATTTCAGGGGGGAGGCAAAAAGTAGAAATTTTCATAATTTTAGGTTTTGACTGGGGACAACAGGGGGCACCAACAGTGCACACATCATTTCTGAAGATTGGATACATCTTGATTTAGACAGTTTCATTTTTTTATTTTTTTTATAAATATTGATAGATCGTCAACCACACGCATCAATGTGCATTTGTAAAATGTCTTCCAGAATAATATCTACTTCAAGTTAACTCATTTAAGTGATGACCTTATTTAAATTAATATCAGCATTGGAGCATTGAAGTAATTTTCCAGTTGAGTGGAATAGTGTCTTGCAAGTTTGTTCGGGAGATATTCCCCCCTGTCCATTCATACTAAGCTGTAATGGTCCGTAAAAAATTATAATAAATTCATTACTTTTTCCCTCATATATATTGAATGACTATTTCCTTCAGACTTTATTTACAGCTAAGTCTAACATTATAATGTTTGAATATATTTTCCAATCTGGTAAAACAGAATATTTTACCCCTCCCCCTCCCCAAAACAGCTATGGTTTTTCTTTTGTTTTCTTTTATTTGTTTTATTAATCACAAAAATTGCTGTGCATATGTGGTGTGATCAAGGAAAATCAGTCTAAAGTCAAATCAAATCAAGTTAAATCAAAATGTAACAGGCATTTGCAAGGCTACATTTTGCAGAAAACCCCATTGAAAATGGACAACCAATTAAAAAGATGAGCAGTTAATGGGTTTCCAAAACGTAAGGAAACAAAGTTTAAAATCAAAATTTCCAAGTTCCAACTGATTTTGCTTGATCACACCAAGAAAACAATGCTGATTAGATATAGCAAATATACATCAAAGGCTACAAAATAATTCAATTATGGTAATATGATACATTTTAAGGAGGTTGTATCCTATTAAAGTACAAGTCTTCCCTTGAGAAGAATGCACCTCATCATCAGAACTGGAAGAATGTTGATCATCTACTTAAATACATCAATATGTTCTTTTACTGGATAAAATGGCTATGATGATAAACATATGATGCTTAGCTAGCATTTATCCTTAAACATCCCTTAAACATTAGGTTATACTCTTTAAAATAAAAATTTCCTTTAAATAAGAAATGGGCGCCCAATGGGAGCTGAAATGTAACCGCTTGAATAAAACTTCCTTTTTTAAAACAATTGCATAGTAAGCTAAGAAAGATCAGTAAAGCATATCTATTGCGGGAGAGGTGTAAAATCGTACTGCATTAAAAAAAGACCTGGTCTTTGAATGAGAATATAATTGCTACATCTTATTACTTGATTAAAGTAAATATGAAACAGCAAAGAATCGTAAAATGTCATGTCACATATGGTATATGTGATTCATTATATTTTCAGCCACTTTTACAAGTGCTATATTTTCCATTTAATAAACAATTTAAAAGCTGATGCTAATTTTGTGCAATATATTAATTGTTTTCTGTTAATTGTTTTTGTTGATGTTTTCTTTTTTAAGTTTGTTAAAACTACATACAATTTGGTGTTATAGACTAATTAAGATAAACACAAAGTATGATGAGTATGTCCAGATGTACAGTTAATGGCATTAAGGTGTCATCTAATGTTAATGACCTATTTCAACCTTAATTAAAATTATTCGTTGGTGCAGTGTCCTGCATAAGAGGCTTAATGGGCAATCTTGCATAAGGCTAAAAAAATTGTTTGGTTGCCCTCTGCGACCATAAAAAAAAAGTAGAAATCTTGGGTTATTTTTGTTGTTGTAATTTTTAATCACTTTTTTAAAAGTAACCTTAAATTTTGACAGTATCAAGGACATTTTATATTTGTTATTCACTCATTTTATTCATTAAATGCATATTTGATTAAAAACGAAGAGGACTGCATCAATAGTTCGCATCCGGCAGCCCAAACAAGAGAAATGAGCAAGAGACCCCTCTATGAATTATTACTTCAAGATGTTGTCAGGGGATAGAGGACTATAAACAGGACCAGAAATCAAGAATTGTACACTGGATAGGGCATTTTGGTGAGACATTACAGGAGTTTGACTAAAAGAGTCGACTAAAGTAAGCAAGCAACCAACCAACCAACCAATACCTCTTACAAACTGATCACAAATGCCTTCAGAGCCAACATCTCCATCTTACAAGTCATTTTATATAAACTGCATTCAGGTTTTTTTAACGTTTTTTGGACAAAAAAGGTCAAAATTTTGTCCACTTTTCACAAAATCGCCCCCCTTGGAAAAAGGTCCACTTTTTCAAAATCAGCACCCACCCCCAAATGAAATCCTGCGTACGGGCCTGGCTGCATTGTTTGTTTGTTTTTACAGATGAATAATCTCAGGATCCATGATTTAATTCAGCCAATCAGATTTGCCAAAACACACTTGCATAATCTAATTTGGCCAATCAGATTTGCCAAAACACACTTGCATAATCTAATCATAAATCAGATTTGCTGATACACATTTGCATGATTACAGAAAAAATACAGCACTGTTTTTTTTTTTTTTTTGGGGGGGGGATTAAAAAATCTTATCCTGTTTTGCCAATTAATGAATAATACGTAAATCTCAATCTTTGGTTAGTTCTAACTGGTAATAAAAGTCCAATTTGAATATTTTAGCAATTTGAGGGAATATGGGCCAAAAAAATGCAATTTTGGACGTTGTCTCACAATTGTAGTCACAAAATTCTAAGAAAATGAGTATAGGCTAAGAGTTTTATTTTAATATTTTATATTATTTTTGTAAATTGGTTATGAAAAAGATTCAAAAATATATTTTCCAAAACTTAGAATGCATAACTTGAAATTAGTATTTGTACAAGTGTTTCAGCTAGATTGTCACAGCATATGAAAAATGCCCCAAAATGCATGTTTTTGGCCCTTATTACCAAAATTTGACCAAAAATTTGTTCAATACCAGTTAAAACTAAATACAGTATAAGGATTTAGTTGTGTTTCATTTGGCAAAACAGGGTGATATTTTTTAATCTAAAAAATTTTGTGCTGTGTTTTTTGGAATAGGGAGTAGGCACTGGGAGGTAACATTCATTTCCATCATTTTACTTCACTTATTCAGCTCAAAATTAAAAGGGTACATGATAGTGAAAACTAACATTCTGAGACCAAAAATGTACTTTTTTATAGAAATCTTACAACATGCTTTAACAAAGGCCTATATAATTAGCATGATTAGTGCCCCATTTCCCCTGATTATCCATTTTTACGAAACAGACAAGCGCATACAAATCAAACCAATGCAAGAATTCCTCAAGCCCCACATCTTTCAATACCAGCTTGTGCGCATACAGCACTTTCAGAATAGATCACTTTTATTTCAGAAACGATCTCATTCCAAAGATATTTATATAGAGAGAATCCTACATGGTGATGAGATGATGACATTGGTGTAGATGGATGTCAAATGACATGTCATCTGTAGACAACTACAAATGCTGATTTAAAGGCACATTCAATGATTCCAGCATAAGTGTAACAAAATTATAATTGTTTATAAATTGCCTAAAAGTGAAGGATAAGTCATTAAGTTGTCATTAGGTATTTTGGCAAAAAACGAAGAAAAAAACAGTATTGATGAAGTTGAAGCCCCATTCAAATACATGTAGCTAATTTCTGTACTTAGTATATAAATTACAGTTCTGTATAAAATGTCTTCAACTGTTATACACAGTTTTTGGCTTAACCACTATAGCAGGTGATGTTAGCACATCTTTGCAGTGACAAAGATGCCAAAACCTGAATTTTGATTATTTTTACGCTCCTCCCGACGAGCAAATCATTGAATGGGCCTTGAAATAAAAGTGTTCACCTGGACAATACAGCTAAAGGTACGGATAGAAAGAATAACAAACAAAAAACACAGACATTCTAAGATTTTTATTCACAAAAAATGTTTGGATAAATACTAAAATACTTATTCTCAACAAGTTTTATTTAAATGAAAACTGAGCAACCAGAGAACTGTGAAATCTTGTATAACTGCACATGACATGTTGTCTTAATCCACTTGTCTGTTGGTGTAACCCATCATGTATGTCATTCAATATGCGAGGTAATTCTGTAAGCATCATATATAAGTTGTGTTCACACTGTCGGACGTACGCCCAGCGGAACTTGATCGGCGCAAGTTGCTAGGAGTAGCGGTAGATGCTGCCAGGAGTAGTGGCAGTGTGAACAAAGGTTGGCGTTAGTTCCGCCAGGCATATGTCCGACGATTTACCTGGGTGTAATCTCCGCCTGGCGTAAGTTGCAATGTGAACGCTCAAAGTGCTACGCCTGGCACCTAGTGCAAGTTTGACCCTTTTTTGTCAGAACTAAGAAATTACATACAGCATGGTTGAAAAAGGTCACAGAAACACCGGGAGTGGTAGCTGATGTTTATGCAGAGTGAGTGCTTTTTTTGTGGTCGACGTATTGCTATGAGTAGGCTATGTGTGGACACGTAGTAGGATTAGGAAAAATATGTGTGGAGTTTTTATCAATGTTAGCATAGGTTTACGCTGGGTGTAACTCAAAATGTGAACACGACTACATAATATAGTACTCTCAACTTTACATAAAACAGGTGTATACTTGGGAATGGTTCAATATGTGATGTCTGCGCTGAGCAGGAATTTATTTGGGGGGAAGTGAATTTTGGGGAGGGGGGAAGTGGCAAAATCAACAAATTTTGTGCTATAATATTTGGTTTTTACTAAAACACACGCCTACCCAAACCAAACTTGAGTGCCTCAAGCAGAAATTCACAAGAAAAGGTAGCAATTTTACCCAACATCACAGACCACGCAGACAGCATTTTAAAAGGTTCCAATTTCAGTCTCCTTTGCTAAAAAGGATACCAGGGACGAAAACAAGCACTGACATAAATTCCTGAAACTGCTTTAACATTTCCTGAAAACGTGTATTTCCCTATAATTTGTACAGGGAAGATCCAAGCAAAATTGTCTGAAATCAGGAAATTTACATCCCTGGGGTAGACTAATAGTGCAGTTGACCTGCAAATCACCATTTAGGATGTGCATTTCAATGATAGGGCTATTATAATATTAAACACTTTTTTCCCTTGCCCATTTCTCCCCAAATTTCACACAAAGACCAATATCCAAATCCAAAAAAGTGGGTCTAGTGGGCCCTGTTTCAAGAAAATTTCACAGAAAGTCAGTGATAGGGTTGGTATTTTTCACATTTATAGTAGATTGGTCTTTTTGGTTGAAAATATGAGGGCCTGCTATAGGCTGTAAAGATAGTACATGACCCCCCCCCCCCACCCACCTGCATATGGAAAGGTTTCTATACAAAAACGATTCTCTTATAAACCATCATGCGCACAGTTTTCGTCGAAACCTCAAGTGTTCCCTTCATTTAATCAGAATTTTTTTTATATCAAACGAAAGCCAACACTTCCCCCTAAAAACACTTTTCGTCACTAGGTCAACAGATAACGCAATTCAATGCTATAGCAAGGTGAATGTGGAAAATCTTTTGAAAACTACCTATCCAAGCACATTTTTTGACCAAAATGTAGGTTTTAAAAGTCAAAACCTCAAGTATTCCTTACAATATTTTTCAAATTTTATGTCATTAAATGAAAAAGCACACTTATATTGTCCATATACTAGCGTCACTAGAATGAGCAATGGTCAATTCTCTTTAAATTGCAAATCTTGTGCAAAAAGTTACTATTTTCGCCTATTTTGTCATACGGTTGTAAATTCAATGAACTATGACTTTAAAAAAAAAGAGCGCTAACAAATTGATATGTTTTGGTGAAAGTACTGTGTGTCATAGCTAACAATTAGTTTCAATCAACTTGGCTGATAAAATGCAGGTATGATAACTCCTGAATTTACATAGTAACATCGCTATATACATGCATGTATGATAACTCCTACCGAGTCCTGAATTTACATAGTAACATCACTATACTTCAATAACATGCACATATCAGTGGCGTAGCCAGGATTTTTGAATCGAGGGGCACAACTTGTAAATGTACCGACGGAAATATTTTTTTTGCCGACGGAAGTTGTGATTTGTTGACCCAAAATTTTTTGCATGGTATGAAAAAGTGAAGAGCAAAAAAAAAAGAAAAAAAAAAAAAAGGATAATAGGCGGTAACAACATAAAAACACACAATTTTAATGTATGATTCACAATTTTTCATCATTTTTTCACAATTCTCCCCTTTTTTTCTGTCACCCTGGGTAAAAAATAGTTTATTGTTAACCCATTTTTTTTTCACCAAGGCCTTCAGTCTACCATCGGCCTTACATGAACTGAAGGCCATGACGAGCAGGGGGGGGGCACCAGCCTCCTGGCCCCCCCACTGGCACGTATGACAACTCCTGAATTTACATAGTAACATCGCTATACTTCAATAACATGCATGTATGATAACTCCTGACGAGTCCTGAATTTACATAGTAACATCGCTATACAGTGTGCAAAAGAATTAAGGTACTCGTTATGTTCACCCCTGTATCCTAAACAAAGCCAAATATGTCAAAATTAAAACAAGCAGCCAATATCTTTAGCTCTGATTTAAGACCTCATTTGTTGAAATTAAAGAAACTGTGATCTAAAACCTTAGAAAGAAACAAAATCAAAAGTTGCACTTTTGTGTTGTAATCAATGAAAGCACAACATTAGTTTTAACATGCTATTAAAATATAGTTCTCTTGTTCAAGAACGCTTTGTGTATGCAAATCTATAAGGCATACAATGGATCGTTGTGTCTTTATTTCTTAAATGATTTCCACAAATAAGGTCTTAATTTCAAGCTAAATGATGCAGCTATTGGCTGCTGGATCCAATTATGACATATATGTCTTTGTTTAGAATATGCAGGGATGAACATAACCGGTACCTTAATTCTTTTGCGCACTGTATTTCATTCAGCAGAGTCTGCACTTGAATCATATCATTTACCTATGTAAAATGCATGAAGCAATCAAACTTAAAAATAGTTCATTTCTGAACCCATGTGGGAGCTACGATGGCAATGTGTGATGCTGTAGACAGAGATGATCATTAATGCCCTATGTGCAAGCCATATGTTTCAATGTAAAAAATTTCAAGTTTTGAGATATTTTCTCAAAATACCAAGAGCTATCTCAAGAACCGCTGAACCAATACTAGTCTTCTTTGTACTCATTTTAATGCATTTTTCATGCTGATTCCAAATATGGTTATGAAAATTTACAATTCTGACATTTTTGAATTTTTACAAAAAAAAATTGAAACTTGTCGTCTGCTGTCGACACCCGCATGGAGATAGTTAAAGCTATGTAAACACCACATCAAAATATGACCTGTTTGAATGCTCATACTTTCTAACATAATTACTTATCTATTCCAAATATTATGACACCTTGTGCATATTGCCAGCGGTAGGATGTTGACCGTCTCTTCTACCTTCATGACCAGAGGGAGATGAGCCGATTTAAAATTGTTAAAACCAAGGGCCATAGTATAGAAGAATCCAACGAACCAAGTCATGGTCAGGATTTGGTCGGCTATTATTGGGTCCCCGCATGCACCAAACAGGTGTTGTGAGTGCATGCCCAATTGGGTGGATTAAACCCGCTTAAAATTTGATGTTAGATTATTTTGTGTTGTAAACTGTCATCATTCTTTTGTCTATGTGTAACACGGGTGATAGAATGCAGTTTAAAATACCCTCCAAGGCCGCATCATTTCACATTTTAGGTGAGATAGAGCCCACGGGGACCCAGCTAATGGCTGCCATTGAGGTGTAGGAATGCGTGAAATTGGATTCGTCTATAGCATGTTTAGGCAAAACATGGCTTGCATGTGACATAGGTGATCAGCATTTCATTTTGAGCATACTAAATAACACTTTAAATACAGATTGACTATAGAACAAAAACTATCACTTAGACCTATAGGTAATACAAAGTTAAGCCATCTTAATTAAATCCAGACTCTCAAAGCTGCCGCTCGTGTTAGTAAAATTGTGCGCGTAGTCCTCTTTGAAAATCAAGAAATTCATTTTTATGACATTATGTCTTTTTTTTTTAACCCAAAGCCAAATAAAACTCAAAATTCCGATTTGATTTCAAGTTTTCAACAAGTTCTGAAGTTTCCAACACAGTGAAGAATTATTTTGTAGCAGTCACTTTATTTGTCTTATTCCAACATTTGCAACAGACATTGGATACTTTCCACACAAAATGCTTGTACCAAAGCCTGTACTGACACATAAAAAAGATGATAATTCCTCAATTAGATTTTCAATTTCTAACAGTAACAAGCTTTGAGACTCCGGATTTAATTAACGGCCCATTCAGTGATTTGCTCATCCGGACGATCGTAAAAATCATCGAAATTCAGATTTTGGTACCTATGTCATTGTCATAGATGTGCTAACATAGTCTGCGACTGGTTCAGCCGAAAGCCGTGTATTGAAGACAAAATAAGACATTTTACACAAATCTGTAATTTAGATACTGACAGTATCTAAATTAGCTACATGTATTTGAATGGGGCTTCAACTTCGTCAGTACTGCTGTTTTCTTCGTTTTTTGCCAAATTTGTCATTTCAAAAATACCAAATGTTTGAATGACTTATCCTTCACTTTTAAGCAATTTATAAACAATTTTAATTATTTAACACTTGCGCTGGGATCACTGAATGGGTCTTTATGATGGCCTTAAAGAGTATCGTGATCTCATTTAATTAAGGTCAACAGATGTGTTCCGATAACTGGAAGCATGATTATATAATTTCCTTCCCTTTTTAATTCAAATTGAAGCATTACTATATATATAAGTCAATGTTTAATTGTTGTATCATGACCATCATATAAAAGTGATGATATAACCCCAAATTATTTAGAATTACGTGGAGATGTTGGCAACTTAAAATGATTTTTAAATTGTGACCAGTGTCAAAATTTACTCAATCAATTACTCAAATGTGATGAGATCAAGCAAAATGAGTCTGATGTTGATCAAAATTAAAATTCAGTTTTTAATCTCATTATATGCACCATTCTCAGAACTGTATTTTATGTATTAGTTAAGGGGGTACTACACCCCTGTCCAATTTCGTGCCTATTTTTGCATTTTTCTCAAAAGTTATAGCGCATTGGTGACAAATAAGATATGTATATTATAGGGGCAAGGACTACAACGACTGCACTGAAAATTCAGCAACTCAAGGCATGTAGTTATTGATTTATTGATCAAATAATGGTTTTCCTCATTTTGACTGTAACTCCACAACTGTTGTCTGTGTTGAAATAAAATTTCCAGTGCAGTAGTTGTAGTCCTTGCCCCTATAATATACATATCTTACTTGTCACCAATGCGCTATAATTTTTGAGAAAAATGCAAAAATAGGCACAAAATTGGACAGGGGTGTAGTACCCCTTTAAAGAAAGGTCTTTTGATCAGGATAGTGGGGCAAAATAAATATTTGGTTGTGTTTGTAATTGAAAAACATAAATATTTGTTATTTTCTTCTCCTATTGTACAATAATCACATTGGTTAATGAAATAAGCAGTTGTTAAAAATATGCTGTGCAAAACTAAATTTGAATTTCAGCGCTATCTTGGATAATCACTAAATACAATTGAAACACCTACATGATTAACTCATTATAGTCTCAGATGTAACATTATAGGCCTAAAATAATCACTGTTAATCATTGCAAACAACATACAGAACATAATAATATCCTAACTCAAGTTGAAATAATAATAGTATAGCTAGCTATGTAGGCTTATAGGCTGGTGGAGGACATTGGCTACTCTCTAAATGTAAAAGAGTGAAAAACCACTCTGAATTTCAGAGTGAATTTAAGTTAGCTCTAAAAGAGTGGGTTTTAGCTCTAAAAGAGTGAAAACAGTACCGGTACACATAATTTCACTCGCAATTTCGAGTGAGCCTCACTCACTCAAAAGTGGCGCAAAATCTCACTCTTTCTTGGAGTGAACTGTCAGCCAATCAGAAGCGCCGAAAATTGGTCGATGTTTGTTGAACTTGTGTAACAAAATGGCGAACAGTGTGTGAATGAATGGCGAAAAGAAAGCGGATTTGATGAAGAAATAGACAGCATACTCAATAGTGATTACATTTATGTGTAGGTCATAACTTCGTAGCAAGTATACACTTGGTCTGGAGACAATGGCGGCAGTAAGCTTAAGTCATATGTGAGCAGTTTGTTACCGCCCAGTGCCGGTTTACATGTACGCATATGTAAGCTTATGTAGGTTACGCCAATCACGCTTCTCCAGACTGTGACCGTAAACATGGTATTTGCCAAGTGTTACGTCCTACACCTAAGTGTACTCACCATTGAACAGTTTGACTATTAGCTTCACTAAATCCATAGTTTTTCATCATTCATCCCACACTGAAGTTCGACACATTGTGTATGTGCTTAAGCTTTAGACCAGTTCAATATTCCTAGACCGGGCCTTACCCTAACCTGGGGCCTAGCCTCACAACAATTTAAAGCACATAGTAGCTGTTATGAACTGCTGTGATATTCTTGTATATAAAATAGGCCTAAATGAATAAATAAATAAATAAATGCTCTTTTCTGATTCACTCTTTTCCGGAGTGAATTTTTTCACTCTTTCTTGAGAGTGAGCTTCACTCTAAAAGAGTTGTCACTCAGATGGCTCTTTGAAAGAGTGAGATTTCACTCTTTTTGAGTGATTTTTCACTCTTTCACATTTAGAGAGTAAGTACGCTTTAATATACTTCAGTATACTTGATATACATTTTTCTTTAATTTATTCATTGATTAGTGATTGACCATTTTGTTACCTTATATATTGCATTGCTGAGTAGCAAAAACTTTTTTGTTCAGGGAGTGAACTATAATGCCATTTGAACCTATATCTCATATGTACAGTTAATCCCTTAGCCTACATACCCTGTGTCTTGAATAGCTATTGTAAGCACTAGCCCACCATCCCTGTGGTTAAGAGGCTAGGAAATAATTCCTAAAATCTCATACCATTTTTAATCCTGTCCCACATGACAAGGACTATTTAGTATTTAGTTAGCCCATTTAATCTTGCAATGAGACAGTACAGGGAGTACCCCCTGGGGAATATAGCCTGGAACAGAAAGATGGAAAGCTTTGAAGGAGAGTATACTTTGAATTGGATTCTTTGGGCAACAGACAACCAGTAAAGATTATGGGCACTGACATTACAGCTTCTAGACAAAAGTCTGGAAAAGTGATATTTGGCATAGAAGGTCTTCCTGTGTATTTCCAATATAGAAATATGGCATGCATGTCCAGAATTTCCCAGCAAATTTCTTGATATTTTAGCAACTTTGTAGTATTATTGTAAGAGTTTCCACTAATAACTTGTTTTTTCGTTTATAGTAAATATTTTCAAAATATAGTTCTTGAAAACGTATAAAAAATTCATAATCTCCCAATGCCACTGTTTTGCCATGCTCCCAATGACTATATAAAAAAATGTCAAATGGAGTCATGATTCAGATAACCACATTTGATATTCATACTCCCGTGTGGGAGATTAAGGTCTCAGGGTGTGTGAATTTCAACTAGAATAGCCCAATACAACAACAAAGCCCAAATGAGTGGACTCATGAAACGTGTGGAAAGGTGCTATCCTACAGAAGATGAACATGAAAACTGTAACATGTATGGACACTACAGAAAATGTCTTACACTTCCCACAATGCATTTCTCCCATTTCAATTTTCTGTACTGATTTGCTATCTAGTGCAACGTGGGTGGGTCGACAGTGACAAAATGTACCTCAATGAACAGAGCACACCCAGATCTTGCCAATTCGACTCATGTTTAGCCAAAATGAAAACAAAGGGAACCTTCACAAAGTAATAGGATTGTTATTTGATGAAATAAGGAGATGTATCATGTTGCAAAGGATTCTGGGAAGGGTAATACGATATCTTCTCTGCATGGACATCATCAATCATGTCCAGGTACAGGCAGACATATTTCTATCTTTAAGGTATTAGCCAATTTACATGAGTAAGTCTTGACTCATCTAGCTAAGATGCACATTTATGAGCAATCTTCATGTGACTTAAGAACAGTTTCTGCTACAGTGACCTTCCCCTTAATGTGAAAGCTTTGCATATTAGACATAGGATATAATTTATAAATGATGCTTAATAGAGGTTTAATTAATGGTAATTCACAACAGACTTGTGAAAATCATTATCATGATAAGACAAGATTGGAATAATCTCTCATAAGTCATTAGCAGCAAGGGTGAAGCGAGGTCCCTGCCCCTCATGTGGGCACTGAAGTTTCAGAGTGTACACATGCACAGCCAGAAAAATGTGAAGGGTCTTTTTTCAGAGAATGTACATGAATTGAGCGGATCCCAAAAACGCTGTTTTTGAAAATTGACCCCCCTGTCTTGAAATATGACATTTTGAAAAGCACACCTCATTTTTAATCCAGTCTGCAAGTCAAACATAATGTGCATTGAAACATTCATGCCTGTAAGCGCTACTAGGCTACATTATTCAACATAGAAAATTTGGTGTAACATGTCTTCAATTTATTCTATTTCCGGTAATGTTTATGTTGACGTAAAATCGATAATATGTTACATAAAATGTCTGGTGGAAATATATTATTGATTTTATGTCATCAAACATTCGTTAGAACTTAAAACATTACTGGAAATAGAATAGGAATAGATTAAATAACGAAGACATGTTACATCGAATATTCTACATCCACTAAAAAGTATGTCTAGTTTTATAATATCACTGCATATCCAGTGCTTCATACTTTTTTATACTTTAGGTACAGCATATTCACTGTAAAAGTGACGTAAGGCTACCATAGCAATATAGATGAACACAATTTTTGACTTTATATATGTAGTGTTTCGGCCTTCACTACAATGGCGGTACCTACGCATTGAATCATAATTATCATGCTGACCACTCGCACCTGTAAGATTTAGTATCTTTGAAAAGAACGGTATTGTATTCAATCTATCATTGCAGACATACACAGGTGATGAACGCAACCTGCTTGTAGTGCAGGGCGATATAGTCAAAAATTGTATTCATCTATTGCTATGGTAGTTAATCCGATTATGATGTCACTTCTACCGCGAATTGGCTGCTGTATTGTTATCATAAAAGGCTGATATTTCAAAAATGAAATGGTCAATTTCAAAATTCCAAAAGTGTATGAAAGTTGTCTTATTATAGGAATGCATAAACTAGTCAATCTTGTTTGGTTTAAGAACTAGAAAACTAAAAAAATACAATTTTGGACAGTTCAGTTCTATCAGAGTTGGTATCAGGTATCATTGGAACCTGTAAGATTTCATGAATTAATGGAGTAAAATTCTAAATTCAGAATAATATAAAATGATAATTGAATTTTCAATTAGAAATGCAAAAAATGAAATTGCACATTATATCATAGACCATTAAACGCAGATGGTATGCGGTTACATTCTGCGACACTTCAACATAAAGTGGTAATAATTATAATTGATTCAATTGATGTGTAATAGAATTTCCTATTTAGCTTGCATCGTGAGCAGACAAATATGTAGCACTTGTCAAGAGACAGTGTCAGGGCATGGGGGATGACATTGTGGGACACCCCCCCCCCCCTCGGAACTCTTGCCTCACCAGCAGCTTCCCACCAAAAAAAAATCATGAAAATTGCCACCTTTTGCAGCAATTTTGCTGCTTTCCCCCCTGAAATTCACTCTGCCCCCCAATGCCCTCCGAACAAAAATTCCTGGTGCCGCCAGAATGAATCATTCAAATTGCATCTGCATTTACATTTTAATTCTACATACAAACTACATTTAACTAAAATGCCACCAAATAAGGTGTTGTGGTTCTTAAGATACCAGCTGGCCCGTAACTAGGATTTATTTGGGGGCTGATTTTGAAAAAGTGGATTTTTTTTTTCAAAATTTTGACTTTTTTGGACTATGGGGCAGATTTTGAAAAAGAGGACTTTTTTTTCTTCAAAATTTGGACCTTTTTTACCTAAAAGGCATGAAAAACCACTATTTTTTCGCTCATTACGCTCACAAATGGTTACAGGCCTGCATACCAGCATATTTATATTGAGAGACAAACAAACAAGCCACAAGAAATTGAACATGTATTTACCCAGTATAGCAACAAATTACTTGGCTTCCTCATTCACATCACATATATGCATTACCATAATTAAAGTTCTTCCTAATTTGATTATACACATACTTAATTAGGTCTATCGGAAATGCCAGAAGTATGTTTACTTCAAATTATATCATGACCGCTTAAACTGTTTTAATACTTCCGTGGTCAGTTTTAACGATCAATATTTGTTACCGATGATGAATTAATAATTGGATAATATTATGTTGTAAATGGATACTGTAAAAGGAAGGACTTAAATTTGTTAGTACATTTTGTCGCAAATCGTCGATGTCCACCATTTTTATGGAAAATTAATTTCACAGGTTCCAGAAGTTTGTCATCTTCCATGACATTTTCCTGAAATTTAGTGACAGCAATCAATCAATTGATCAATTAATCAACCAAATAAACAATCTGTATCATTTTGAGTTTACCATCGGCTGCCACTTTTTTTATCCAAGTCAACATTTCCCAACCTGATAAACAAAGTATTATTCAGCCTATTACCATCGATAATAACTAAACATCAATGTTAACTTTTAATCCTCTTATCAACGACAAGCATCTTCACAGCGGCTTACCTTCCACGATCCGAATATTCATCAACAAGTCAGCAGCTCAGACATTATCAACAGAGAACAAGCAGAGGACAAGGGACAGTCTTCAGTGAACGGCTCTTTTCAGAGCTACCAAACCTTTGACATTAGCAGATAGACGAGGTCTGCTTGTTTTCTGTTGACAAGGGACAGTCTTCAGTGAACGGCTCATCAGTAGGCAAGGGGCCTATACTTTGTCCTGAAGAGGTCTGAGCTACTGCAGACGAAAGCTGGGGGGGTAAATGCCCCCAGTCAGAACTCTTGCCCCCAGTAAAAACCTATCTCACAATTTACGCATAAACAAGTTAAGAATTTACATCCACATTCTTACCTTACATAGAGCCGATTAATCTGCTTGTAAGTTGCACCTCATTTGCATAATCAACTTTCCAATAATGATCCATTCTACATGTAGTTGATCTACTCTGTTCTTGATTTGCTTGCTAGCATAACCATGATAACCGGCATGCTAGGAATGTTAGTTAACATTGGTCGTGTGATTAGCCAGTGTGTCTATCAATCAACCATAAAACCTGCATCTATTGATCATGGTAAGCTGCATCTGTTGGAAACAAAAGTTTGATGAAAAATTGTTTAAAAAACACACAACTATAAACCACACTAACAAATCCCTAACTCTCTTTCTGCTTTTTGGCGAAAAAAAAAAAAAAGATGAAGAAAAAGTGGTTTTCTTGGGTTTGGTTTCGAAATCCCCATAGCAACCGGTCGGTGATCGTGTGCTTGGCCCGCATGTGGTCTAAGGTTCAAATTTCAGGGTACCAAGTTACTTCTTTGTTCATCTTCTCTCCTTTTTGTTTCTTCTGTAACTTCCGATAGCAAAAAGCAGTGTTCAGTGTTCGGGTGAATGGTACCAGCAACCAGTTCTGCTAAATCCCCTAAATATCAACTGTTACAACTTGGCAGTATTTCCAATATTCTTTTAGCAAATATGTCTCGATTCACTGTTTTGTGCATACAACAAAATTACAGTCAAATAAAAATTCTTTACAAATTTTTTTAAAACAATTGTAATATTTAGCATAGTAAATAAAGAAAGATTATGAAATTCAAGGCATATATATTACAGTGCGAGAGGTGTAAAATGGTACTGCATGGGATGCATGAGGGTTGGTTTCAAATAAAAGGAATAAACTCAGGTTAATAGGTTGTTAGGCAATCATGGGTATATCGTGTTGGGGGCTGATGGAGTAGAATTTATCAATTTAGGATATAGCTTTGCATATTTAATTCATGGATTGTTTTCCAAACAGGAGTATTTTATTTCTTATGAGTGACTGCATTGGTAAAGAGGACAAGAATAAAGAGTCTGAATGAGTGTTGACATTTTATCAATAATAACATATAAGATATGGATATAAAGATTTAGAAAACAGTATTTTTACTTCGAAAACGGCAATGAAAGTGAAGTTTTAAAGTTAGCATCAACAATGACCTGGTTAATTTCCTATTGTTTATTTTAACTCTCTCCACGCTGATGTCGACTGCAGACGACAAGTTTTTTAAAATTTCAGAATTCAAAAATTTTCAGAATTGTAAATTTTCATGAGCATATTTGGAATCAGCATGAAAAAATGCATTAAATGAGTACAAACAAGTCCAGTATTGGTTCAGTGGTTCTTAAGATAGCTCTTGATAGTTTGAGAAAAAATCTCAAAACTTGGACTTTTTATGTTGAAGCATATGGCTAGTATGCATAGCATTAATTACATAATTTGTCATTTATTGCACTAAACATTTTTGGTTTTCTTTCGTCTGTTTTTTTTATACTTATTTTGCTCTAGACAATTCAATTTACTGTATCAAAAATGACATAACATCTCATGTCAATCTTTCATACTGTCATTTTCCATTTTTAAAGATGGGGTCACAGGTCAAATCAAGAGGAAACATTAAATTGTCTATTTTCTGTCATTTCAGAAGAATGAAAGAAAAGCTTTGCACTGCAGTCCAGACTTTCATAGCTGTCAAGAAAGGCTTCGTCCACAATCACTCAACAAATTCATCAATTCCATCCACTATGTAAATAGAGTATCTAGAAATACCAAAAGAAAATAAGATGGATATTTCACTCTGCTGATGGATTGGGCTATTCCATTTAAAATACACACTCCCCCTGTGGAAGATTCTGGAAATATCTTCCACAGGGGAAGTATGTTTTTCAAATGTAATTAGTCAGGGTTAATCATTTTGAAACCCATACTCCCCCTGTATATGGCTTTACCAATATCTTCAACAACTGGAGTGAGTATTTCAAATGGAAGTTACCCAACTGACTATTCTATTTGAAACTCATACTCCCTCTGTGGAAGATATTTCCAAAATCTTCCACAAGGGGAGTGTGGATTTTAAATGGAATAGCCCATTGTAACATCATGTCATTTTATCCATCACTACACACTTATGCATTAAAGACAAGACAGACAGGCAGACACTAAGACATTGACAGACAAGGACAGTTCATGGTTGTTTGATGTGATCATTTATTAATGTTTCTAACAAAACATTACATAATTTTCAATTCTAATCCATTACAATACCAACAGCTATCACTCTAACTTACACTTATATATTTTAGCTAATTTTAACTTAGCCTTTAATTCTTTTCTTCATCAATTTTTTTATTATTATCTTTTTCTGCCTTTTTGCTTTTTTTACCTTTGGTAATTTTATTTTAACTGTATATTTGTGTATGTGTACAAATTGAGGGCACTATTTACCTATATTTTAAATTTAATTTAGCCCAATAATATGAGTTATTCCTTTCATTTCATGATAAAAAGTAGTTTAAAAATTTCCTTCTATATGTTACTCATTTTAAGATGTTTTAATACCATTATACAAGTGTCTACCCCTTGTAAACATGCAAACAAGATTTAAGATAAATAGCGCCACCAGTGTTCAACTTTGCTTAAAAATTAATACAGTTCTACATGCTTTCAAACAACAGTGAGTTACACAGACAAACATGCAATCGCTATGATTAACCATGGAAGAAAGAGATAAGAAGGAACCACAACGAACGCATTCACTTTGTCCACTCCCTTTACCGACATTTAGTTGACATTGTTATTCATGAGGATTTACTTTGATCAAGACCCAACGTTAAATAGGTGATTGGTATTGTATTCCATGTATTTGCATGTCTTCTGGAGCGTGTGTGAAGGATGATTTGAACTAATGACCTTCCGTGCAAGCACCCTATAGGATTTTTTTTCTGGTGACGTGATCATCGGTCATTGATGGCCTACATCTTTTTCTTCCATTTTGCCCAATTTTTCCGAACTTTGATGATTTTTTTCTCAGAGTTGGCAGTCTTTGGCACTGAAACGAAGTTAGCTAGTTACGATTATACACATATAAACTATTAAATTAAACAGGTTTT
The DNA here is from genome assembly GCF_039555335.1 of Amphiura filiformis. Taxonomy (NCBI): domain Eukaryota; kingdom Metazoa; phylum Echinodermata; class Ophiuroidea; order Amphilepidida; family Amphiuridae; genus Amphiura; species Amphiura filiformis. The sequence goes on from NC_092636.1 coordinate 15,082,118, forward strand.
ATGTAAAATCGGACTCAACCGAACATTGTGCATTATTTAAGAACATTTTACATCTATTTTTCATCGAAAAAGTCACCAAAATCTTACGTTATTTGCTAAAGATGAAACTCAGCAAAAAAAAAAACGGCCGATTTTGATTACCTTTTCGATGTTTTATAGGCCATTTTCTACACAACACGATCAAGAAAACAGTTTGACTGTAGATCCCAAAACAAAGCTACTATACATGTTCAGAGCATCAGTGAAATTCCATAATCTTACTTCTGGGTAGCGTTTGTTTGTTCGTGGATGGGTTTGTTATAAATTTGTTCCAGTAATGATTTCGCCAAGCATCGATCGCGGTAAATGGATTATACATGAAAGGAAGTACCATTGATAGCTTTTCTTTTCATGCGTCAATAGATAAGCGGATTAAAACTTGGCCGATCGAAGTCGTTGTGGTTCCTTCTCATCTCTTTCTTCCATGGATTAACACTGAAGTACTTTTACCCTGCACTCATCAATGTCACAGACCCGGGATCACAGACACATCTAAATTATATAGCACTTTTTAAAATGTGTTGGGGTGTGAAAATATGCACAATTCTTATGAATCATTGATATGGACCATGGGAATCATACAGCATATATTTCATATTCAGGAAGTATCATTGAGATTATTTGGATAAAAGTTCATTTGAAGCTCAGTGTGTCAAGTGATATCAGGTAGCGGAATTGTCTATTCACCTCTGTGCTATCATTGCTTAAGGTTTAACAACTATTTTAAACTGTTGCGATTTGGTAGTTCACAGCATCTTGCGAATGGCAAAATTTGCATTGATCATTTCATAGCGAGTGTGTAGAAGAATTCAAATATCACATATATACTTTTGTTTCATTGTGCACATAGGCCCTGTGGCTCTTGAGTTATGTTGGAAAGAGGGCTGAAACAACAACACTTTTGTAAAATGTACATTATTCAATAACAACAATAAATCAAGCAAGTTTTCAAAGTATATGATTTGTAGAATGAACTTTTGCAAAACATCAATTTTTCAATAATATAATGTGATGCGATCAAGCAAAATGAGTCTGATGTCGATCAAATTCAATTTTGTTAGATGAGCCATTCTCGTAGCTTTATTTTGCTCAAACCCCCATTAAACTTTTTAGTGTTGTGAAGCATCAAAAATACAAAGGAAGTTGAATACTATTATTGGTTATATCTGAAGATATTCCCGACATCTAACTTATTTTGCTTGATCACATCACATATTGAATTTGGTAATGAATATCAATTTTTTTTGGTGCTTCGACAAACAATACATCGTGTACCCTTAAAGCCAACCAGTACACCCTAAAATTCATCAAATTCAGATTTTCACATTTTTTTATTTAAATGAGGACGAGTGAATAGTATTTGATAGGGTCTATAGTCATGAAGTACTTGTAGCTAAAATTAAAAGTATTATCATACAAAATAGAAATCGCTAGTTTATCTATGTACATTGACCCCGACTTCAAAATTTGCCATTATTTTTGGTTGTTTTCATATTTATATAAAAGAGGAAGCACTCCATGTATCTCACAAGGTGGTCATGATTTGTCTAAGGCTAGCTTCAGACTCCATATTGTACGTACAATATTGTATGTACAATACTTTTCGTGACGTCAAAAAGTATTACACGTGCAATAAATATACGTGCCACGACGAGTTGAATCAGATTAAATAACGCTATAACCCTGACGGTTCATTGTTTGCTAAATCCAAGCGAGGTCACCAGAAAATCTATGCAAGAGAAATTTCTACTGCTGCTGATGAAAAATCCTAGAGTGCGTTTGGAGGTTTTTTCTGCACTTTACCAGTAGCCCTAATAAATTCATAAAACAATAAAAATCAAATAAAGATTTAGGGCAAATGTTTTTACTCACTGCTCATCTGATCCACTTTCCCAGGACACTAAATACCGATACTCCTTAGTTTTTCCCTGACTTTCCAGACATAATTATGAGTAAACATCAAATTTAATGTTTACAAAACAATCAAATATATATACATTCTTTTGCATTTTGTACATAAATATTGATATCAATATTAAATGTAGGCCTACAAACATTAAAAAAGGGGCCTAAGAGTATGTCTATTTTAATCATATACTAATTCCGCCATGCCCAAACATATCTTATTATGAAATCGTGTAATGGAACCCAAATTCCAATCAAAAATAAAAACAAATTTGTTACCAAATACACTAGGCCTATACATTGTATTATAGGAATTTAATAGATGGTTCATTTTAATAAATAAATAGATTAACACGGGTAATGGACAAGAAATATTTGGCAATACCGGATTTACCAGAGAGCCAGTGGATAAAGAAATTAATTAAAATTAAAACAAATTAAATGAGAAAATGAAAGCAAGGACATTTGGCGAAGTATTGTTTTAGAATTGAAGGAGTCCTAAATGTTATCCTGGCCCCAGGACACTGATTAATGTAAATTCGACCCATAGTTATTTTATCTACTTTTGCCAGCATCATGTGATTTATGCCTATTTTTAATAAAATTCCGAAATCTGACGTATCAACGTTGTATCGTGCACAAATTATGATTCGAGACTATTTCATTTGACACGGTTGTATGGATTTCAGAAGATCGGTCCTATAATAGATATCGATTAGAAATTACAGCAAGAGGCTTTGAGGATGCCGTAATCCTCTTGACCATCAACCAATCAGAGAGACATATTTCAGAAATATATTCGTAGGTTTGAAACTCTTTCAACTCTGAAATATATATTTCAAGTAATCTCGTTTCACACTTTGGCTTGCAATAAAGCCACGAAGAAGGGCGGTAATGTTAATATACGATTTCAGTCAAATATTGGTGCAAATATACGATTTCGGTCAACTATTTGGCTATCCTTTGCCCAAAATTATGAAATGTTTATTAGTAACAACAACTCTTAGGAGGGTTTTCGAGTAATTTTAGCGAAATAATGAGGTTAAATAAAAGAAAACCCACTTACAATTTTGGACGCTTAACTGCGGTGTTCTATAGGGGAATTAAAATATCACAATTAACATGTTTAATTCAAAATCGTTGTCCTACAAGCACATGTTCAGATTGTGTGAACATTACAAATACAAACAATGAGGTTAAAAAATAAATAGCCATTTAAAAATGATTTTAAAAGATCGTCTATTTTGTAGCTTTATGACACTGAATAGGCCAAATATCTGCCTCTGACGAAAAAAAATGTTTTCCATGCTGATTTGTTTTTGTAACAAGTACCGTATGTCATTTCAAAAAGAAAGAAAAAAAAGCGGATATTACTTTTTAAAAATTTAACGCATCACTATTAATACTCCTATATTTAATGAATGAAAAAGTATAGAAGGCGTTGCATCCGGTTCCGATGAGGGGGAGGGGGCATGCAAGCCGTTTTGCAGTTTTCCTATGGGATTTTCTATTATTTCAGATCAATGGGGGGCTTCCGTGTTCCCCTAACGCTACGGATTACTGCATTAACACGCTTTATGGATGTATTGTGATGATCATAACTTAGGCCTATCATAAGATGCCTCAACGATATCAATATCATTGATATGTAAAAAGGTGTTGCAAATTCATAACACAGCGTGTTATAATGTAACGAATGCTATGCCAAAACTTTAAAAATTAACAAAAATATCAGTATCAATAAAATCAGAACCAGAATAAATACAAAGGCCTACAAATAACACCTTTAAACTTTCTAAATCAATATATGACTAAATATCAGTATAAATGAATCTCTAAATCAATTAATCAATCAGTTATCAATCAATAAATAAATAAATAAATAAATAAATAAATAAATAAATAAATAAATAAATAAATAAATAAATAAATAAATAAATAATAGGCCTAAATAGATAAATCTATAAATAAATAAATAAGATCTGAATGTGCCATTTATATTATTATTACAATTTTAATATTATTAATATTAGTATTAATCTGACGTATTATTAACTTTAAAAGGTGCCCATTGATTATATAATAATTCAAGTACAGTTGAATCATGGTAGGTATTATGATACCTACCATGGTTGAATACAAGAAGACATTAAAAGATGTTCATCATTCCGTGCACTCACTAAATTTAGAACTCTTAGAAATTTGGCAACTCCGTATCAATTAAGCAACCAATGATTGTAGCAAAATATATATTTTCCCGGTACATACTATTTATTGCACGTGTAATACTTTTTGACGTCACAAAAAGTATTGTACATACAATATTGTACGTACAATACGGAGTCTGAAGCGCTTAAATGTCTAGAGTCAGGTGTGAATTATGCTGGGAAATTATATCATTGATATTGAAGATCAGGTCCTGGGATCAGGAATATAGCCATGGTCAGGCCACCTGTTGTATGGTAGGGTATGATTACAAAGTTCACTGCACAAACAACTTGGTATTGGCCAACAAGTATTACAACACAGAATCACTGCAAGTCACAATCACATAATTCAGCCATCCTGTTTTTTTCCACACAAAAAAATAGGTCATACCAGGCCCGTAACCAGGATTAATTTTGGGTGGCAGCATGGGGGGAGGGGGAAATTTCGATAATGTGGTAAAACAAGTGGATATTTCAGGTCATCACTCAGTGTCAGTGAAAATGATGTTCATTCAATTCTGAGAAATGCAATACAACTATGTTTTGAATTTTGAACTATTTTTAACGTCAAATTTTGGTAAAAATGGGTGGGAGGAGGGGGTTCGAGATGCAAGGTGTTTTGTGGCAAAATTGTTTTATAGTAGAGAGAATCACATTTTGTATGTTTTTAATAAATTTGTTATCCTTTAAGACTAGTTTGAGAAAAATATGGTTAGTTCTGTGTTACAGATACTATGTTTTGTGTCAAAATGTGTTAAGTCCATGCCAGAAATTGCATTTTGTGTCAAAACGTGTTAAGTCCATGCTATTTTTAAAACAAATTAATTCATTTAAAAAAATCAAAAGTCTCTAGATTTTAACTTTACATGTTTTTATAGTCCTATATATGTCACCTTCACTTCAATGTAATTTTATAGAAATCAAACTTTTTTTCATTGTCATAAAGAAAATTCCTGATTTTCTTCAAAGTGAATCTTGTGGACTTAACACGGTCTGGAAATAAGCTCTTCAAATACAGCATTGATTTGCTAAGAATTTGCAGTAAAAGTTATGATGTGACAGGATTAACTACCATGAATATAATTTTAAGAATTATTGCCCTGCCCTACAACATTCATGCGGTACCTATGCATTGAACCATAGATGTCAAAGAACTGGGATCGCAAACGCAAAATCGGAATCAACTGATTTTTTGGGAATAAGCTTTGTTCGTGGATATCGACTGAAAAATTCATAAAAAGAGGATGCTAGGAAAACAAAACGATACGAATTGTTGCAAAGTTTTTAGACTCAATTCAAATACAGTGTACAAGCTATTCTGGTCAAAATCAACCGAATATTATCAAAATATGAATGAGAAGATGGCCACAGACTGTGTGGAAAAACCTGGTTGACGAACATGAATGCATGCATAAAAAATTGTGCTTAAAAGAGGGATTTAACAACAATGGCTGTCATATGTAGCCCAACGAACCCATTGTTTGTGACTACTAACCCAACATCACCCTAATAATGAGCTCTCACCCTCCCTTCATCATGAAATGTGAACTGCTGTAAAGTTAGGCAGATGAATGTATTTTTTACTGAGTTGGCATTACATAAGAAAGATGCCTAACTTTACTACATAATCACATTGTACGTATCATGCAGTATAACAGTTCTCCAAGTAAAGCTAATAAATCTAATGATATAAACTCCCGTATATATTTCAGGTGTATTATGTAGCTGGGAGAAAATGACAACCATCATATGAAAATATTGACCTTTCGTATTGAAGATCTACATCCCCCCATAAAGGCCTGTATTTAAGGGTTATAGTTTGTCCTGCATGCTATGTAGCCTACATACCTAACAATTCAATACATATATAAATGGCAAGATAAAATGTCAAGATAAAATTACACAAAATTGTGTGAGCATTGTGCTAATTTGCTTGAAACCAAAGTGTTAACTTGCTGACCAAAAACAAATCATTCTGATCATGTGGTAAAGTTAGGCATCATTCATAGGCACTCTGGCAAAAACTTGCATAACTTTGCTCTAGTTTACATTTCTTTCATCAAGTATTCCTAATATTGCACATAAATTTCTGTAAAATATTTTTCAGAATTACTTTGTAAATTTGTGGCAAATGAACATTATACTTCTGTGCCCCCCCCCTTTTTTTTCATATTTGCTACAGTTACTTTTAAAAGTACATAACATGGAACACTGATCACACTAGATATTAGCCTATATCAGCGGAGTTGTAAAATGGCAGTGCTCAAGAAGTACGCACTCTCAATATGAACCATAGATCACTATTTAAGTTATTAACATAATAAACAGCTTCTAAATATAATATATATACAATTGTCTTGTATTTATAGCTCAAAAGAAAACTGTCACGCAAAACTGGATCATTTTGCCATAACAGATAAATCTGCCCCTAAGCAACTTAAAAATCAATTTTATGGGAAATGTAAATAACTGTTTCATTGCATCACATAATAGCATTACTTTAACCCTCTCCACGTGGTTGTTGACTGCATACGACAAGTTTTAAACATTTTTCAAACAAAATTTACAAATTTCAAAATTGTAAATTTTCATTACCATATTTGGAATCAGTATCAAAAATGCATTCAATTGAGTACAAATAAGCCTAGTATTGGTTTGAGGTTCTTGAGATAACTATTGATATTTTGAAAAAATATCTTAAAACTTGGAACTTTTTATGTTGAAGAGCATTAAAGCAATATAGGTCACTGTGTGACTGTCATCAATCTTGGCTTCATCACACATAAATTCCCATATATATTAATTAATTCTATTACGTGATAATGTCACAATTATTGCACAGTCCTTATTGATTCATGTATCATGAATAACTTGATAATGCTGCATGCATCGCTAATAACATTAACATGTCCTAGATGCGATTCACAATATTACTCAGGGTAAAGTAAACCCCAAATTTACTTGAAACATTTGAAATTCACCTAAAACTTGCATTATGAATAATTTAATACCATTCTCACATCACAGTACATCTTGAGATGAGCAGGGAAGTGAAATCTGTAGATGTAGGCTATATGTGTACATGTACATGGTGTATACACTGTTCAAACACTGGGTAAAAAAACGGTTGGGTAAAACATTTGACTCAACATTGCGTAAATTTTACTCAACATTTATTTTAAGTAATTTACCTAATTTGATTGTTGGGTAAAATGTTTTGCCCAACAGGTTTTTTTACCCAGTGTTTTAATAGTGCAGGATGTAATATAACAAGCAATAATCAAAAAGCAATAATAATTGATATCATGCACATTTCCTTTTGAACTGAACTTAATGACAAACACGGAAAATGGAATGTTTATATTTTATTCCAGCGCCTAAATCGTGACTGCGTGTATCAGTTTGTCGATCATTAATGAGGTTGATTGGAATGTGCTATAAATAGATTCTTGCATGCAACACAACATTTGAACCATTATGCAAATTTGACTACAGACGACTGATAATTTTGATCAAATTAATCGAAGACAGACCGTCAAACAAACATATAAACAAAATTAAAATGTGCGCAACAGTAATTTTAAGTAATTTTGCTCTCTGTTAACTCTATTCTGTTATACATAGGGCTATTCCATTTAAAATGCATACTACCCCTGTGAAAGATTTTGGAAATATCTTCTACAGGGGCAGTATGAATTTCAAATGGAATGAACACACTAGGTAGCTCCATTTGAATTTCATACACCATCTAAGAAAGCTTCTACCTGAATCTTCCACTGCGGGAGGGTGAGTTGCAAATGAAGCTGCCAAATGTGTTCATTCCATTTGAAATTCATACTCCCCATGTAGAATATATTTCAAAAATCTTCCACAGGGGTAGTGTGGATTTTAAATGGAATAGCCCATACCATCACTGTATGTTAGGATATGTTTGTTTGCCAGCTCAATCCCAATGCGGTATCCTCATCCTTTAGAAACCCTTATTTTGCATGTTTTCTTGACATCCTCCCTTTTGCTTTGAAGTTTACACCACAAACACAAGTCATTGTCAGTGAGTAATAGTTGTAGTCACTCACTGCTGCCGGTGCCAATTTCATAAAACTTTCTTAAAAACAGCTGAAATTTGTACCAATTATTTGACATTCCATCAACATGCTGTGCTCCTGGAGCATATGTATGTCCCCACCTCATACTTTTCATTATTATGTATAGGCACAGATTCAGGTGGGGCACACCCGGCCCATGATTATAGCTTACTGGTATATTAAAGCGATGGTCTTTATTTTTTTCTGAGAGACAGAGGGATTGAAAGGTAAAGATTGAGATTTTTGTTCATTTTGAACAATTCCAACTAAAACCGAAGGTGATTTACTCATGTTTTAGTGACGTTTCAGTGGCTTCCTCAGACTGGCAACTCATCACATCTGACTGTTTCCTTTTATAGGCAACAGGATGCACCGTAGAGGGTGTGATGAGTTGGTCAAAGATGTTGTTGAGTGCATAGGCCCCATTGTCCTTGTTTAGAGTTGCCAGTCTGAAGAAGCCACTAGTGTAGTGATGAAACGTCACAAAAATGTGAGTAAATCATTTTCGTTTTTTAGTTGGAATTGTTCAAAATGAACAAAAATCACAGTTGAAATCAACATTCCTAATGAACTTGTTCAAAGGTAAAGATTGTCTGAAATAAAGATGGTTAAAATAATAGCTGCCCTATGAGATAGTGACGTAGTTATGTTCCAGGAGCATACATGCTGAACCAACAGAATGTCCAATATGACAAAATATTGCATAGACATGAGTACTTGTCATGCTTGTCAGTGGTTGTTTATCTTGTTTGTCACTGTCTTCTTTGTCATGTTGCTATCTTCATGATTATACAAAGAACAGCATATATTAAAAAGGGTCTATGATTTCTTAGTAAGCCCTGGATGGTGCCAGTAACCAACATATTTGTAAGCAAATGGATTATAATGTCATTCATCATTTAATATAATCAATAGGTAAGTTCACATACAACTACACCCATTTGCAAAGACCTTTTTGCAAAGATCTTTTGAACTGCCCGATTTGGTGCAGTTTATCACTGATTGAACTATTGAATCATCATCACATCACCACCTCATTCACTGATCACATAGAATCATGTGACGCAGGCGTGAGCTATATATTTTTTTTACACAAAATTTTTTTATATAAGAAAGAACATGTTTCTCAATACAAAAATATGAGAAGGATGCTATCTTTTTAGCATTGAGCTGAGGGTAAGGAGACAAATAACATTCAGCATGGTTTTAGATATATTTTGTACCCAAGTGAAAAATATCATGGACCAATAGAACTCGGATGTTTTGGTGTTACATGGGGGCATGGGGCAAATACCCCCCGTCAGAATTCTTGCCCCCCAGTAAAAACCCAAAATTACGAAAATGTCCACTTTTTGCGGCAATTTTGAGCAAAATTGGTTGATTTTGCCCCCTGAAATTCACTTTGCCCCTCAATGCCCCCCCCCAAAAAATTCCTGGCGCCGCCACTGCCCCTGAGGGAGGGGGAGGGAGGGAGAGTGAGAGGGTGCCTGGAGGAAGAAGAAGAAATGAAATGAAAAGAATGAAATAAAGAGAAAGAAATTAACAGAAAGAAAATGATGGGAAGCAGTACATGCAGCATCCCCAGATAGACAGGAAGATGCATGCAGCATCACTTAGCAGGAGCATCTAGGCCATCATGTGAGATGCATTTAACAAATTCTACATAGAGGGCCTAGGACATGCAGTACGAAGCACTGATAGGCATACAATTGTGTGTGCACCAAAATTAGATATAAAATTTATATTGGTAAGGTGTTTTCAGCAAATTTTTCCATACACTCTTTTAAGAGTGCATTAAAAAATGAGTATATCGTTTAAAAAAACGATATACTCATTTTTTAATAGAAAATTGACAAGGGAAACTATTCAGCTGGGGATGAACAGATTTCTCTTCAAAATGAATCAGATAAGTTTCTTGTAAAGTGACAAGAATCTTATCAAATTTGATCAGATTGCTTGTTTAAAAAAACCCGTCCCAAATCATCAAATTTGAGTACTTATCAAATTTCAATAGTTTGTCTTGTCAGAGGGGACCAGGACCGTAACAAGTTTTTTTTTGTGATGCACCGCCCCCCCCCCATTTGCAAAAGTATACACAAAGTCCCAAAATGTAAGAATTTGCAAGAGTAGCAATCCAAAAATTTGGGTTTTTTAACCTTTTTTGGTCAAAAAAAGGTCAAAATTTGGGGAAGAAAGTCCACTTTTCACAAAATTGCCCCCCAGAAAAAAAGTCCACTTTTTCAAAATCAGCACCCCCAAAAAAAAAAAATCCTGGCTACGGGCCTGGAGGGGACTTAACAGAATCTTGTCATAATGAAATGTTTAATCTTTGTCAAAGTTATATAGATCTGGTCCATTTGAATAGTTACTTGTTAAAATAGCACAAAAAACAAGGTTTTTAACGCTTTTTGGTCAAAAAGTCCAAATTTTTGTGAGAAAAAGTCCACTTTTCACAAAATTGCCCCCCCCCTCTGGAAAAAAAAAAAGCTCCACTTTTCCAAAATCAGCACCCCCAAAAAAAAAAAAATCCTGTGTACAGGCCTGCTCCAGTGTAAGATTGAAGCCTGCATTGGCAAGCAACTGGTGTCACATTAAGACTGTTAATACTGCCGGGTACTGTTACTGCCAGCAAGTTGTCATTTTATTATAGATTTCAAACTACTTTAATTTTGATTCGGAGGTAATTTCTGTTTTAAAAACTGTGAAAAATACCTGACATTTTTAAGAGCATATTTATTATTGCACCTCTACTCATCTCCACTCCCTTGCATGTGACAACCAGATCATCTGTTGACTGAAGCTGAGACGAATCAGGACTGAAGGCCATATATAAGAGGGGAGGGGGCACTTGTTTTTGAACTTGGATATTATCATCTTCGTACAAAAATTACCCAAAGTGCCATTTTTCTTCCTGCCTTCATTATTTTAGCTTCCTTCCTCCCATACCCTTATGATTTTTATCGTCTTAACTTTTTTAATTCCATCCCATACCCTAAACCATAAACCCTCAGAAGCCATCCATAGCTTTTTTATTTTCCTTTTCTTTCACTTTTTCTTTCTTTCCATATATTGCATCCACTTGTCTCTGGCATGTAGTTGGCATATGCACCCCAGGGTGTGCGCGTCACAAAGCGTGTATGCCAACGTGCTAACGTCAACGCGCTGCCTGCTAGTTGAGGTGATGCATCTTATAATCTATCTCCAGTAAGAAGTTTCATGATGCTTTGATCAAAATTAAAAAAGCCCTTTTAATGGACATACAAAAAACAACAACTTGTGACTGTTCGCAAATTATAGTAAGATGACTCATAAGATTGATGTCTCCTATATGTTTATTCTTTTCCCATTTACTTTGCTCCCTTTCCTCTGCCTCAATTCCTTTGTATCCTCTTTCATTCCCTATTCAATTCCTTTTTTCTTCTCTGTTTATTCTTTTGCCATCTACTTTGCTACCTTTCCTCTCCCTCAATTCCTTTGCATCCTCTTTCATTCCCTATTCAATTCCCTTTTTCTTCTCTGTTTTTTTTATTTTCCCATTTACTTTGCTCCCTTTCCTCCTCCCCAATTCCTTTGCATCCTCTTTCATTCCCTATTCAATTCCCTTTTTCTTTTACATTTATTATTTTCCCATCTACTTTAATCCCTTTCCTCTGCCTCAATTCCTTTATCCTCTTTCACTCGCTATTCAATTCCCTTTCCTTCAATCAAAAACATTTTTACATTCATTTTTGCTCTTGTAATTATTTTGTTTAAAAATAATCACATCAGCAATAATAAAAATAGATATACCACTTATCATTTACAACTTGCAAATAAAACTAAGCTGATCTAATACTCCAAACTGCTAACTCGCATCTACATATATCACTACCGAGTAGTATTCAACTATATATAAAACAGTACCTCATTATATCCACCGCTATTCGCTGGTAACCATGACAACACAATAAGACTGTTATTAGCAGCATTCTGTTGCATTAAAAAAAAGTCTCACATTTTGATGTTGGAGTCTTAAAATACCATCAAAATATACAAAAAAGAACAACTTACCTATGATGATGTGCAGTCAAATTGAAGTTACAAACTTGTTCCGTATATTTCCATAAATGTATGCTGCCTCTGCTTCGTATCTGAAAATGCAACAAGATAAGAAGACACAGAGCCACTTTAGTATGCATACAATGTACTGCTGACAATAGTTTAATAATGATACTGCGAGATCAGACTCCTCCACGCATGATTGAGCTTCTTCCTTGCTTCAATTCACAGCAGCCTTTTTTTCCATTCCAGGAGTGTATTTGCAATATGCTGTGTCTATAGTCTTCTATTAATTACCCATCTATTTGGCGTTTTTAATAAACCATGAAATGTTGTAATAAATCATCTTAACTTGATAAGCTTTATATATTAATGTGCGGCAATACTAATGTGACTACCCACATGCTTTAATTGGTTAGCACTGTAAATATATCATCATATTTGAACAAAAAATGAAAGTATGTTGAATTTTGCAAAAATATTTTGCTGTAAATATATGGTAATTGAAAATAGGCAGCCTGGAAAAGTATTTAACCAGATCTCCATTTTGGAAGGCAAATATTTTAATTTAAATGTTATGTTGCATCTTATAGCTTGGATGCAACTTGCTTGATTTCCCATGTAAAGGTATGCCATCACAGATTTTAGGCAAACATGTGTCTGTGCAAAAATGAGCAGTTTACAATCAATGAAAGAACTAATGAATGAATGAATGGCTTAATCAATCGATCGTTCAATCAATCAATTAACCAATCAACCAATCAATCAATAAGTACATGGTATTCTACATTGTATGGACTCAAACAATAAAAACACCTTGCTGAATACATTCCTATACAGTTGGCCACAATGATAGGCTGATTGATTTTAATTGGTGTTTGCTGTTTGCTGCATGCTCTTATTCTCTGATTTCGAAATTAGGGGATGGCCATTACTGGCCATCTTCTCTATAACTTTTCATTTGATTTTTGATGCAGTTTATTATGTTATTCCAGATATACAACTCTGTACAATAACCCAAGAATGTATCAACTGTATACAACTTTGAATCATACACTTCCGTCCAAATGTCGAGTCAGTACAATATTAAATAGTAGTGAAATAACTGCATTGCAAACAATCATAATATGCATTTTTAACAACTCAAAAATTTATGAAATTCCAAAGGGAAAATGTTTAAAAAATGAGTTTTTTTTACCCCCTTCCAACTTTGATCATTGTCAAAAATTGTGAAATTAATCCAAAAGAAGCTTGGATTTAACGTTTTGTTATGCCAAATTTCATCGTTGCTAAGTTGATTTACATATATTTTACATGTATTTTAGGTGTGCTAAAAATGACTCAATTAAAGTACTCTAACTTTAAACTTGATTTTCTCTGTTTCTTTCTTTTGAATGTACCGATGTTCAAATTGTTGTAACTTTGTAACCAAAGGTCGTATTGACATTGGGTTCTCACTAATGTGGATCTTTGAATACGCTAAAAATGAAAATGTAAGAATCTCAAAATTGACATGGGCCTACTTCAGACTGATTTTGCTTGATCGCATCACATATTTTCTCATATTTCATTAATAATTCAATTTCGCACAAAAAAATCACTTTCCATGTTCTTGAACTGACTTGGCACCACACTGCAAAAAAAAAGCGTTCAACATTAGAACACCACCTGTGCAAAATTTGACACAATGTATTCAATTTCATAATGCTTGGTGTTCGTAACCATAATGCTTAGTGTTCATAACATAATGTCAGAGGAAACTTTTAAACACATAGTGTTTGAAGTGTTCAGCATTAGAACACCACCTGTTCAAATGTTGACATACTGTATTCAATTTAAGAATGCTTAGTGTTCGTAACATAATGTCAGAGGATACTTTTAACACATAGCGTTTGAAATGTTCAGCATTAGAACACCACCTGTTCAAATTCGACATATAGGCCTATTTGACATACTGCATTCAATTTTGTAATGCTTAGTGTTCGTAACATAATGCCAGAGGAAACTTTTAAACACATAGTGTTTGATCATTCACTAAATGTTCATAAAATGAACACTGTATGTTTAATCTACAATTTTCACAACACTATATATAGGCATATAGCATAAAATGCTCGCCTGATTTAAAACCATTTTATGGAGATCATCAGTTCTCATTTTATTTTACACAGGCCTGCAGCTTGCACGGAATGAAAGAACATTGAACATGTTGAACATTTTGCGGTTTATAGAAAAATACCTGACAATAGGCCTATTATAGGGGTAGACTTTCGTCGAAGATTGAAATTTAGGCATATACCGTAGGCCTACAATAGTACAATCCAAATAACTCTGGGTGCACGCCCATAAAATTGTGTTGTAGGCCTACAGGTGTTCACAACTTTTACACTGAATGAACATGTAATGTGTTCGTTTTGAACACTGTATGTATGTAGGCTATATTTACCACGTGCTGGGCCACGCATGCGTCGTTGCACCGTATAATAGAACAGACGATGTCATTGGAGTGAGAAACCGCGATTTGGACGGGGATTTGGAGGTGAGATTTTACCCACAAAATACCATTCTATTTAAAAACAAATATATCGAACGTGTTCTCCACATATCATAGAACAATGAGACTAAAAATGTAAATTCATCGCTTTTGTATTGCGTGGTTTTAGTGCATTTTAATGAATGCGTAGTAAGCTTATCAATCATGACCATGCAACAGTCACATGGTCAGACAGTCATGACAGTGTGCAAATCTGCAATTTGATATAATGTGAATTATACTGTAGGCCTAAACCTCTGACGAGTGTGTCTTACAATTGGTCAGTAGGCGGGTCGATTTCATGCAATGGCATGCCTGATGGATGTAGGCCTAATTGCGATGTTGCACTCGTCAAACATGCATAGGCCTAGGTTTGCTGTAATTTACTACTGAGTCTGTTGTTACAATTAAATTTCGGACAAAGGTGTACATTAATACATTGACCCATTGTGCCTTGCTTTGCGTAACCGTATTGCATCCCTTTTTGTTACACTTATTGAACATATGTAGGCCTAAGTGTCATATGTTCCAGACTAGAACACTACGTGTATGACATTTGTGAACACATCTCGGTGTTCAAAGATTAGAACACAAGTGTTCTAAATGATTAGAACACAAGTGTTCTAAAGCTGAACACATTTGATTTTGAACATGTAAATGTGTTCTTAAAGTGTTACATGGCATTGAACATGTAAATGTGTTAGGATTTGGAACACTTTGTGTTCAAAGTTTTAACATTAGGTGTTCAAAACATGAACACACCATGTTCACAAAATGACGACAATATGTTAACATCAAGTGTTCAAAAGGTGAACACACGTGTTCTAAATTATACTGTTGTGTTAAAGTCTGGAACACTTGGTGTTCACAATCAGTACACTTTTATATGTTCAATAAGTGTTACAATTTTTAGTGTTCTAATTCAGAACACTTTTTTTTGCAGTGCATACAGCACCCTTGACCTCTAACTCTATAAACAGGCCAAAACAGTCCTTCTTGAAAGGCCACAGTTGTTTGATGTATATAGAATTGGCTTCATTATTAACTAAATGCAAACTATAGATGGCGCTATTTATTCTAAATCATATTTCTTTATTTGCAAGGGGTAGGTGATTAATACTGCCATTAAAACAGCTGGAATAAGTGAAAGAAGCAACAAGATAATTTTATTAACATATTTTATCAAACAATAAAAGGAATTATTTGTATTAAAAGCTTGAAAGAGTAATTTCCAGTCACTAAATAGCGCCACCAATTTTGTCATTTTATATCCGAAAAAGCTTTAAAAATGCTATAAAAGTGAATAATTTAAAAAAGAGTGAAAATTAAAGTTGAGAATGACTCAAAAGCATCTGTATACATTAGCATGATGTCACTTAGCTATTTAAGCCTAAAATTTGGTTGTACATGATGTTTTGTTTGAAAAACTTATAAATGATCCCATCAAACAACCGTGAGGCATCTTCCTTGCTTTGTTTTCATAGGATGTCATGATCCAGACAAATGGATACAATACCACATATAACTGTTGTCTTGTTTCCGTGATGGGTAGGTCTATTCACCATTCATCATCTATAATATAATTTGTTATCTATGTCTTGGGACAACTGAAGTTGCTAGACATTGTCCATCAATGCCCATATCATGCCTACAGGGCTTACATGTAGAAGTTGTGTTCACATTGTCGGACGTACGCCCGGTGGAACTTGGTCGGCGCAAGTTGCTAGGAGTAGTGGTAGGTGCTGCCAGGAGTAGTGGCAGTGTGAACGATGGTCAGCGTAGGTTCTGCCAGGCGCACGTCCGACGATTTAGTGACAAATGTCAGGAGTATAGCGAGCTGGGTGTAACCTCCGTGAATGCTGCTACGCCTGGCACCTGGTGGAAGTTTGACGTTTTGTTGGTCGGAACAAAGAAATTACATATCGCGTGGTTGAAAAAGCTCGCAGAAACACAGGAAGTCGAAGCTGATGTTTACCATGACCAGAAAATAAATGCTTGGTGGAAGCAAATGGTCTATGGTGGAAGTGGTCAGCGTAGCGCTAGGAGTAGGCTAGGAGTGGACACGCGGTAGGAGTAGGGAAAACATTTGTGGAACTCTTATCAATGTCAGCGTAAGTTTACGCCGGGTGTAACTCAAAATGCGAACACAACTAATGTTCATTGAATCATTCCACATCAGAACAGGAATGTTTTTTGTGCCAATTCAATTGTAGACATGATAGATTGGCAGTTTATGGCATTTTCATTTCCTATCACATCATACTTGCATCACCATTAGTTTCAGGCTATTCTGCTATGGCCTCTTTGTTTCTGCATATTTTTAAGACCCCAGATGAATGTAAGAATAAATGAGTCACATAATATGAGATCCCACCTTTCAAAATATACATGCAATTGCCATTGCCAACAAAAAATGTACAATTAAAACATAAAACAAACCAGGATTTCAATTTTACAGGCATGTGTGCAGCACGCAGTGGCGTGCGCAAAGGGGGGGGGGGGGCAGGGGGCCCCCACTTTTGTTGGTCATTCGGGGGTTTCAGGGGGAAACGTTAAAAACATCAAAATTTGCTCCTAATCAGACTCCATTCGGGGAACTGAACAACCTGCCCCCCCCACTTTCAATGTGCTGCGCACGCCACTGGCAGTACGTCCCCATATGGTCATTTGTATTAAGTACCCCCTCCCTCCCCCAGACGCTCACAAGCCTTTGACCTATCGAAAATCTATTTTGTTTTAGACATGTTGAATTTAAATGTAATATAGATTAACTTCAAAATATTGTGCTACAATTCATTATGGCTTCTCTGACCCATCAATTGACTGCATGCCCAGTGTCCGCAGTAGAAATGAAACCATCAGAAAGGGGTTAAGTTCCTTGCCAGTGTCCGGGTAGAAATCAAACCATCGGATACAGGTTAAGTTGCAATTCATTGTTGCCCATGTAATCAAGGCGTACAAACACCCTACGGTAGATTAAAGAAGTGTTGTAGCTTGATACTTGTTATAGCTCAAGTTACCTTTTTTTATTCAGTGTGATTTCTTTGATTGTCCTGTATCATTTATACAGGATTGTATGACAGACACAAATTAATTCAGTGTGTGTACAATCAAACATACTCAAAATGAAACTCACACCTGGTTTTTTTGAACACGTGACTACAATTATATTTTTCACTTTTCCTTCAATTATGCATCCACTTTTCTGTAGGGCTGACGCCAAAGCGGTCACACCTCCATTGTCCTGTTTATAAGGTATAGTAAAACCACCCGTTGTCACACTTTAGCACGCTTCGTAGCGATCAATAGGTGTTTTGGGATTCGCTTCGTAGCATCGATTAGGTACCTATTTTGCCTGAAATATGCACAGTGTGTTTCTGCGCTGTACAGCTAGCTAGCGATGATCAGACTATGGACCCATGCTGCTGGTTCAAACCCTGGTCGATACTTGGTAGAATTTTAAATCTAACATGTTTCGTTTCTTTTTGTTAAGTAAGAGGAAATAATAGTATTTCCAACGCAACGCTAGTAAGCATTTCGTTAGGTGTGACGAGGCACGCTTCGTAGTGCTTGTTAGATACCTGATCGCCTATCGTGAAAGTGTGACAAGAGGCTGGTAAAACCGACAATAAACTGCAATGATCTAAATCTGTAATTAGTGGTATACGCCATTTGTTGTGGACAGTGGGCTCTAAAGGGATGACGTACAAACTGTAATTAACTGTTGATTTTTGAAGACCAATGAACAATTACACCTTTATAATTAATTGTCCCCCCCCCCCTCAGTAGGCCAAGGAAGAAAACTATTAGTAGCGTTGCTAGAAATTTGTAAATGTATGTCTGATGCTTGTTCTTATTATTTCCAAAATAAATTTGGTTAAATTTTGACTTATGAAACATAGAAGCACATCACAGATTTTTCCGGCCCTGGACTGTTGGTACATATGGCCTTTAGGACCACTGTGTACCAGCAACCTGTGATGTACCAACAGCCATGACTTCTAGTGGGGCACTACTAGTGGGGCACTTCCCCCTTCCCAAGTGACTATATATGTACCTGTTATGTACAGTGCATGGTGCATCACATTTAATTGATGTGATACTTCAACAAATCTAATTGAGTTGTACAATTTTAACAGACATTGAAAATTGTGATTCAGTTTGATTCAAAAAAAGGAATGTTTAGTATGTGAAATTTGTAGCAATATCAGGCCAAATAGAAAAATAAACATGTTTCACGTCCCTCCCGCGTCCTTTATTTGAGGTTTCTTCAATTATAGTTTTATTTTTTATGAAACTCGGTTATAACTTTTCAAAAAATAAGTCTAGGATAGCCTAATTGCTTAATATAAAAAACACGTTTGGAAGGTTTTGTGATTAATAGAGGAGGCCTAAAATTAAAAAAAGCCTCCTCCTTTTTCCAGACTTTATTGTATATGCTAAAACAGCTCTAAGTATGGATATTTACACCGATTTTGCAGTAGAAAAATAGAAACTAAAAGGCCCTTCTTTCTCCTTTTTAAAAAAACCGGACATGAAATATGTTTTCTATATTTTACTGACATGCATCATTAATGCACCTGTTTAAGGTTGCAAAATGTTCCTGTTAAAAGTCCAATCAATTATCATAGATCGTCACGATCAATGCAATTATAGATAGTGCAAAGACTAAAGTCTATGATCCTCAAACTATGCTTAAGGTTTAGCTGTGGCATCATGGTTTGCCAAAGAATGCAGGCCAATTCAAACACATTTCCTTTGCTTTCTCAACACCAACATTACGGTACCTCCACTAAGTGTTAAGAATTAATAGGTTTTGATAGTAAGCTAGTCTAGCATATAATTGAGACTGAAGCCTATACAAATGAGGACACACATATAGCCCCTAGCAAGGGTGGTTAGAGACACAATCATGGCTGGTTAAAAGTTCATCCGGCATGTAATTCAACGACGGACGGCTTACTCTCTCACATCCATGTTTTAATGCATTGCACACTAGCCATGCACTTCAACGGAAAAAGTTCAAGTTTTGAAATATTTTCTCAAAATATCAGAGCTATCTTAAGAAGTACTGAACCAATACTAGGCTTGTTTGTAATCATTTGAATGCATTTGTCATGCTGATTCCAAATATGGTCATAAAAATTTACATATCTGAAAATTTTTGAAGTTTAAAAAAAATTTGAAACTTGTCGTCTGCAGTCGACACCCGCGTGAAGAGAGTTAATATTAGCATTGCACACGGTCAGTACAAGTCAGTTTATAAAGAAAATGCTTAATATTTTAACTTTGCCAACGAACCACTGAATCATTAAAATCACTCAATTTTTCACAAAGTTGGCTCACAGACATATAGATATGATATTATAGTAGTTAATCTTTAATCTACATTAGTTAACCCCTTAGGTATTATCATTTAATTAAATATTAATTTAATATAAACTGCATTGTCTTTTTAAAGACAGTTCTTGTTTAGCACTTCACACTGTGAAGCAACCGGTTGCTGGCTAATAGATATTGTGCTATCAAGTTTCTCTGCAGTACTATTTTAAAAGATCACTGAAAACAAAAACTCGTATTATGTAAGCTGAACTAAGCTTTTGTTTAGTAGGACCACTAGTTTCCCCTGGTAAACTAGTTTTTAATGTCGGACTAAACGTCCATCTAGTATGCTTGGCTAGTACAGCATGCAGTGAGGGAAATTGTTAGTACGGACATGCCGAACTATGCCAAATTATGGTACTTTACTAATAAGTGAAAATTAGTTGCACCGCAAAAGTTGGTCCAACTAACTTTTCTGGCTTTACTGAATTGGTAGAACGAATCATGGTTGTGGACCGTACCAAGGGTTGTACTAAAGTTGAATTTACACGCCCTTTTGATCACATGTCATGACTCTTATGACAAATTTAGCTAGTAGAGCTAGTCTCTACTAGCTTATAGACTTTATTTCACACATGCAGCTGTAGACATAGCACATCTGGCGTCTTGAGATGGACATTTTAGCCCGATTCTAGCCCGTTAGAAATGGTCAAGAAATGGAAAGGTATGTTTTATTGACATTTTTCCCAAGCTTGTTTTTGAATAACTTACAAACCGTTAGAATTTGAAATGAGATTGTAAATCGGAACACAAATGTCATGATCATGGACCATGGGTTTGTGCATGCATGGTTGAGGCTGCCATGGCTGCCGAATTAAAGTGAAACCTTCATCATGCCGTGTGTAGTAGAAAACAGGGCTCAAAAAGCGGGGCCAAATCTGTTTTTCAAATTCTAACCATGCTAAAACGGTTTGTAAGTTATTAAAAAATACAAGGTTGGGAAAAAGGTCAATAAAACGTAAGTTTCCATATCTTCGAACACTTCTACCGGGCTAGGATTGGGCTAGTTCCACAGACTAGTTCAGTCAGCTGAACTAGTCGAACATTAGTACAGAATGCCCTATTAAACAAAATAGTCGTACTTGACATCGTTTTTGATAGTAGAGCCCATTAGTAGAACACCCCAATATATTAGTAGAGTCCCTAGTAAGCTCTAGTAGGTCTAGTTGAACTAATTTATTATATTAGTAGGTCAAGGTTGAACTAGTATTTTGATAGTTAAGTCCCTAGTGTATCCTGACCTACTAACATATAGTTTAGTCCAGTCCAGCCGTATTAGTTA
This sequence comes from Amphiura filiformis, assembly GCF_039555335.1. Classification (NCBI taxonomy): domain Eukaryota; kingdom Metazoa; phylum Echinodermata; class Ophiuroidea; order Amphilepidida; family Amphiuridae; genus Amphiura; species Amphiura filiformis. The sequence continues at coordinate 15,103,589 of NC_092636.1, forward strand.
CAGGTTAGTCGTACTTGACATTGTTTTAACTAACTTTTCCTTAGTTAGTCACCCCAAGTTTCGTTTTCAGTGATTGATTTGTAACTATTTTTGAGGTGTTATATCTGATGAAGCAATGAAGTAATAACATGTTAATATCACTTGGTAGGCAAGTTAACACTTTCCAATGAATGAAGTAATGAAGTTAAAATTGCAACCATTATTTTTAAATGTTGAATTTGTTGAGCTGCAACTTGAGCACTTCACACTGTGAAGCAACCGGTTGCTGGCTAATAGATATGTGCTATCAGAAGAGAAAATGACAGTCAGTCAAATACGTGTCTGATGTTCATCATGTTTCTCCGCAGTACTATTTTAAAAGATTGATTTGTAACATTTTTGAGGTGTTATATTTAGACTTATCTGATGAAGCAATGAAGTAATAACTTGTTATCACTTGGTAGGCAGGTTAACACTATTCAATGAATAAAAGTAAGAAATGCAGACTTTATAAAAAACTAAATATAATGAAAGCTATACAAGGAGTTTTAGCGAAGTTCTGATTTTGACATGAAATAACATACCCTGCAAAAATCATGCCTTTACGGCTGTATTTGTGACAAAATCCAATCTTTAATTCATACAATGGAAATATTAGTTGAAATATAGTTACAGCAAGAAATTCTACCAAATGTAAAACAAACTCCAAAGATGAAAAACATTCTTCTTTGAGGAAGACAATTATTTTTAAACTTTGACGTATCTTTTACGTAAAGTAAATGTAGCAAATCTAAACTCATTTACAAAATTCGGAAATGGTATCAATCAGGGTGGTGATATGTATTCAAAGCACTGTTTTTAGAATTTCGGACATTAATTTTACCTGTCCTGGGAGCAAACTACCTGTCCAAAATTACAGGTGGATGGGTGGCTAGCTATAAGACCCCGGGCTAAGACCACTGGTATCAAAACAAAGTGAACCCCCATAATGTACGCAGTGTTGCCAAAACTTTTCAGCGTCAAGGCGTGGGGCATTGACTCGCCAGGCCGCGGTAAAGAATTCTCAAGTGGCCCAATTTTTTAAGCTTCCAAAAAAGCGCCCAATACCGGATATTTGGGCGGATTTAGAACGCAAAACACCCAATTGGGCGGAAAAACACTTGACTTTAAAACTTCCGGTACTTACTGGGAAGTTACTGACCGATCAATAAATGGTCACAAAATCCATTGTAATTTCAATTTGGAGCTTCAAAGACTCAAAACCTTTATAATTGAAAGGAAAATACATCAAATTACTGCCGTGGCCTGAGACTGGCAAAGGTAGCCCAATTTTAGACAAGTAGCGGCATGCTTGTTTGAGTAGCATTGGCATCACTGAATGTACGGATCATTCCAATAGATAGTTTGAGAGGCTACCCTTTACAGCACTGAAGATGAGACTTGATGCAAAATGACCCTTATGTATGAAAAATTGAAGACAAAACTAATACATGAAAGAAAAGAAGTAATGCTTCAAAACTAAGTGATTTATTAAGACGATCAACAAAATATTGATCTGTTCTGGCCAAGCGTGCATGAAACACCCTGAAGACATGTTGTTGGAGTTGTAATACCATTCAATGTAGTGAATTACAACACCTATCCATTTCCAATTCAATTTGAAGTATTCAGTAATTCCCTCCTGGATGGCCCAGCCATATCAGTTGAACCATAGACTAGACAGTAGCTATGGTATGGTTCAACATGCCCAGCCATATCAGTTGAACTATAGACATTCATTTTCATATAAATCTGCATGTTTGAGGGAAATTGTCACTATTGAAATAGCTTGAAATACTTTCAAATTCAAATTGCTGTAAGTTGGCGAAATAAAGTCCCATTATTCAGAATGAGGTATCAAAATACACAGCACAAAATTCTGCATCTATATAGTTTTATCTACCACTTTATTGGGTAATATAGGTTCAAGTGTCTTTAAGAAATTGCTTAAATTTTAGTCTACTCAGCCAACACAAAAATGCATTTAAAACATGTTATGAACACCTTTTGGTTTGGGTCAAAACGTTTTAATAACATTTAAATGTATAAGGTAATAAAAAGGTCATAAAAACATTTTAAAACAGTTTTATTTGAAAAAAAGTCCACAAAAACATGTTCAAAAATGTAAAAAATTTTATTGCAAAATATTTTTTTTAATAACATTTTGTTAACACTTAATATTAAGTTTTCAAAAATGTTTTATGAATGTAATTCAAACATTTGATACATATTCACTTCATCATGCTCATAATATTGCTTGAAATTCTGATTTAGGGAAGCAAAGAATGTGCAAACCTTTCACAGTTTCTGGACTTGTACAAGATTCTGTCCTAGAAAGGCTAAAAAGGGCAAAAAAAAGAAGAGTGTTTTTCATCGGAGAAGTTCGCGAAATGAGATGCAAAAGGGGGTGTTTTTAGGGGTGGTGCAATAATTATGTGTACCCCGGGTGGTGAATTATAGGGGGGCAAAGATTTTTGGCAGGCCAAAAGTGGGGGCAAGCATTTTTGGCAGGTCGAAGGGGGGGGTCAAGCAATTTTGGCAGGTCGAAATGGGGGGGGGGCAAAAAAAGGCGTGGGAAAACGTTAGGAACATGTTCAAATATGCAAAATTTCCTGCTCGCTATTCGCATTATATGGTAAGACAATTTAAGGTTTTAAATTGGGTTCCCCAAAATCTTGCATGTGTAAGGGGGCAAAGATTTTTGGCATGCCAAAAGGGGGGGGCAAAGGTTTTTGGCACGTTGAAAGGGGGGCAAAGATTTTTGGCACGGCCAAAGGGGGGCAAGCAATTTTGGCAGACCATTTGAGAATTCACCACCCCGGGGGTACACATAATTATTGCACCACCCCTTATGAAGTAATATTTATCTTATATTAATGATTGTCTACTAAGTATTCCAAAGGTCTAGTCTGGCTATACTGTAATTTCCTGAACAATTATTTTTAAAACAGACAGCAATATCAGCTCAAACAACTGTGATATATAAATAACAACATAATACCCAGGCCCGTCGGAACCGCTACGGCCAGTACAGCCATGGCCGTACCACTTTTCAGCCTAAAAAAATTAAAAAGAAAGGGAGAGAGAGAGAGAGAGAAAAAGAAAGAGAGAAAGAAAGAAAAGAAGTATGCACCAAATCGCGCGAATTGAGTTCAGAAATGCAAAATTTCCCTAGGAAAGGGGACCTGCCCATTCCAACACACTGGACCCCCGTATTGGTCAACTAACTTTACAGCAGGCGCGGTGTAGGAGGCGGGCGCGCCTCCAAAAAAAAAAAGGAAATGAAGAGAACTTAAGAAAAAAGCTTTAAAAAGGAGAAAAAGAGAGAAAAGAGAAAAAGTTCAATTGCACATGTAATTGAGTAGGTCCTTTGCCCAAAAACCGGAAAATCGGGTCGATCGGCAGTAGGCCCTATCATGATAATATAGGCATGCAATTATTTTAGGCATTGCTTGAAGGCGGGTCATCGTACAAAAGCATGTGAAAATTGCTGCGGGCCCGCCGATATGCAGGGCCACATTTTGTCACCAAAGTCACTAGACGACAAAACTTGTCCGCGAAAGGCTATATGGACCATGGACGGGCCGCGCCGTCAATCACAAATTTTCGGCTTTTTCAAACTAAAATTTTACATATGGCCTACTAATAGGCCTATAGTGCCAAAATGGTCCACCAAATCGCTTCCATTAGGTCTTCATTTTGCAAAATTTCCAACTTCTGAGGGGGGAGCACCCATGTATAAAACAATAATTTATAGGCCTACAACAAGCTACAACAATAGGGAAACCAAAAGCTTCATGGCCAGTCATTTCACAAATTTTCGGCTTTTTCAAACTAAAATTGTACATACTAATAGTGACAAAATGGTCCACCAAATCGCTTCAAGTAGGTCTTCATTTTGCAAAATTTCCAAACAAAAATCTGAGGAGGAGCATCCCCTCAGACACCCCTTGTGTAGTGCATAAACAAGTGGCCATTTTCGCTCCTGCCTAAAACAATAGGGAAACGAAAGGCTTTGTGGCCCCTCATTTCACACATTTTCAGCTTTTTCAATCTAAAATTTTACACACTAATAGTGACAGAATGGTCCACCAAATCGCTTCAATTAGGTCTTCATTTTGCAAAAGTTTCTTACTTCTTACATCCCCTCAGACACCCCCTGCGTCGGCATAAGCGCAAGCTGCGCGATCCCGCTGGCGCTCATTTTGTACATTTACGATATTTTTTAAGCACCCGCGTATGATAACTTTATAACTTCGGTGATTTTTGAATGGCTGATTTTACATTTTATTTTATTTTTTTGAGGTGCGACTTACGAATTTAGTATCATGTGTACTGCAAATTGGTAACATGTTTTATGGTTGTTCATTTTATTTTGAATGTCCTAGTTTTGAAGTTTAGTCCAATTAACTTACAGTTGAAATTGTACTTTTCATTTTCAAAAGTGCTGGGGCTTCCAGGGGGCTTCGCCCCCTTGAACCCCCTTCAAACCCCGCTGGGGGTTTCACCCCAGACCCCCAAAGTGGGCCGTACCACTTTTAATTTGCTTCCGACTGGCCTGATAATACCCTTGTGGGCTGTCCAAAATCGATGCCTATTGACTTCAATAATCACTCAATTCCAATTGAAAACCACAAACCCACTCTGAAACATTCAACACTTTAAATTATTCCACATCCAACCTAGTCCATATCCAACCATGTTCATCCACACCTCTTTGCAAAGACTTTTTGAACTGCCCGATTTGGCGCAGTTTACAGCTTAAACATGGACAAGTTCTGATTGGCTAATTGAATCATGTCATCAGCACATCAGCACCTCATTCCCTGAACAATCTATAGCATCATGTGATACAGGTGTAACCTATAGTGCTTTGTAGTGATCCGCCATGCAGCCGGTGTGAAAGTAATAGCATGCACATGAGAAAAGGTGTGGAAGATTTTGGAATTCCAAATCAAATTGCCTGATTTTAGGCCAAATTGTGCAAAATTCAACTGGATTTTATTATTTCAATCTTTTTCAGCCGGCAATTTTACACAAAACTACCTCAGTAAAATGTCAAGCATGCAAGGTAGCATGATCAAGTATGATTGAACCATGGTTGAACCATGGTTAAACCATAGTTGACCATGGTTAAACCATAGTTGACCATGGTTAAACCATAGTTGACCATGGTTAAATCATATAGCCATGGTTAAACCATAGTTGACATGGTTGCATAATCATGGTGGTTGATGACCATAGTTGCTGACCCATGGTAAACCATGGTTGGTTATGGTCAATCATGGCAACCATGATTGTAATTTGCGCTGTGGATACGCATATGTGACATGATCAAGGGGAATGAGTCGGATGTTGCTAATATTGTTTTTCAGAAATTGGCAAAAACAGTGTGCAAATTCTTTTGTTATATATTGTTTTCAAAATGTAGCATTTGTAAACTGCTAGAATATGATGTAAAAAAGTTTTAATTGCAAATTGCCAACATGTGACTCATTCCCCTTGATCATGTCACATATGCACTTTACCTACATGTAAACAACTTTAAATATTTGGAAAAAAGTGATATTTTCTCTTAAAATTGCACAATATTTGCCGTAAAAAAAAATAAGGTTGCTGCCTTGTCCTTTATATCCAAATAATGTGTCCTCTGCAGTAAAAACGTTTGAACAATGGTGTCCAGTGGCATAGCGTCATAGGGCACATGCCTCGTGCCCTTCTCCAATCGATAGCAAAATTTAGAAAATCCCATAGGAAAATTGCCAAAAAAATGGCATGTGCCCCCCCATCAGGCCCGGTGCCCCTTCAATCATGGTCAGTGCCCCCCCCAATCGGATGATCCAGCTGCGTCACTGATGGGGTTACCTTCTTACTGCCTTGGACACATTATTTGGGTGTAAAAGATTTGGCATTACCCTTTATTCCTAGTTAAATAAATGCAATTCTTTAACACAGTTTATTTTGAACTCTTGTTTAAAGTTGCTCAAATTGGTTTAAATTAAATCTAGCCTCTGGGTAGTTCAAGCCAATCTTATTTTCTTATTACCCAAAAACAGATCAAAGGAAACAAGCTGCCTAGTAAACACAAAAACATTTTCATGGCATTTTTAAATAGGCAAGTTGGGTTATCATGATTATAAAATGTTAAGAACATTTTCAAAACATTTTCAAAACATGTTGCCACCACAGGTTTGCAACTACTGGTGTTTAACATTACATTTTGTCAACATTATATAAAACATTTTGGCAGTAGCGCGTGCAGGTTTTCAAAAGACGGGGGCACAGGTCTTGATTCCCCGTTCTAAAATTTTCCACAATTCCAAAATTTTTCTCCGATTGGGTGTGTTTTCCCCTGACTTTTTGGCTGCCCCCCCCCCCCCCCTTTGCGCACACCACTGCATTTTGGTGGTGTTTTTCATTCAAGATCAAATCTTTAAGATTATTTCATCAAATTTATGAATGTGGCATTTACAGGTGCAAACACTTAATGGCCGTTTAAAGCATCTCATTTGTCAGGCCCACTTTTTTGGACACCCTGTATAATGTAAATTGTGCTTTCAGCTAATTATTTAAACAATAATACATGTGTTCCTGGCACAATTTGCAGAGAACTTTACACGGAATGGAACGTAAAAATAGATAAAAAATCAATAGTAATTGAATGAATCTTTGAATTGGTTGGGGGGAATGAGTTATATAAATAACACATCTATTTAACACACTTTAAAGAAATTGACTCTCAGCAAGAAGTCTGGTCACTTGAGCTAGCAAGACAATTTCACGTTGTATTTGCCAATGACAACAAATTATTATTTGGTGTATCTGATTGACAAATCAAATCTCATTCCAGCAGTGAAATGGAATTACAAGAAGATAGCGTTTCACAGCCATTTGGTGACAGACAGCGTATTATTAATTTCTTATTTCTCAATAACAGCAAATACTAGTATAAGATTCCACAAATATTCAATGCCAAACATGAAAAATTTTACAGGAAATGTTCAAATGTGGGGATAAAAGGGTATGAAATGTTTTATTCAAAACATTATTGGAAACTTGCTGCAAAACATTCTAACATAATGTTATTTGAAACACATTTTTATGACCCTTTTTTATTTTATTACCCGACATTTAAATGCGTTTATTACCAGACATTTAAATGCATTTTGACCAAAACATTTTTGTGTTTGCTGGGCATTAATAATTATTTTTCTTTCATAGTTTACTCAGCAGAAGTTCCCTTTTCCTCTTGTAGCAAGGATAAAATCATAGGCGTAGATCCCGGGGGATGAGAGGGGCGCATAAATCCCCCCAATATTTTACCAGCAGCAGGGGATGGTCCATATAATCATCCCCCCATGTTGACGCCTGTATGAGGCTTTCTGACCAAATTAACCTCATATTTGGCCATTTTAGCCCCCAAAGTGCAAATTTTTGCACACTTCACGCTAATTTGTTCAACTTTTGCACCATTTATTTCATCAATTTAGCTTCAATAGGGCAAAAATTTTTGTGTGCTTCATGCGCATTTGTACCTTTAACTTATTCTGTTGCCAAAAGGTGCTTGATATGCTATACTACAAGAAATTTTTTCCAACCCTATCCCCCCATTGTCAAAAAGAAATCTACGCCACTAGATAAAATTGCAATGAAACTACTGCAATAGGCAGGGGGACTCAAAGTACATTTTGACAGGGGTGTGACACTGGAACTATGAAACCCCTACCCATATTTAGGGATTTTTTACTTAAGAAAAATGTACAAATGTACTTATGTACAAATGAATACCTCTTATTTGTGTACCTTGTTAATATAAACAGAGTTTAAAACAAATAATATAAAACATACCTTTCTTTTATTCACGATATCCTACTCTATATCAAATCCATGCGCAAATAACATCCATAAGATTATTTTTCCACAATCAAGACATAGATTTCAGCAAAAACAGCGAGTTGATGTTTATTTTGACTTGTGGGAAGGAACCCCCAGCCACCGCTAGGAGGATTTCTGTTTGACTGTTATGATATTACAGTAGGTCCACACTGACACTGATCCAACTCAACTTGTCAGCGATATCCATGCTGCACTGGTTAGGGTCACTCACTTGCTGATCTTTATTTCTGTTACTATGGTGACACTTTAAAAGTGTTTCTAAAGTATTTTCTTACTAATATTGAATATACTTCTTTGCAAATTTTATATCTGTGTGGTTGTCAAGTGGAGCGTATTACTTCGTTTATACCTGCTTATCAATCAAAAGTATACTTCCATGATATAACCTAAATACAGGTCGATGTTCTGTCATTTGGTTTAATCACATTTATTATTAGAATCACTTTTTTTGACAGTGACAATTTAGGTCTGTGATTCAGCATTGGGCTGTTCCATTTGAAATCCTTACACCCCTTATGGAAGACATGACCTTAATCTCCCACACAGGGGGTGTAGATTTCAAATGGAGCACACAATCAGTGTCGTCTGCTCCAAAATGGGTTATTCCAGTTGAAATCCATACACCCCCTTATGGAAGACATGATCTTAATCTCCCACACAGGGAGTATGAATTTCAAATGGGATTACCTGAATGGGTGACTCCGTTTGAAATCTACCCTATTCTATGGGAGATTAAGGTTATGTCTTCAACAGGGGGTGTATGGAATTCAACTGGAATAACCCATTTTGGAGCAGACAACACTGAATGGGTGATTCCATTTGAAATCTACACCCCTCTGTGGGAGATTAAGGTTATGTCTTCAACAGGGGGTGTATGGAATTCAACTGGAATAACCCATTTTGGAGCAGACAACACTGAATGGGTGATTCCATTTGAAACCTACACCCCCTGTGTGGAATATTAAGGTTATGTCTTTCATAGGGGGTGTAGGGATATCAACTAGAATAGCCCATAAGCAGTGCCTTGGAGGAAGTATTTTGTTGATATCAGATGTTGCCCCTTGTTCACCTTATGTCACACTGTGATGTACTCATTTAATCATGGCTTGAAGAAATCACACACAGAAAGACAACACAGCCAACATAAACTTGCTTTTAGATATTTATGTATGAAATTGTTTCATTATATCATGTATTTTTGAAGTTGTGAAATAAAATGTTTCTTGAATTGAATTGTTTTTAAAACATAAGATATTACACGTTAAAAATTTTGTTAAATTGTGTTCAACTTTAACATCTACAACAAATTACCGAGTTGCAAAACTTTTCGTGATAAAAACTCGAACGGTGGTGATGCAACTGCAAATTTCACTTTTGCAAACCGAATCATTCACCGAGTTACGCTGCATATTCACCTCATTTAAAAAAATCTTAGTGATTAAAGTCTAAAAATGAGCAAAAATAGTTATAAAAATATCCAGGGATCTCAAAATAGTGAGCATCACTTACCATGTCCGCCTAACAACTACATCGCGTCAAACAAAAAAATATTGCGTCTTCGCATATCAACACGTCGCGTCAAACAACAAAACGCGTATCATTTAGTTCGCGTCATCTCGCGACATCGCATCAACACACTGCCTCTAAAGCAAGTGGGAATATTATTAAGCAAGGGAAAATCAAAATGAGTGAGGGGAGTGTATGCATGGGTGCCATGGGTTGGTGATATTATTTTTACAATCCACAATGCATGGGTGACCATCAAACTTTGCGAACATGGCAAAAATACAAATTAAAGGGGGGTAACCCTATTGGTTTTGGATATGGATTGTCTTTAAAATTACATAATAATATCAAATATCGCCCCCTTTATGCTGCTTTGTGAAAAAAAGCGAGAGCATTTTCAGCATAAATGTGAATAAATAGCCAAATTTGCAATCCAATACCTTGGTATCGTGAATTGCATTCTGGGCAGGCAAGCAACAACAACAATTAGCGTTAGATGACGTACAATGCTCGGCCCGTATTGAGCGGAAAATATTTGTTTTTTTCGTGCCGTTTCAGAAAAAAAAGGAAACAAAATATATTTCCCTTGCAATATGTACATTTCAAATGAATATAAAAAGTTTGGGTTAAAAATGGAGAGAAAAAAAACCTTCCGGTACCGGGTTTTGAACCGGGTACCTCTCGGGTAAGTACAAACGCGCTAATCAACTGAGCTAAACAGCCCACTACGTGAAGCGTGGAAGTTTTATAATTAAATACGGCGCACAGTCTCCTCAGCAGTTAGTGTGGTTCGCTTTTTTCACAGAATGTGTATGACGCGAAACCAAAGTAGCTGTTGAGGAGACTGATGATCGCTCATAATTCCCTGCCCCATAATTCCGAAGTAATTTTTAGTATTTACAAACTGGTAACCTGTAAAAACCGCTGTGTTTCATGATTTCTCCGGGAATACATCGACTTGGAGCGTCAAATTTCAGGATAGTAATGAGAAAAATAGTATCTATTATGTGATACCAAAACCTCATCAACAATGAAAAAAATCGGGGGGATGATGCTGTCGATCGGGTTACGGACCTTTAATAGCCGTTGTAAATTTCTGGAGCATAGGACCCGGGATAGCCTACTTTTTTTATATACTGACTTAAAAATTGTACATTTTACGTTTCACATTCACAATTTTTTAGCAGTTGACTAGGAGGAAGTATAAACCATGATACTAGGGACAGATAAGAGGCAGAACGGATAAGAGGGAGAAGAGGGATGAGCTAAAAGGGAACAGTGGTAAGAACGGGAGGATAGGGGACAACGCGGGGAGGGGGCACACAGAGAAAGTTGATTCAAATGAATAAATGAAACGACTGATCAATCGGTGCTAAATTAGGGAGTTGGTAAAATTGTTCGCAATAAAAACTCGGAGGGTGGTGATGCATTTGGAAAATTGTATTTATTTACGAACCGCGAAAGACGGGTGACCGATAGTACATATAAATAAATGAACATTTTCATGTGTTCATTAGCATTCAAATGTTTCAAAAAGTGCTAAAATATTAACACAAAATATGCTTATCTCCCTCTATATTACAATGCTTCTACATGCCACCACTGTCGATCTTATACTTAGTAGGCCCCAATTTGTAAACCAAACTTGGCCCCTTGAGCGCACAATGTCATGCTTTTCTCACGGTGAGTTTGGGGCCGCCAAATTTTGGCCTGGCCCAGGTAAATTTGGCCATGCGTTTTAGTGCTTATTTCATTTTCTTTTTTGCTTGGTGCCCCTGATCTGAACCCTCGGACCCATGGACTTCGTCCACCCTGTCCCCCCGCTTGCTATGCCCCTGACAACAGGTTAAGTAGAGCAGTGGTAAGATCCTCACCTGCTATCTGGGATTCCGGGTTCGAATCCTGCCTAAGGAATTATTTTTTGTCGTTTCTATCCATATTTAACTCATTTTGTTAATTTTCATGTGGAAGTATACATATGCACTGGGAAATATATTTCATGCCCTTTTTTCTGGGACAGCAGTACTGCATGTACAAATCAAAGCCAAAAATGCACCTCGGGAAAAAAAATACGATATAGGCTGTTGCAGCATTAAACGACAAATGCCCCCAGGAATGTCCTATACCGCCCGGTAAACTAAATAGTATGTGAACCCATATCCGTCCTCTTTTTTGTAATTCTTAACCACCATACTATCGGTCAGATATCTCTGATTGCATCTATGTCCACTGTAATATTTATCAAAAGATAAGCAGATATAAAGTCTGCACAAAAAGTAACGCAACTGTTATAAACACACCTATAGCATCAGAACTAACAATGTGTTCACAATATTTCAACATAGAAAGAAGGATGATTTATGTACGCGCATTTTGATACCCCATTTGTCCAATTTCGTTCAATATTAACAACACAGTGGTGTTTTTAAAGAAAAATACCCGAATTTAAAAGTGGCAGCTATTTGTATTGATTTTATCTTCCACTCAGGAGTATGAATTTCATATGGAATGAGCACATAAGCAGCTCCATTTGAAACACAGTCTAAGAGTTGGGTTGAATCTTTCTCAGAGGGTGTATGAAATTCAAATAGAGCTGCTAATGTGTTCATTCCATTTGAAATTCATACTTCCACTGTGGAAGATATTTCCAAAATCATCCACAGGGGGAGTGTGGATTTTAAATGGAATTGCCCAATACAGCAACAACGTGTCTATGCACCCTCGGACTTGACAATACTTATATTATACAGAGGTCCTGCATTTATTTATTTATTTTTATTTATGACATTTGGCAAAAAGCACAGGCAATACACTGCAAAAACAAGTGTTAATACATTAACACTATTTGAGCAACACTTTTTAAACATGTTAAACCGTTAATGTGTTAAAATATTAACATTTGTGTTAAAATATTAACAATTATGTGTTAAAATATTAACACTTTTACACTTTTATTAACACATTAACACTATGATTAAATGAGGATGTTCATTTTTAAATGCTTTAACATTCCAGACGGTTGACGACTGAGGGCAGCAGTCTAATGATTTCCCATGCAGGATATCTATCTGAATGAAACCTGGGCCTGTGGCAAAAGTGACACAAAAAGTGAACCATTTTGACGAGTGTACTATTCACTAGGATCCACAACATGTTCATCTATCAGGGCACAGTTCTTTAACCCCAAAACATTTGTACATTCATTGAATGACCTTTGAAGATTTGGGTACAAAAACTCATACTCTGCAACTTTTTGCACTATGATTGTTTAATTGAGGTTATTGAACTATGCCACTGGAATGAGGCTATTGTGGTCCATAGTGATTGCTACTCATCAAATACTAATTAGATCACACCATCACCTGTAGGTGTTGGTGGCATGGAATCGTCCCAGGTGAGTCTAGGATGATAGCTGTGTATACAGGGTGTCCCAATAAAAGTAGGCCCCAATGCATGCGCTGATTTCTTTAAAGAACCACTTTACCACATACAGATATGCCAGTGACTTGCCAAATAAAATTCTGAAAAGAAATTCTGGCAATTGCTAGCCATAGGGAGCGTAGCTGCAGGAGCGCCGCACCTCGCAGCCAGGGATCCCTTTTTAGATACAAAATTATAATTTTTTGTTGATTTTCTTCCCATTTTTTTTAATCAATTACAAATGATTGTAGCACTTGGTCCAGAGATTCACCAAATCTGAAATAAAATCACGATTTTTGTTTTAAATAATTAAAAAATTAAGATTTTTTTTTCCTTTTTCCAGTTTATAAAAATTCGGAAATCTGGCACCTCTGCACATACATCGACTCTTAGCTTTATGCATAATACAAATTTTCACTCAACTACTATTCCTCAAAATTCAAACATATAATAGTGACATTTTAATATCCAGGACCCAACAATTTCCACTCAGCAAAACTACACACACTTAGATTTGATTCATGTAATATGATTTTTTTTCCATGCATTTAATTATTTCATGCCAAATTTCAGCAAAATATATGGCTTTATTACTTATTTTTTGCTATAAAATGACAACCTTGATGATAAGTAACGTAAGCCTATAAGAACCTTACACAAGCTAATACTGCTTGGGTTCCTGCTTTTCTATAGGATGATTAAATCAAGGAATTCTAAGTTAATTGGTTTCATGTTGTAAGCTCCTTGCAAATCCCACTCAAAATTACCCATTTTTTGCACAAATACCTGTAAAATAAACACTCCTGCATTTTCCCATCGCAAAATTTCCTACATTTTTTTCTCAATTTGCCATTTTCTGTGTCGTAGATGGACCCCAGCTGGCCATATATAAAGAAAGATTGATCTGTGATGCAATATGTGGAGACTCATTGCATCACATAAGGATCGGACTATTGCGCAATTTAAAAAAATCTGAGATGAGATACATTGCAGTTTTCAAATAATCGGCTGAAAACTGCAAAATACATCTCACTTTTGAGTTCTAATCCAATATTATAGTAGAATAATATTGTTATTTAAAGAACTATAGTAAATCATATTTAAGTAGCAAAATGAACTTACAGGTGTAATTTTGTTGCCTATTTACCGATAAATCTGCTGTACAATGCGGCAATATTGAATTTCAAGCCAAAAGTTGAACCGGAGACAAACCAAAAGTGAGATGAAAATCACATTTTTTTCCTATTTTAAGGTTATCGCTGTTTTTAGAAAAGGGTACACCCTGTCAGTCCGAAACACTGTCAGTCTGAACCACCGTCAGTTCAAATGTTTAGGGTAAACCTAATGCTAACCCTAACCCTAAACCTATAACCCTAAACATAACCCTAAACCTAACCCTAAAAATTCAGACTGATGGTGGTTCGAGCTGACAGTGTTTCGGACTGATGCGTTTGTTTGCTGTCATAAATCGCGCAAAAGTCCTATCCATAGTTATAGGAAGCTTTCGCTCTAACTTAAAAGAGCAATTTTAGGAACAAAATGATTATGTCACATACTTAAGAATCCAATTTGAGAGGATATTTATATGAAACACAACTGCCATGATTTGAAACCGTCAGAACGTTAACCCCCATCATGTAGGGAACATGAAATCACCATATAATAGGCATGTTCAGATGCTCATAAAATTCTTGAGGATCAGCGTCCACACGACACCATGAATTTGAAGACTGGATCATGGAATCCTCAAGTTCTGCGATACCTGATGATATCAGCTTTGGAATTACAACTCAGTGGAAGCTTACTGTGACCTACCTACACTATGGACCAATGGCACAGTCCAATAACCTCAATTCCATAATCATAGTGCAAAATTTGACCTCAAGATGCAGAGTATGAGTTTTTGTACCCGAATCTTCAAAGGTCATTCAATGAATGTATAAATGTATTGGGTTTAAGAAACGTTCCCCTGATAGATGAGCATGTTGTGGATCCTAGTGCTAGTGGTGAGCCAAATTGAGCCGTATTAAATATAATAAGTTTGGCCCAATTTTGCTGTTTTTTACAGATTTATGGGGGGGGTGGGTGCACCATCCCAGCACACCCCCACTGGCTAGGGGCCTAATTTGGGGATACATTTGGGGATAAACTTGGGGATTGGAATCCTTAAAACACTTCACATGGCAGATTTCCCCAAGTTTTAACTTGAGAACCGCCTTGCTTAAGCAAAAACATGCTTCATATGACTTGATAGCATAAAAGCAAACATAACAAGTATCCAATGTCATTCCTAATGTGCTTTTAAAAATAATGGCTTACTTTAAGCAAGAAGAATAGTAATATGAGTATCTGCGCAGACTGATATACTGCATATATTTTCGCTGGGTTAATTTTTCATGATTTTATCAATTCTGGACAGTTTAGTGGGTGTTTAATTCACATTTCCAAATATATCCACATTAAAGCCATATTATAACATTTCTGGAAAAATAGATTAATTTTTATTTTCCATAAAATGTTAGCTTTTACTGTCAGATATGTCCCCTTTTAATTTTGAGCCGAACAAGTGACTGGTTAAGCATAGAAAATTGGAATTTACTACTAGCGCCCATGCATGTTACTCCCGCGGTTGTAATATGGTACAATCCTCGGGGTGTGTGTGTATCCTGCACACCGTGTACGTACTGCGCATACGTGTTCGACTAATATTTCCATCGTAATAATAAAACGCTGCCGGGTTCCATCGTTTTATTCAAAATCTCGGATTTTGACAAAACTACAGCTGTAGTACAGCACCTAAAGTCTTGATTTTTGCAGAGTATCTTTATTGACTAAAGTACGTTACAATCGTGTAAAACCAGAATTAAACAAAAAATTGTGAGGGCGTTCTCCTCAGCAAATGTTATAATATGGCCTTAAGTACTATGTGTAATAAATAATTTGGCGGGTTAAATATTCGTGTCTGCCTGTTGGACCATGAAAAGTGTGAAAATTAAACCCCTTGAAAGTTCCGGCTATATAGTACAACATATTATTAAAGGAAACTTAAGACTAGACCATACAATAACAATGTTGGTTATGTGTATAAATAAAATATATGTAACACTCATATCTATCTAGTATACAGCCCTCAATAAAAATTAATAAAAAGGATTCCGTTGCCAAGATACGTACCGGTACGCCTTCTTTTGTAAGCATACTCTGAAATTAAAAAATTTCCACATTTGCATGATTTTTCAATCTCATCTTTATGCATCATCATCATGTTATAAGGCAAAAAATGTTTCTCTCTCAACCCCACGCACATAAGTATGTGAAAGCAATGCTAGTGTGTAACCTATGCGCAGTGCTTTTTTAAAGTTTTTTTTTAAACACTTGGCAACACTTATACAATAAGCGACCCATCACCAAGAAAGTTGGCAGACCCTGTTCCAAAATGGTGTGCGTGGTGTTGCAAAAGCAAATTCTATTTGTGTTATAAAGTTTTCTTTTATATTTTGATTGGATTCCCCCTGTGTGAATATGATTATCCATGCAATAATTATTCAGAAGGGGGAGGGGGTACTGTATAAGGAAGTGGCTACTGCAGCAATGTTCTGACAGTGTAAGTTACAGACTCCGAATATTCAACCTAGAATGTTCTATACAACATGTCTTTGTTAAATATTTAAAAGGCCTATTCAGTGATTTGTTGATCCGGAGGATTGTAAAAATTATCAGGCACATTTTTTAGCGTCATAGATGTGCTAACATAGCCTGCAAGTGGTTAAGCCGAAAGCTGTGTATTAAAGACAAAATACCACATTTTACATGAATCTGTAATTTCTCTACTTGAGTATCTAAATTAGCTACATGTATTTGAATGGGGCTTCAACTTTGTCAAAACTGCTGCTTCCTCATTTTTGGACCAAATTTTTCATTTAAAAATAAAGGTTAATGACTCAAGCATCAGTTGTTTTGAGGGTATTGTGAAATATCTAAACATTGTGCTTTGGAACCGAGGGATATTCCGAGGTCCAAAGCACAATGTTTAAATATTCACAATACCAAAAAATAACTGATGCAAAAGTCATTAACCTCATTCATAACCGTCACTTTCCACTTTTTAAAATTCAATTTACGTCACATTTTCTTCTTTTAATTTGAAAACAGAACACAATTTTAACTTTATCTGTCGTTTTCCCTGTAAAAAAATCGAATAGCCCATAAAGGAAATACCGCTAGCGACCAATCACACTAGCACGCAATCATGCGATGTCCAAATACGGCGGCCAGCGTCCGCGTAAATTGTTCGAACGCATAACACGTCACGTAACGCGGTCATTGTAGAACGTGCACTTTTAGCTACGTCACGAGACGCGTCATTATACTTTTTCAAATGACCTGCATTTATGCGTTCGCGTTTTAAAAGTTATTATATGTGATTGGATCGCACTTGCTGCGTATATTAATGAGGTTATGAATACCTAATGATGACTTATCCTTTACTTAGTTTTTAAACTAACCTTCACTTAGTTTTTAAAGCAATTTATAGGCCTACTTAATATGTATTTTTCATATTTTTCCTGGGATTACTGAATAAGCCTTTAATCTATTCCCATTCTATTTCCAGTAATGTTTAACTTCTAACGAATGTTTACTGACATAAAATCAATAATATGCAACGTCGAATGTCTGGTGGAAATATATAGCATCATGGTATATAAAAAGTGCATATATAGCAGGAAAATTGTATGTGTAATCTATTGTTCTTCGTAGAATGTACAAGCAGTGGCGTACCGTGGCCGCCCCAACCCCGGGGGGCTGAAGAAGAAACTATTTTGCCGCTCCTTCCTTAACAGCCCGAAAAGGTTGACCCAATTTTTTTCACGGTCGCTTGAAAAAGTGAAGAGCAAAAAAAAGTTTTAGGCGCTAGCGCCCTAAAAGCATCCTTTTTACAAATTTTTTTATGGTTTTTAACTTTTTTCCGCCGTTTTTCTTTGCTAATTAGTTTTGTCGCCCCCTTACGTTTTTGCCGCCCTGTTTGTGCCACCTTCTTCTTCCGCCCTTTCGTTTTTGCCGCCTCTACTTTGACCCGGGGCTAGCGCTAAAGCCACCCCCAAAATACGCGCATGACAAGCTTTATTGCGTTCCATCCAATCAGAGCACATTATATATTTCAAATATGTGATGCGATCAAGCAAAATCAGTCGGAAGTTGGAAATATTGATTTTGAGATATAGCCAGAAAAAGGTAGTATTTCCTTTTGTTTCTTATTGTTTCGGAAACTATTTTAACTGCTCATATCATTTGAACTGGTTGTCCTAATTCAATGAGGTTTTCTGCCAAATGTAGTTCTGCAAATGCTAGGCTGTTTTCCATCCTATAAGAAACCGAGAATTGAATATGTCCGACTTCAGACTGATTTTGCCTGATCACATCACATAATAGCACTTCCTCAATGCAGCTTTTGACAATTAAAGAGAAAGTCCCAACAGAGCAGTTCTGGGGTGAACCAAACCTGCATGGTTATCAAATTAATCAGTGACAGGGCTATCTCTGAATTTGCTAGATTCTAATTGATATTTTAATGTTATGGCATCAATCAGCACCTGTCAAACCTGAGATAACCTTGTCACTGATTAATTTGATAGCCAGGCAGGTGTGGTTCGCCCCAGAAGAACTACTCTGACGGGCTTCCTCACAGTATGTGATTTTCAACAATGGAATGTTTGGGTAATGGAATCATATATATTACTTTCAAAGAACTACCAAAATAATCTTTTCCATCTATAAAAAGATACACCGAACAAATCTTAAAAACAAATTTGTATAGGAAGTATTATTTTCACAAGGATGCTCTATTTCTTAAGATGTAAAGTGAAATTCCGAGAGACGGAGAGACTTGCTAAATTGACTTTGAAATCCACACTGCAGCTGCATGGCTTATTGCTCAGCTGTCACAGAGTTTGTCATTGCAAGAAAACTGACTGTATGTGTTTCCACATGAAAGGGCTGCCTCAGTGGTACACTTCATTTTTGTTTTTGGGGTGCCATCTTACACGAGGGGCCCTTTATTTGTCTTCACATTGAATTTTGCTTCAATTTTCAGGTATTTTAAATTGACTTTGCATCTGTTTGGTTTAGTACTTGTTTAGAATAAATAATGTAATTGAATTGGTTTTGATTTTATTACTGTTTACTAATAAGTACTGGATACAAGTGAAGTAGTTCTATATATAGAAAACATCTTTTTTGCACACTACACTGTTAAAACACTGTTTAAAGTTTAAGCAGTGCTGCCAGTTGCTTAAACATAATTAACATTAAACTAATTATTTCTTTTCATTCAAGACACTTCAGTTTCAAACATATCTTTGAAGCCAGTTTTGAGATATGACTGGAGCACTATCTGTTGATTAGTCTTCAGGGGCATGTGCCCTGGGAGCCAACTTAAGGGGCGCCATATTGATCAATTCAGCTTCAACTTTGCACCCCCTCTAAGAGATGAAAGTCTTTTTGATGCGTGTATGACCGTCCCAGACCATGTACATACTGTATTACTGAACATTGTGTATGAGTTTGTCTAATATTTCCAGTTTCCAGTTCCTGCGCTTTATCTAAAATATAGGATTTTGACAAAATTACAGCACCTAAAGTCTTGAGTTTTCCAGGATATGATATTTAACAAAGTATATTACAATCGTGTAAAAACAGAATTAAACTAGAATTACGCGGTTCTCAACCTGCGCGGTTCTCGACACAATGCGTCGGCCGCAATGCCTCCACCTTGACGCCCATCATTTTAACCTGTGCAATTTCACTTGACCCCAAAATGACCTTCACATTTTTTGTCTCACTAAGGTGGCTGTTCCCACCAAATTTCATGAACCTGCAGCAGTCTATGGCGATTTGACCCCACATGACCCCAAATTACCCCAAAATGACCTTGACATTTTTAGCTTGTTTCACTGGTCATCCCCACAAAATTTCATGAACCTGCGACAATCTATGGCAATTTGACCTTGGATGACCCCAAAATGACCTTGACATTTTTGCCTTGTTTCAGTGGTCATCCCCACAAAATTTCATGAACCTGCAACAATCTATTGCAATTTGACCTCAGATGACCTTGGATGACCCCAAAATGACCTTGACATTTTTTCTTCCTACAGTAGTCGTTCCCACCAAATTTCATGAACCTGCAACAATATATGGCCATTTGACCCCGGATGACCCGAAATGACCTCACAATGACCTTGCGATTATGCAAATTTTAGCTGAAAAAGCAAATCAGGTCAAGAACCTCTGGCTGTGCTACTCTCTGCCAAGTTTCATCACTGTAACTCGTACAGATCTCCAGATAATCTGTGCACAAGGTTATTTTGCTTGATATGCATAAATTATGCAAATTAGGTACTTAATTACTATATTTTGCGACAAACACCTGCTTAAATTTGGAGATCCCCAATTGCTACCCCTCCACCAAATTGCATCACTATATGCCTTACCAGTTCCGAGAAATTGCACTCACAAGCTCGGACGGACGGACAGATGGACAGACGGTCGGACAACCGGACAACCAGGAAACATAATACCTCCGGTGGAGGCATAAAAATACAAATTGAGGGCGTCCTCCTCAGCAAATGTTACAATATGGCTCAAAGTTACAGCTGTTTTCAAGACTCCAGGATTCTAGTTTTACATGCACATAGCAGCCACTGCCCATCATCTCGGATATATCGTTATTGTAGGTTTCTGGCCCAGGTTTCTGGTTTTACACATAGCAGCTATGGCCCATCGTCCCAGATATATCATTATTGCATTTTGAAAGATGATTCATTTCCAATCTCATCGAAATCCAATATAATTGATATCGGATGTCTATACACATCATTTTGAAATTAATTTTCATTTTTCATACCGTATTGGAACTAGGTCAGGCATACATGTGGAATAAGTTCTTGTTTTCATAATGGGCTTTGCCAGTCAAATCTATATACCCCCTATGGAAGACATTCCCTTAATCCATCATACAGGGAGTGTGAATTTTAAATGGCAGTTGGCTTAATCGGCCATTCCATTTACAATTTTTACCTCGTACGTGGGAAAGTAAATGTGACGTGTCAAGCAGAAACTTTTGGGCAGGATTGTAATATGGAGAAATAGCCAAAAATCTGCACGCGGGTGATTTTTTCACAATTTGGGTTTGTTGCAAATTTGTGATGTTATTAATGTTAAAAATATTGTCTGATAGTTTCAGACCAGAATATAACTGGCATCATGTATTTTTTGAGACATTTTTCAAGGTAATTCCTACTCTCAACATTGTCAATAATATATTTAAAGGCCGATATCTCAATTTCAAATTTTATAATACCATAACTTGCAAAATCAATATCTTCACTTAGGAATGTCTGATTTCATTCGGGAAAACAGCGTTGTGGAGCAAAATATCTCTATATTTAAGATATGTAAAAACCTCAAAATTGATAACCTGCCCAAAAGTGTCTGCTTTTGACATGACACATCACAAATGATGTTTCTGTTTCTAACTAGCCACATACCTAGAAGTGTAGTAACTGTAACTTGTAACTGTATTTCATTTATCATTTATGAAGCTATTGGATACCAAGTTACAGTGCATTGTATTGGTATCTGCTCTACAAATGAAGAGCTTGGTTCCAAACCATGTTAAGTCCACAAACACGTTTCTGATTTACCTGTGCGATACAGCAATGGGTTGTGATGCTATAGGTATAGTAATTTCAGTTGGATGCACCATTTACAAAGCAAACAGTGGATGGGTGCACAGTAACAATACTGTGTGAGGCCTTTGGTTCCCGAATGAGAACAATAGTCTGCATATTGTTAAATCTAAATTTATCTAAACAAATACTCAATAAAATCGCAAAAGCGACATCTAATTGAGAAAATTGAGTTAAAGGGGGATCCAGTTGACCAGGCAAACTTTCAAGGACAACCCAATTAAGTAGGCTTAAAATATAATCAAGTCAATGTTCACCTCTATACCACCAAACTTTGTACAGCTCCCAACTTCATGTGTTTTCCAGATATTTATAGCGGCCTTTAAGCGCATTGTTGTGGTAAATAATGTGTTGATGGTACAACTCATTGTTGCTAATGTCAAACTTGTCAAAGTAATTGTGATTGTATCACACAAGTAAATGAGAAACATGTGGTTGTGCACTTAACATGGTTTGGAAACAAGCTTTTCAAATAAGAAACATCACAATAATTATGTGGACTCTTTTTTGGGCTTCAAGTTCATTGATGAACTGTCTAAAGGGATCCAAGGTTGTGGGGGTGGGGGTGTGGTTTTATTAATATGGAAACAAATTTCTGATGAAGATGAAATTAATATTGGCTAAAGTCACAATTTCCACTTGTGAATAGAGGTTATCCACTTCACTCATGTGTGACTTCTAACAAAAGGCACTGGTTCCCGTAGTATTCCTCATTCAAACTAATTCAATGCACGACCTCAGAGTTACCTGCATGACTTTGGCGGGCTATTTTGAAACAGTCATGGTTGCACATGCAGGTACTTCTTTAGAATGTCCTAAACAATGTATAGCAGTCGTTGATAGGACATGCAGCTTATAGAACATGGATAACCTCTATAGAAGTGTGTATACCATAAACACTTGAAAACCCAATTAAATATTTTACAAAAAATGTATTTTCGATTCCACTTTCGCCACTTTTGCTTTACACTAAGCAGGGGTATGGGACAACCCCTGCACTAAAGCCAATAACAGAATAGGCAAAGGGATCCAAGCAGGTAAATTGACCATGGACCTATTAGAGATGTCATCTATTAAATCCCCTTAGACCTGGATGATGGTAATTACTTGATGGCAAGGACAGGAGATTATCAGATTACCAAAGTCTATTACCAGAGCTTACCAGACTTTTAACACATTGCAAGTAGAGTGCTACTATGCCAATCAATTATTCAAACTTCTTGCCATAATCCTCTGATACAATTTAGGGACGCACCATTAGATACCAAGGGGGGGGCTGGGTAGTTTTTTTGAAAAAAAAATTTGTTGAGCAATCTGAGCAAAAAAAAAAAATTTGCTCCACTTCAGACTAAAAAAAAAAAAATTTGATCCACCTCGGACCAGAAAAAAAAAGATTTGATGTCAAGGGTGAAAAAAAATTTGTCACAGAATAGTGAAGAAAAATTTACCTCATATAGCTTTTATATTGCCAATTTTTTTTTCGCTTATGCTTAATTTGACCCTTTTTCATCAAGAATATATTTTAGCTTCAAACTGAATGCATATTTTGTGCGCATTTGTTTATGAAAAGTTAATATGTGAGTCGGGTCTGTGAGTGAAAACACTTGATTCACTCTACTTCACAGTTTTTCAACAAATTCCACCCCATTGTCAAAATTATTATAGAAATCTGTGCCACATGACTGCTTGAGAGCATAGGCGTAGATCCCGGGGGGATAAATCCCCCAATATTTGCTAGGGGTGTCCATCATACAATCATCCCCAAAGTTGACGCCTGTATGTGGGTTTCTGACAAAATTAACCTAAAAACCACCAATTTTTGCGCGCTTTGCGCGCATTTATTCCATGTTTCACCAGTTAAGCTTTAATATGCCAAAATATTTCGCGCCAGAAGAGGTACTACTTCAAGAAAATTTTACACATAAAAATAATGTTTTTTTTGTGGCACTCGAAATTTAGTTGCTACAAAACGTAAAAATGATTAAAAATATGGACAAATTTTTACAACTCGACAAACAAATTGTTGAAAATTATAGGACTTTACGATTGCAAAAAAAAAAAAATTTGCCTCTCCGAGGTGTTGAAAAAAAATTTTGCTTCATCTAGGGGCTAAAAAAAAAAATTTTGCTTCACCGAGGTGCTAAAAAAAAAATTTGTCACGACCCCAACTACCCAGCCCCCCCCTTGATATCAAATGGTGCGTCCCTTACAGATGCCATATACTGCCATTCCACACTCAGTTACCACTGTTTATTATTTATATGTACTTTGATTTTGTTCTTTTAATTAAGGGATCCAAAACGAGCGTTTATTGCGTTTCGACAGTATTTTTTGTAGGAGCACCTCAGACCTATCGAATTGCATTCTGAATACGAAGCATGTCTTTCCGATATCAAATAATTTTCATTTTTTTAAAATCACAATATAATACAAATTTTATGACAAATTATAAAAATTTGATATTTTTCAAATTTTTGATATATAACAGTCCTTGAAGTAAATTTTATAAATTTAATGATATATTCTTAAAGTGTATGTAGCTGGGAGGAAAAGCCGACGATCAATTGAAAATTTTGACCTTTCATATTGAAGATATGGATTTTTTTTCCCAAAAAGACCTAATTTTTTTGGTGTTTTGGGAAAAAATCCATATCTTCAATATGAAAGGTCAAAATTTTCAATTGATCGTCAGTTTTCATCCCACCTACATACACTTTAAGTATAAATCATCAGATTTATAAAGTTTACTTCAAGTACTGTTAAATATCAAAATATCAATTTTTAAATGATTTGCCATAAAATGTGTATTAAATTGCGAATTTCAAAAAATCCAAATTATTTGATATCAGAATGACATTCTCCGTATTCAGAATGCAATTCGATATGTCTGATGTGCTCTAATGTCCCAAAATAAATACTGTCCAAATGTTCATACCCCAGCCCTTAAGGTTTCTGGTAATAAGAACTGTAATAGGTCATATTGTTTGGAAATGCAATCTGGGCTATTTCAGTTGAAATCCATACACCACCCGATTGAGATAACTTTATTTGAAATTCACACTACCTGTGTGGAAGATTAAGGTTTTGTCTTCCATCAGGTGTATGGATTTTATCTGGAATAGCCCAATATTTGATACTTGAGCAGTCAGCATTGGCAAGTATTTATTTATTTATTTATTTATTTATTTATTTATTTATTTATTTATTTATTTATTTATTTATTTATTTATTTATTTATTTATTTATTTATTTATTTATTTATTTATTTATTTATTTATTTCTAGAAAGATGACTATCTTCGTGCAGACCGCTCGATGCATTAAAGCAGAGCTAATAATATCAGTAGAACTTGTGGTCTGATTATCGCATTAGCGTGAAACTCAGATTTACAACTTTCGTTCCACAAGTTCTACTCATATTTCTTTCTTTCTTTCTTTCTTTCTTTCTTTCTTTCTTTCTTTCTTTTTCTTTCTTTCTTTCTTTCTTTCTTTCTTTCTTTCTTTCTTTCTTTCTTTCTTTCTTTCTTTCTTTCTTTCTTTCTTTCTTTCTTTCTTTCTTTCTTTCTTTCTTTTCTTTCTTTCTTTCTTTCTTTCTTTCTTTCTTCTGCTGCTATCTTCAGTAGACAGCAATAGTTGATGCACAATGTCCATTGTGTTGAACCGTATGTGTTGGAGAGGTGCTATCTCAAATTTGACATTTTTCATCAAAATAGTTGCTTTTTCCATTACATTGTATATAATATACATTCTTATTGTAACTCATTGTAACATAATTATATTGTTGTATATGAATGGATGAAATAAATTGATTGATGATTGATTGATTGATTGATTTATTGGTTGATTTATTGATTGATTGATTAATTGATTAATTGATTAATTGATATGAAGATGTATGCATCATGCTTGAGTATCTATCTTGAGTTGATGCCAGATGCTTTCAAACTGCAAACATTATCACGGGCACAGAATTATTACATTTTGTCACTGGGTACAGAATTACGAAAAAATATTATATTGTAAGTTAAGTTATAGTTTAGGTAAGGAAAAAAGTTGTTTGATTGTCCATACTGTAAAAGTTCCCAGGTATCGCGGATTATACTTTTTTAATACTTCAATGTATTTATTTCCATACTTTATGCGTAAAAGTATAGTAGGTATTGCTTAAAATTAATAAACAAACACTACAGCACGTTTGTAGTATAAAACTATTTTTCATAGCAATTATGAACACTGGAACATGGTTATCTGCAACATATCTAGCAACATATCTGTATCTATAGCAACACTGATATCCTTAATCAATAAGTTATAGGAGGTATTGCTTAAAGCCTTAATGTACGATTTCCATCAAATTTTGATTTTGTTATTCTTTATTCAAAATGTTGAAATAATATTAGTAATAACTGACGAGAAGGGTTGCTGTCCATTTTAGGTTGAAATAACAAGGTAAAGTGAAAGAAACCCGCTGGTTATTTTGGCCATTTAACATGCAGTTCTATGGGAGGACATATTATCATAATTTTTAAATTATGATAATATGTCAAACTTTGCTCTGTTGACCTACAAAGACAACAAATTTGGCCGAGTCCATTTAGGTGCAAGTTGGGACATGTGTAAACATTACAAAAATGCAAAAAAATCAGGTTTGAAAAAATTAACCAATTTCATATTATAAGATCGTACATTATGGCTTTAAGATAAAAAAAACATTACAGCATGTTTGTGGTATAAAACAATTTTTCATAGAAAATTATATGAACACTCCTATGTGCTTATCGGCAACATATCTATATCTATTCCCGTATCTACTGCAACACTGATATCCTTAATACAGTGGCGTATAGCTAGGGGTTATGGCGCCCAGGGCTAAGGATACATAATGCCGCACCCCCTCTTCCGATACTGGCGCCCCTTCCCCAATTCTTGAAACAATTGCTGTGCACAAAAATTTGCACAAATAGGGCCTACCACTAATTAATTTTGGTTATAATAAAGTTGAATTCATGTGAAATGTCTTATTTTGTCTTTAATACAGGGCTTTCGCTGAACCACTAGCAGGCTACGTTAGCACATCTATGACACTATACACTACAAAGGGTGCCAACACTATAATCTGAATTTGATGATTTTTATGATACTCCAGATCATCAAATCACTGAATGGGCCTTTAACCAGATCTGATGTTACATTATCATGACCCAGGCTTTTATTGCTTCTAAGTTTACCAAGTATTTCATCTTCTGCTGTAAGTTGTAAATAGTAAGAGGAGCTATAGAAGGTAATTTATGGTATAGGTATCTCCTATACTATAACCAAGCTGTAAATCAGTGGGAATAAAACAGTGCATAAAATATAGACCCAGACATTTCATGTTCCTCCATGTTACTATGTTTTGTAAATATCCACTGAAATTGGCTATTCCATTTCAAATTCACTCTACCCCTGTCAAAAATTTAGCTAAAGTCTTCCACATAGGGAGTATGAGTTTCAAATAGAATAAACAAGTTGGGTAACTGGAAACTTCCATTTGAAATATCCACTCCGGTTGTGGACGATATAGGTAAAGCCAAATGATTATAAGAGCGGATCGAGCCCTGTCCTGAGCATCACATTCCTGGCAACTGTCCTCTCATGAAGGAGTTCACCTGGATTTAGGTGACATTCAAATGCAGGCCCGTACGCAGGATTATTTTTTGGGGGGGTGCTGATTTTGTGAAAAGTGGACTTTCTTCCCCAAATTTGGACCTTTTTTGACCAAAAAAGCGTAAAAACCCTAATTTTTTTGCACGCTACACTCGCAAATTCTGAAATTTTGGCACTTTTTGTATACTTTTGCAAATTTGGGGAGGTGCGGTCGCACCCCCAGCACCCTCCCTGCGTACGGGCCAGTTCAAATGTATAATCACACTGAGTTTGAAGAAGCTCCCATTTACAAAACTAAAGTTCTACGAATAGAGGTAGAACTTATTGAATGACCCTCGTAAATAAAAATAAATGTCCATGTCTATTGCAT
This sequence comes from Amphiura filiformis, assembly GCF_039555335.1. NCBI lineage: Eukaryota > Metazoa > Echinodermata > Ophiuroidea > Amphilepidida > Amphiuridae > Amphiura > Amphiura filiformis. The sequence continues at coordinate 15,131,191 of NC_092636.1, forward strand.
GCAAACATGGAAAAAACAAATGCTGGGCCCATAGGGACCCCCCTTAACATGTTATTTGAAATTCACTCCCTGTTATGTGCCAGTGATGCGCATTACAGTATCTTAATGTGAAACCAAAGTAGAATGATAAATTGAACCAGCCAACAGCTATAAAAGATAAATGACTTACCATAGTTTAAATGCTGATAGGCATTGATAATAATCCAACATGCGCATCCCTATAAGCTACTACTAAACTAAATGTGCAGAAGGCGACTAACCAAGAAGGTATTGGCACAAGCAGTCTATGCATGAATAGGAGTCAAGCCAATACATTATTTTCATGTCACAATAAATCAATGTTTGACTTTTTTCAGATCCTCATCTTCCTCGCTCTATGAGCTTCTATGAAAGTAGCTGACAACTTGAAGTGACTTGTATTTCCTGAGATCTTGGAAATACACCTGTTTCAGTGTGCTTATAATTTGGACAATATGAAATGAAGAAAATCACCTGTATCTCAAAAGTATCATAGCAGCTAGACAAATAACTGGTTTTGTTTGATTATTAATGTGTCTAATCTCAGTAATATGTAATAGAATAAAATAGAATCATAATGATAAATCTTATGTCCTTCAGGCCTAGCCTTCAAGCAAACACTTAACAATAAAACATTTACACCATTATGTTATTTTCATTCATTAGAAAGCCAACTTATTGTATTAGCTTTTATCATGGAATGTTTTTGATGATCTATGCTTTTATTTAGGGCTGTGCAATAATCATGAGCACTGGGGCCAGTGGAGTGGGGGGGGGGGGGGAAATTGGGGAGGTAAGTATTTTGGCAAGCCAAAAAGGGTGGGCCATTAAAATGTGTCAATGACTTTTAGCTGTCAGTCATAGAATGGTATCTATTTGTTTATCAATTCAATCTAACTGCAAGCAAGGACCTAATGATATTTCAACTTCGCGCCAGCACAAAGCGTAGCAAATTCCACAGATAGTTGTGTTAGCTGTAGTTAGTATCATACTGACTCAAGTATAGTCCCACCCCTTTTTAGGTGAAAAATGATCAACATGGGGGGTGGCGTTAAAAGAAACAATTGTGGTTTTTTTTTGGTTTTTTTTGGATTTGGTGTGTCCCTGTACCTAGAGCTAAATGCTAGGATAATTCATGGTTGACTTCTGTTGGAAGTAACAATGTTATTGTTTTCTACAGGATATGTAAGGGATAAACTGTGCATATGAGATGTGGGGGGAAAGTGGCATCATTTCACTGCCGTGAAATAACACCAGTACATAAAATTCATTATACAAAATTCATTTCAAAATAATAAATATATTTGCTGGCGTCAACTGTACAGTGCAATAATTTGGCATGTCCCGTATGTATGATCCAGTCACAGTATCCATCGTTGACTTAAGTTTGATGAAATTCATAACTTAATAGGGGTCACAGTAAAGGTTGGTTAAGTAAAGCATCAAATTTAATTTGAGAGAAATTGAAAATGGAACTTATATAAAGACGATGTTATGTAATTTGGACTTGCACCATCTTCTCGAGTTCAATAAACTTATTACTTCATATTATAACCAAGTGTGTTCATACAATGTATTTCTGCATGGAGCAGGTTGCCCAATTCAAGGGGGCAAATTAAGCACCCAAGGGATTTTGTGAGTGAGCAGATAAAATGCATCTGGGGGGGTCTTTCTGTTTGAAGGTATACAGAGATGTGTACCATGGTTTTGGGGTACCTATTCAACGATTTTATATATATCGGTGGGTGGGTTTTCAGTGGAGACCAATGCACATATTTTGTCAAAAGTGACCATAAAAGCACCCAATTGGGGCAAATTTGTGTTTTTGTGAAAAATTGGTATACTGATAGGTGGAAAAAAAAGCAAAAAGAAGGTATAGAGAAAGTCACACTGTTAAACTTAATATTTTGTTTAATTTTTGACTAACTAAAATTATGGGCACAGTGGCTCAGTGGATACGGCCTTGGACTCATAATCTGAGAGCTTGCTCGACGTGCGTGGGTTCGAGTCCCCGTCCCGCCACCGTGTTGTGTCCTTGGGCAAGGCGCTTTGCCTCGCTTGCCTCACCCCACCCATGTGCAATGGGAAGCTGTTAGGGGTAGTCACAGTCGTTGTACTGATGAACCCTGCGCCATTTGTAGGCTGCAAACGTGGTTCCGATTATTCTAATGACGGCGGAATAAATGTAAAGCGCTTTGAGGCTGTTTACGGCATAAAGCGCTATTTAAATATCTACATTTTTTTTATTTAAGTCACACAAGATATAATACTTTTATTCAAGGAATATAATATAATATTTATGTTCTGTTAACAGAGCAAAATTACAACTACTAAGATCCTATGTAATACACATACTCCGCAAAATTTGCAAACACAAAATCAGAATCAATTTAAATTTTGGGAATAAGCTTTTTTCGTGGCTATCTACTGCCTTATTTCTTCAATTAATATCGTATGCATCCTATCACGGAAATAGCCTACCATTTCCTTATGCATGATCATGTCTGTACGAAATTGCAGCAAGTAAAATTAACCATGTATTAATAATTCCTTGCTTTACCATATCAAGGACAATGCTTTTCAATTATATATGATGGATAATCTCCACTTTCCCAAATAGGTAAGCTTAACAGATAATCTTATCTACACAGGATCAGTAAATCAAATAATTATATCACAAAAGATCATATTTCTGTGCTGTATTGGGCTATTCCAGAAATTAATGGCACTCCTCCCCATCAATTTTGGGGATTCCCAAACCAAAATTTTATCCAAAAAAACCAGGGGATTTTCATTTTAAAAAAATGCTTAAAGAAATTGGGAGTTCCCAGTGACTCTAAAGAAGCTTTAAAAATTGGTGTTTTTTTTGGGAATTCCCATGTCTTCTTAAGGGTTTCATCACAAATCCATTTTGGGGGAATTACCACTGCCAGAAAAAAATGCTAAAAAAATTATTAGGAATTCACAGTGACCTTAAAGATGACAGGCAACTTTTGACAAATTTTTTGGCAATTCCCAAGCTTAAAAAAGGGTGTATTTCTTGGGAATTCCCATGTCTTCTTTAAGGTTGTGAGAATAATGACAATTTGGGGGGGGGGGGATCCCCATTGTTCCTAAAGAAGATGGACAAATTTTTGCCAAAATTTTTTGAAATTCACACGTCTTCTTTAGGGTTGTGAGCATTATGGCCATTATTTTAATACCCAGAGCAAAAAATGGTGAACAATTTTAGGTCATCTTTAGGGGGAATGCCTTTAATTTCTGGAATAGCCCATTATTGAGCAACCTGCTTAGAATTAGGATCCTTATAAAAATGACTCTTGTAAAATCAGCTTAAAATCAATAGCCACAGTTTCAACCCTGCCAGTCATCTGTGGACAGTCTCCTTGCCAGGTGTTTTAAAAATTGCCTCACCAGCCTCTTGACCACCCTGATGCTGTGCCCACTGCAACATATATGGCCTTTTGAACATGTTGAGTGGGTGGGTGGGGGAACTCAACTTAAATTTTGGTAAGAGTGTGTGGCGTGGAGTGCCGAACTTTGAGAACTAAGGAACTGATTTTGGGGCAAAATCTGGGCTTAAATGAATTGAAATTTGAAATTGAAAATTGTCTGTGAATTAAAATCGGACCGAGCTTTGGAGCTAAAAATTTCAAATTTTTTCCAAATTTTAGCTCAAGATCTCAATTTGTCAGAGTTTGAGGCTCCATGAACCCTTGACCGCCGCACATACCTGTACCACCTTTACATGTGAGTGACCCCCCCTGGGTTGAGCAGCGAGTGTGCCAGAGCAAGAAGTGCACAGCTGGATTGCATGGCTGATAGGTTAAAGACCTTTAATTTTTAACGTTAAATGACATTATCTTCTCAGTCTTTTCCCCCAATCCTACTTCTGAATTGATATTTATTATACATGTATGTACATTTAAGCTTATCGCATAATATGAGTTGGTCACAAAAAAAATCTAACTGCAAAAATAGTTTAATATTGGGCCGTATAAAATTAATGTTTTGGTTCTCGTCCAGAGGATTTTCATGAATGGATGAGGGAGGGAGGTGTTTTTTTTCCAATCCAATGTAAAATGAGCATTGTCAGTAGTTTTCGGTCTTTTCCAACAGTGCTCGGAGAAACGATGAGGCCCTTTTTTTTTCAAATGTGAGATTTTGAGGGATAAACCCCCTCGAGTATACCCCCGGGAGTATACCACAAAAGACTTGGAAGTGATCCTTGTTCTCTAATAAACTTATTTTTATGAACATTTCATGAATTCATCATTCCAAAGTCTAACAAAATTGAAAAATCTATAAAAAAAAATCTGACAAATCCCAGAAACTGAGGAGGGAGGGGGCGAGAATCAAAACATTAATTTTATATGGCCTTATGCAGTTGTGCATGCAATCCTGTTAACCTTCAGGGACGAATTAAATATAATACGTTATATGCCTGAAATCATATCATATGTAGAAGTGACTAAATAATATGAGTTAATCATAATGGATGAATATTGTGAAGACAATTATCAATCAAGTCTAGTATAAATAGTAATAGTTTTGATATTCAAAAGCAAATAGCAGAATTAACTGCACATCGCCAAAAACACCTCGGGTGTAAGACACAAAATGAGTTGGAGCTTACGTATCCTCAATATTTGACGTTAAGGGATGAGTCTATAGGAATAACGACCAAACAAAGAAATTCTTGTTTAAGCCGTAATATTGTAGTCTTTCAACCCTTTCACAACTTCAGCTGTGTAACTTACAAAATTCCCGCTAAAAAGTGGTTCTTTTAATTTTAGAAAATACATTAATAATCGCATTGGACTTTTCGTACTGATCGTACTATAAGTGACCACCAGCCTATAATGTTCTAATCACACTATAGACTGGGATTACATGTGACGTCATTGCCAGGCAATTGGTCTCTATTGTTCCTTGTGAGGAAATATGCCCACGCAGTCAGGGACCGTGCTTTTAAAACTCCCGCCAGATCACAATAAGGCCATTGAACTGCGTAGTAGCCATACGTACTCATTGAAGTATAACGGTAGCACGTTCCCTTACCGACTCATTATTAATGTGTGGAAAGGGGTCAAGGACGGCATTCTGATCATTCTAATCCTTTCTTTTGAGGTCAATAGATAAAAGAAAGGCCTTGAACACAGGTGCCGAGTTGTAGATAATATTTAATCATCAAAGCTGATGGCATAAGAAATTTCGAGGAGGCAGCGCTTATTATTTCTTGTAAACACAATCTAATGTGGTACTCACTACATGTAGAAGGCAGGCGGGTTTTGAAAATTAGTGCATGAAGCTAGTAAAGATATAGCTTTATGTTCAGTTTAATCAATTAAAATACTATGGCTGGATATCAAAAAAATCGCGAGGCATTAAGTATTAATTTTATATTATTATGACAAAATCCAGTCCCTTCTCAATTGAATAGGCTCCGAGATTAGACTTTCCTTTCCAAAAATAAATTATATGGCCTAGAGGACATGATATAGGCCTAATCTAAACCCATATTCGGTATCCAGAAACCTTCACAGTCTGAGCGGCGCTTGCACTTTCGCATCGCATTAAACTAGACAAAGTTAAGCTAAACTGAGGCCTGCTTCAATTGCCAACCTTTATCGAGGGGCGAGTTTGAGGTTTCATAGTCATCTATTACCTATACCATTTTTCACCCGATGTGGCAGTGATGTCAACGTTGTGAACAGCTGTTTCGCCGCGCATCTATGCGGTGTCTTTAAGCGCGTGCGTATGTAGGCCTACACCAGCGCCATCGAACTCCAGCGAGTGATGCTGCGCCTAATAAAATTAGTTTCATATCTCTTTCCGCCATGAGTGTCGCAAAAATACATCATCTCCCGGGAGTACAGAGTTATGTTCATTGCATTCTGGAAAACGGACATTTCGGCTGGTGCCTTCATCACAAAAAAGGAATCCCCGATCATCACGATAATGGCGCGCGATCACGAAAACCCGGCAAGCGGTAGAGCGTTTCAACCAATGACAAGTCTTGATTGTGTCCGTTTGTCTGCAATGCGCGTGCGCCACGCCGCTCATTGCAACCGGCATGGTAGTATGAAACCAGCACAGAGGAGTAAGATATCTTACTCCTCTGTGGAAACTCAGCTTTATACTGGCGTGACCCGGATGTGACGTCACTGTCACATCAGGGTGAAATGTAGTCTCGGTACCAGCCGGCTTGTGCTCCTCCGTCACCGTTAGTGACGGAGGAGCACAAACCGGCTGGTACCAAGACTAGGTGAAATGGTATTGAACAACGCAAGCAGCCAAATTTGTGATAAGTTTGAATAGCCATTAGAACAACCGTGAATATAGTGTCAGAAAGTCTTACACGTCTTAGTATAACCTTGTCGTTTAGTGTGATACTGAATGCAGCGCCATATTTGGAATATATTCGTACACGGTGTGGGCAAATAGTTGCTCAAATGTAGGCCAAGTAGGCCTAAATCATGAAAATCGCTTAATCGGAATAATACTAACCAGTAACGGACACTGAGACAGCACTACGTTTGAAGTTTGAGGTAAGTAAAGCTTTTCCTTGTTATAAAAAACAAGGAAAAGGCAGTCATTTTTATCACAACGCGATATTTTAAAAAGTACATTTTGAGAGGGCCTACGCTGGTTCTTTTGATTCTAGTGTAAAATCTGTTCAACACATGTAGTCCGATTTGGTATCTATGGTCTCATCAAAGTCTTGAGAACTCTTTTTGATGTTATGTTGGTTAACAAAAACGATACTGTTAAAAATAGCGGTATTTATGCAAGCGGCGTATCTATTGTGTAAAATGCATTGAAAATTGTCGGCTAAAGAGGGCATAAATTAAAATCGCGAAGAGTAATAGCAACAATAACTATCTACATTCCAAGCGGAAACGCTTTTCAAAAACATACCACCTTTTTCGGGCAATCGCTGAAACCGAAATATGAAATTCCAGGCCATCTGTAAAAAAGTGCGTGAGCAGAAATTACCATGAACTTGGGTCACCGAAACAAGTGTTTATATTGGAGTCAGGCCTATCATAGTGATACAACAATTAGCCCCCAATAATGGCTTTCATTTGAACCGTTATTTGTTAAACTGTGATTTTTACTTTTTGAGAAATCAATGAATGTATCAAAAAACTTTTCGAAAGTCGATTTAAAATGGCATAACCCGTTAATTTAAAGCAACAATTGTTAAAATGCAAGCTGTAATGACATACTGTTCAAAAAAGATATTCATTTCACAAAATATTGATAATAATAACAGACCTAGATTTTTGCAAGCGTCCATGTGAGTTTTGATAGCAGCAACTAAACAGTTAAGACTTCCTATCCTTCAGGCTAAGTCAGATTTCATTTATCTTTTGATGTGCATCTCTTAGACTAGACCGCATCATACCATAGACCTCTGTAGGATCTACAGGATGTATCAAAACTAGCGGGACACCCGCGCTTCGATTATCCGTTTCCATGGTTTATTTTATTTATTTAATCCCGTTCCCATTAGTTCCAAAATCTGTCCTTTCTTCCCTTTTAGCGTCTCTTTTTTATTTGCTGCTTAGCTTGTGATTTCCTGTTTCCATGTTCTCAGTTTAATAGCTTTTTTGATTTATATTTTCCTGATCTTATTTTAGGGTGTTATTTTTCTTACGTTTCCTGATTAGTTTCTTTCCTTCTTTAGCCTATTTTATTCCCGTTTTCATTTTCTTACTGTGACTAACTATAACCCACATACCCGTACCTTTTTGTTCTTGTACTTAACAAACACACATCTTTTCCCCGTAGGCCTATTTATTACGTCCGCCTCTCATAGCGTGTCTACGGTCTTTCACTTGTAATGTCATTACGTGGCTGTGCGTCGTTTACGTGTGCGATGGCGTAGTGATGCGTTACCCTTGTGGTATTGCTGCATTCTGCGACGTTTGGATTGAAACTGATGGAGCCTTTGATGGACTCACATAGATACATAGTAACAACATTCCCCTATTCATATAGTAAGATGATTGGTACCCATCAGTTTCCAGTGATTATGTACAAGACTATACCACATCAAAATGCAACATAAGAGCTACCTTATTTAGAGATGAATGTTATAAAAAGTCACAAAACTTCATTCTGGACATTTCTAGATAGAGAATCTAATGATGCGTATTGAAGCATTGGGCTTGTCAATAAACACCAAAAACTGATGAGTACCAATCTTTTTGATACAGCCTGTATGCTCATACACATAGACTGATCATCAATAACAGGTGGTGGCCGCATTACATTCTCTAAATTCAGTAAATTTTCATCGTCAAGCGTATTAATTGAATGGGATTATTTTGAAATTTTAAAACGCTTGAAATATCACAAACAAATAGGCCTATGTTGATAAATAATATAAATACAAGCTAAAACCGTTGGGGTTCGATAATGAACCCCACAAAACTAACCGACTATATTGGAAAATGCCATACGGCCGGGCGGTTTCACAAGTTGCCGGCTCGATCATGTCATCCGCCGCCTGATCAATAATCAACTGATGTTCAGGTAGCCAGCTTAGGCATCATGTGAGAGGGATTTTGACTTGCCACAACAGACACACAGCAAAATGACAAGAGATGTTACACTATTTAAGCCTAAAATCAGCTGAAACAAAATTGTGGTTTAAAAACTATACATATTTTAGAATTAAAGGTGCATTTTGTGATTCACAGCCTCATCCCCATTTTTTTTTGGTCAAAAACGTCCACTGGAAACCTCTGGCTATACATAATGTTTATGAACCAAAAAAAAAGCAGATTAATTCATGTACCAGAAATATTGTCAAATTTGAATTACGTTCTGGTGTACCAGATTACAACACATTTTGAAAATAAGATTTTTTTTGTGGATATCTACAGAAAAATATCATAAAATGAGGATGGTAGGATCACAATATGCTCCTTTAAATGCTATTTTTAAACAGCTATATTAAACATAAACTTTAACAGGTAAGCCTATAACTTTTTACTGGTGAATGTGGTACAGTGAAGTAGGTTGACAAATGGGTGCTGTCTACTGAAGACATTAAAGTCATTTCTACATGAATTCTTAATGTGCACTACTACACTGAGCACAAAAAGTATCTGAACACTTACAACTAAAGCCATTTCTTACAGACACTAAAACTAAATTAAAGTAGTGACAGATGGAGAATATTGCTCTCGTAATTTGATACAACTTTATTTCCTAACTTATCGCAATTTAAATAAAAAGAGAGCTTTTCAAAAGTGACAAAATTTACATAGACTTTTCCTCAGAGCTCACAGATATCGAACACAGTGGAATGAGCGTTCATCTGTCAGGATGGAATGAGGCAGTAACAAAGCCAGAGGAAATTGGGCTATTCCATTTAAAATCCACACTACCCCTGTGAAAGATTTTGGAAATATCTGCCACAGGGGGAGTATGAATTTCAAATGGAGTGAGCACATTAGGCAGCTCCATTTGAATTTTGTACCCTCTGAGAAAGATTCAACCTGAATCTTCCCCTGAGGGAGAGTAAGTTTCAAATGGAACTGCTAATGTGTTAATTCCATTTGAAATTCATACTCCCCCTATGGAAGATATTTCCAAAATCTTCCACAGGGGTGTGTGGATTTTAAATGGAATAGCCCATTACCTTGAAAGAGGAAATATCTAAATTTGTCACTTTTGAAACTCTACCTTTTGTCATTCAAATGCGTATAGCTTTGTGAAATAAAGTCGCATTGTGTCAAATGAGGTATCAAAGTACGCAGAACAAAATTCTCCATCTAGTGACTACTTTTTTTTGATAGACACATATTTTTGAAGAGTTTATAACAACTTCTTCATACATATTTGGATTTGCACCTGCTTGAGACTTGCCCCGACTGAAATTTACAGTGAAATTTAGTTTCCAATTTTGGAAAGATTGGACAAAAGAAAAATGTTTATGTTTGCTATGACAGAGTCCATAAATTGTAAATTATGAGAGCTTCAATGCAAAGGTGATGCATATGTGTTCATCCATATCAAAAGGATGCACTTGTCGCCTGCTACATGTGTCTCCTTTTACATAATAGCTAGGAATAAATACCAGACTCATCTCAAGTGGAGGTCACTTCAAATCATCCCCAAGTCACATAGTTTAGGAATGTTCTCTGTATATTCCTAATCCATGTGATTTGGGGATGATTTGAAGTGACCTCCACTTGAGATGAGTCTGGTATTTATTCCTAGCTATTATGTAAAAGGAGACACGTGTAGCAGCCGACAAGTGCATCGTTTTGATATGGATGTACACATATGGTTAAATACCACTAATTATGTATTACACAGGTTTCAATGGGAAAATGCCTAATTTCGGGTGGAATTTTCTCATATTCAGAACTCTCACAGTTCAATGCCACCAATATCAGGTGAAACTATATGATTTAGATGCCAAATGATCAAAAATTCAACATAGGTTGACCTGAGACTTTTCTTGTTTTAACGCACTGAACCGTAAACACCTTAAAATGACAGTGCGCCCTCGAAGCTGAAAGTTACAATATGATAGGCGACTATTTACTAAAAACCGAAGCCGTGCGTATGAATTTTGGTACTATTACATCAAAAATGTCATATAATGAGAGAAAATGTACCATTTTGAAGCATCAAACTCTAAAAAGTACTTTTTTGGCTATATAACTTGATCAATTTCAGCGATTTTAATGCAGTCTTTTCGAATGCCATGAAAACAAATAGTTACTCATCGTATTTCAATGTATCGCCCAGGCCTATTAGTGGTATTTAACCATATGTAGGGCTGTTAAGACCCCCCTTTCAGCTTCGCTGTCACCCAAAGACCCCATTTTTATTTATGAACACATGCTCTGTCACCTGTAAACCCCTTATTTTTCCATTTGATCTGTCACCCAAAGACCCTTATTTTTCAATTTGAACAGCAACTTTTATTTATCACTGATTTTGTTACTTATTTTGAAAAAAAAACCCTAAATTTGAAGCCATTTAGAACTAACTATATAGTACTAGAAATCAAGTGTTTGAGGTTTCTGTGGCACTGTTTCAGCTCTTACCCAAAGGTTCCATTTAAAAAAAAAGGTCATGATCTCACCCAATGATCCCATATTTTTTACATTTTGCTCTCCTGAATGCCTCCTACAGTATACACACCTATATCCATTTCATGTTAAAGTGCCCCCCTCCCCCAGGCGCAATCCTTAAAATTTGCCTAAGAAATAGAAGGAAGCCCATTTCATGACATATGGCCATATGTAACCTTTTGTAAAATTGTCCTAAAATCAGCAATGTAATCAGTAGTGAATTTCTATCAAATATATTACGCAAATCTAGTTTAAATTACAACTATTTATATCAACCCAGATAACATGTGTAATTCTATTTGAAGTTGATTTAAGTCTACATGTATTCAACCTGGATAACAACCCTCTAAAACACCTTAACAAAATCACATCGCATATCTCGGATCCTGTCAAGGTTAAAAGTGTCAAAGAAAACATAAAGTGCAAACTTAAGTGGTTCAATTATTCTACCCAGACACCTCTTAGCAGTAGATTTTGAAATTAGAACACACATCTACAATCTGCAAATGACACACATTTCAAACAAGTTATTGTTCAGCGAGTTGCTCATTCTGAAAATTGTAAAAATCATCAAAATTCAGGATTTTTTTGAATCAGCATATATGTGTACATCCATATCAAAACGATGTACTTGTCAGCAGCTACATGTGTCTTATTTTACATGAGAGCTAGGAATAAATACCAGACTCATCTCAAGTGGAGGTCACTTCAAATTATCCCTTTAAAGTCAAATGGTTTAGGAATACAGAGCACATTCCTTTACAATGTGACTTGGGGATTATTTGAAGTGATCTCCACTTGAGATGAGTCTGGTTTATAATTTTAGCTATTATGTGAAATGAGACACATGTAGCAGCCGACAAGTGCATCGTTTTGATATGGATGTACACATCTATGCTAACATTGCCTGAGGTGATCGAGATGAAAACTGCAATAGAGACAAAATAGGTCATTTATGTGAAACTGGTATAAACCCACAAGACTCAGCACACTTTTTAGACTGGTTGACTTATTAAATATAAAATGAATTCAAACAACTTGTAGCACAATACCTTTTTCATTCAGCACTGTCAATTCAGTAGTAGGTCACTGGCATACCTTCTATCTAATGGCCCCAAAATAAATTGCTACAAAAATATATTAACAAATAACCAAATTATTTATCAAACACAACACAAAACTGTCAATGTCATAAATAAGTGGGCTGTGGGAAAAAGTTGCTTTACTTGTTCTTCCATTTGATTTGGTCAATACAAATATCTATGCATTTATGCATTATGCCACATACATTCCGTACAACTTGGGTCTGGACTGTAGATACATCCAAGGTGTGAAATTGCGCACTAGCAAGTGTTATGTACAGCTTGCGTTATCAAACAACGAACCACCAAACATCACCAACAGCCCTAAAGTGATATGAGGTGTTTCAACACATACAGGGCGAGTCAAAAATGTGCAATAGAGCAAAGAATCAATATTTACATGCAAACCAAGTTGAACTTTCCCATTGTTGAAAGTTTCTATATGTGATGCGATCAAGCAAAATCAGTCGTAACTCGGAAATATTAAATTTCAGTTTCTTATAGGATATATAGTAAATAGCATTTGCAAAGCTGCGTTTTACAGAAAACTCCATTGAAATTGAACAACCAGTTCCAAAGATATGAGCAATTGAAGGGTTTCCAAAACAACAGGAAACGAAGGGAAATATTGCCTTGGCTATATCTCAAAATCAATATTTCTGAGTTCCGACTGATTTTGCTTGATCACATCACATATGCCACACTCTATAGTCATCTTTTGTGAAAAAATAAAGTGAATCGCAGCTACCGTTTAATTTTCATGAGTTTTTTTACTGCAATATTTGATTAAATACTAGTATTTGGTCCACCAGGCACCATGTATTTTGAATGAGAGCACACAATGCGCTATAAAGCCACCAGATCTAAAACTGATTAAACTTAAATCAAGGTTGATTTTTGCTTTCTTTCAATTCCTTTTTATCGGTTCAAACAAACTTACTAAAATTACCTTCCTTCACCAATGACTCCAACTCCAGTGTTTCTATTCCCAATATGGATATTTTGTAATTCACTCCACTTCAATTTGCACGCATTTCCTTTCGACATTTGAAAACGGTAAACTTCAGACTCTACCTTAGAGTCAGCATAATGGAATGTAAGGCAATTATCGTCAAGAAAAGTAGGCAATTAGCGTAGCAGGGAGACTACTATCGTAGCAGAGTTTTGCCTAAGTCACAGGCCAAAGTCACTGAAGTCACATGTATCAATTCTGTAATCACCCTAATCGTTTCTGGTAATTACTTGTAATCTCTCTCATTATTATTTGTTCTTGTCCAAAGATTGGTGAATAAATGTTTATATGCACACTTGAACCATATTTTGTACTTTTTCTCAAAACTACCAAAAAAAACCACCCCAAAAACAAGTAAGGCAATTATGATAGCAGGGTGGCGATATAGTCCTACATTCTTGATATTGCAGAGAAAGCTTAGTCACATATAAAAAGTAGGTTATGTCACTGCTACAAAAAATAAATACAATTTGGTTCATGACCAAACATATAATTATATTGAAAAGGATTAGATTGCACTGCTAGCGGCTGATCAACCAAATTAGTTCATATGTCATAGCCAAAATAAACTATGAAAATTGGCAACCCTCCCTCCTAGCTATGAAGACACACCACCATCACAGAAACCTGTAAGAATTCCCTATAACATGAACCACTGCATGAGTAGTGAGTACTGATGAGTAGTGTGCTGTTCAATAGGCTATTCCATTTAAAATCCACCCTCCCCTGTGGAAGATTTTGGTAATATCTTCCACAGGGGGAGTATGAATTTCAAATGGAATGAACACATTAGCAGCTCTATCTGAAACTCACGCTTCCTCAGGTGGAATCTTTCTTAGAGGGTGTATGGAATTCATATGGAGCTGCCCAATGTGCTCACTCCATTTGGAATTCATACTCCCCCTGTGGAAGATATTTCCAAAATCTTCCACAGGGATAGTGTGGATTTTAAATGGAATAGCCCAATTCAGTGGTGGTGTGGATCAATGGACTGCAGCGATGCGGCATTTTGGACGATGTAGATGATGTATTGCTTATGACAACAGTAATCCAGCATACATGCAGGGTATTTATCAATTTATTTTAAATCAAAACTTATATAAAATAGAATAATGATTGCTTTCAAAACAATCAAATTCTGATCTTAAAAGTGGGTGAGCGGATTGACAGCCCCACATGCACCCTTTAACCCTTCTCCAGGGAGAGATGGTTAGGGTACTTGCCTTTGATACACGAGGTCAGGGTCGAATATGAATTGAACGGATCTTTTATGAAACTTCATATATATCTTCAATACTAAACTAAATTTTCATGATGGTCAGCTTTTCCTCCCAGCTACATACACTTTAAGTACATACCATTCGGTTTCCTTGTAAAAAATGTAAATTTTAAAAATTGCCATAAAATTTGTATATCGGGAATTTAAAAAAAAATCTATTATTTGATATCAGAAGGACATTCCTCATAATTATTCAGAATGCAATTTCATGTGTCTGATGGGTGTTCAGGTCCTACAAAAAATACTGTGCAAAGGTGGTGACCAAGCCCTTAATCAATTTTTTTTAAATAACTCCATAAATAACTCCATAACAGTCAAAGCAAGGGAGAGATTATTTTACATTGAGCTATTCCCCCAGGCTGTTCCATTTAAAATCCATACTCCCCCTGTGGAAGATTTAGCTAAAGTCTACCACAAAGGTAGTATAAGTTTCTAATAGAATAGACAATTGGGTAACTTCCATTTGAAATTCACTCCAATTGTAGAAGATAGATGTAAGGTAATACAGGGGGAGTATGGGTTTCAAAATGATTAACCCTGACCAATTCCATTTGAAAAACATACTCCCCCGCAAAAGATATTTCCTAAATCTTCAACAGGGTAGTGTGGATTTTGAACTAAATAGCCCATTCTTTTAATAATGTTTGTACACATGTATAGAATGTCTTAATCCCCAAGGCACCTTGGCTGTTATGAGAAATGCTGCATTGTGGGCAGTGTTTACTCAGAGGCCGTATGTCTCAATTTTGGCCCATGTGAAAATTATTTTTGGCGCACACAAATTTGCAATGATGTATTAAAATTAGTCAATTTGGGGAATTACTGAGACAAAATTGGGCCAATTTGGGAAGAAAATGATTCATTTGGCACAGCCAATTTCCAGAGAGAGTAAACACTGATTGTGGGTAACAAATGGGCCTCTGTAGAAGTTGACAATCTGAATATTTAACCTAAATTTTCCTCTAGTGGTTCTAGATTTCTATGTTTTTCTTTTGAGATGTGATGAACATTACATGTATACTTTATTTGGGTACTCAAGAATTGGTTTCTTTGCATAATTAACATAAGAAGCAGACAACAACAATTTATCTGAATTCTTGAGAGAGACGTCCTGGATACGAAGCAACAGTACAACAATAACACTTCCATTTGCTTCCAAAGTTAACTTTTTTAGAGTCTTGGTTAGCACTTTGCTAATGTACTACTACATTATCAGTAAATCACACAGAATTTATCAATACCAATTTATCAATTTGAGGTAAACACTGCTGAAGTCACCATATTCGCTGTAGTAGTGAACGTTAGTAACCATTGGTTACTGGTTCAAGCCTGGGCTCATACACCTGTTCCGAATTATGATATGCCATAGGGTTTGTAAGTGATTATTTCGATCAATGGTTCGTAACAATGAAAGCGTGAGTCTGTTGACTTTCCAATGGTCATATTCTAATGTGGCCTTAGTGATCACCACACGTTTGAATGGAAGAATGGTTAACTTTACTAGTTCCGATGCAAAATTTTGTGAATTTTTTACAAGATTGTGTGTTTATTGCAAGAGGTTTCTGTCAACATATTTTTTTCCATCAACAAATGGTTTCTCAATTTAATTTGCAAACATTATGATAGAATAATAAAAATAATAATAATGGAGCGTATTACACACAAAAATCATCAAAAAGATCTCAGGGCGCGAAAACAAAAAAACAACGGACACACAGTGAAACACAAAAAACCTTAAGATTCAGGGAAAGCAAGTTAGAAAAAATGAGTTTTAAGACTACATTTGAATTGAGCGAGAGAAGTGATATTGCGGATGGTGTTGGGAAGGGAATTCTAAGCTACTGGGGCAGCATAACGAAAGGAACGCTGACCGAGAATCTCATTCACCTATAAATTTCATGGGTAGTATAACTAGGGCATGTATTGCATCCTAGTTCTGGACGGCTCCAGGAGCGCCTCAGAGCACCCAGAGCCGCAAAATTAACCTGTTTCATAACAATTAACTTTGGAAGACTACTTTGGTGTAACTTTTTCTGTTTTGCATACAACAGAGATTTAATAAATGTGTGTATATGGACATCGCTATCTTCAGTATTATGTCTGTTAAAGAAATGTGTGTGAAATGGATGTTGATATAAGAGAGTACATAATGCATGTTAAAAAAATTTGTATGAAATGGACGTTGCTATCTTCAGTAGATAATAAATAATGTCTGTTAAAGAAATTTTTATAAAATGGACGTTGCTATCTTAAGTAGACAGTAAATAATGTCTGTTAAAGAAATATGTATGAAGTGGACGTTGCTATCTTCAGTAGACAGTAAATAATATCTGTTAAAGAAATTTGTATGAAATAACGTTTTGAACCACCAGGTTAAAAACCAGTTTGACCCCTGCAGAAATAATGGTTTGGTCCTGTTAGTTTATTGCTAAAAGATCAATATGAAGTGATATAAGATCAATATGAGGTGATACATGTGTATTGTCTATTTGTTTATCATGGGCACCATCAGTGTTCATTGGGCCAATCAGCAATCACCTTTAACAAGGCTTGATTCTTGTGTGTGTGTATGTACCACCATTATTCTGTCAACATTCATGCAGACAAGTCATGTGGTGAATTTTTTCTACAAATTTTGTTGGAGAATTAAAACAAATTTGTCATGATCGTGTATGAAGGAAATAAATTGAGGGGACCGCTGTGGATAAATGATGCGCCTAGCTGGAATAAAACTTTAGGTCTATTATAATTGCACAAGTACCGGGCAATTACCGGGTGCATGGCTTGATATTTCATCAGTTATTTAAGTGCATTCATAGACCGTTTAAATCTACATCTAAAAGAAATACTTGGACAGGACCAATTCAATTGGTATCGACGTCCAGATTCTAGTGGCATCACCAATGTCTAAAACATCGCAACTACAAATGGTAGAAGGAGTTTGGCTTCCTATCCGCATCGGACGTGGGCAGAAAATAGACGTTTTAATTTGAAGTGTTTACGCATCTAAACAACCAGCTGCAGGGCGAGTGAAACCATCGAGATGATGTTACAGCGGCCTTGCGGCAAGAATGGAAGGATCGAAGGGTAAATAATTTGCGACATTGATCGGAATTTTATTTGCATCAAATACCTGGTTAAAACTAACCCGATTGAGGGAACGGAAGCCGCTGGAATGTAACAATTCTACGTAAAATAACAGTACTGAAACGTAATTTTCAAGTAAGATGTCTGCAGTCATCTATCCCGAGTATCCATGAAGAGGAGGCAGCAGTGGTGTTGAGGTCATAATGACAGTCATAATGAGTTGATTTGGTGAGAAACTTGCTTTTAAAAAGTTCGTCATATCAGTTTCAGTATAAACGTAGGGAGATATATTCAATAGTGAGACAAAGTATTAATATTGCTTTATTAAAAATGACTGAGCTAAAAGTACGTCAAACTTTGATTCACGAAAACAGAACACAAAACACAAAGCCCGTCAATCAATCGGTGGTGATTATGCAAATAGCCGATTTTCTATGACGTGTCAGCAACCCATTACATGCATTACAATGATTGCGAAGGTCGTATATTAATATTAATGAGATGACGTTATACCTAAATTTACACTACATAATACATCGTTGAATACGTACGACGTTGAGTCGAAACCAAAACAAATTTTATGAGCTTTTATGTATCAATAAACTTGTGCAGTTAATGGGTTAAAATGTTATAAATTAGTATCATATTGGGCTTTTACATTTAATTTACGTTGTTCACGTAATGCATTAACTTAATTGAGAGAAAAATATCGGACTTCTGCAGGACAAAGATAGGCATGACAGGCTGCAGAATTCAACGCACTGATTATATCGAATTGGCGTGTTTCATTGTTATAAAAAGAAAATATGATCGATATTATTTCAAAACAGGGCGGGGCAATGAATGCCCAGAATGAATGACAAGTTGGGGCAATGATTGATTTTAAAGGGTGCTTTGATAAAAAGCATGGATCAGAAATAATAAGCGTTGGGTCAAGAGAACTCAAACTTTTTGGGGAGTACCAAGCCTTGGTCCAAGGTCCAATAAATTCACGGATTTTGATTGTTGTAGTGGATTAAAAGATCTCGGGGGTTTTCCCCTTGTTGGAGGTAAATTAAAATAAGAGGTGGGCCATGCCAGCGACATACATCGTACTACTGTTTATGCTCTCTCCATTCATATGCAGCTGGTTTTTTTGTGGGTGGGGCATCTTGTAGTAATGTCAATGACCATCGGAAATTTAATGAGCAGCTTTAATTCTGAATGGTGCACTCGTGTGCAGTTTTAATTTTGAATGATTTTAATTTTGAATGGTGCACAGTTTTTGCTGATAGCAATCGTCATGAAAAATTGTAAAATGGTTAGCAGGTTTAATATTCAAGGCAATCGGTGAGCGTCATGTAAATAGAGATGCTTGTGTATGAAACTTGTGGAAAATGTCAACAGAAATGAACAGCACTATAATAATTTTAGCATTTTGGAAGGTCGTTTAAGGGTTTCTCGGACAGTAGACTGCCTCGTACTCCACTTATTTGCATACTCTGGCTGTTAGTATTACATTAAATTAACACTAATCATTTGACCACTTAATGTTGAATACAGTAATTGTAAATTGAACGCATTCATAATGGTTAACATTTATTATCGAAAATAGTCTATGACATATTCTATTTTGTCATATATGCAAAAATTGTGATTTTTAAAGGAGCTTATGGAAAATTTATCATCAGGAAAGCCAAAGTGATAAACAAGTTGTTGGATCATAGTCTATGGTCTATCATGGTTGGATTGCCCAAATTCTTCCAGCTAATTTGCCGAATGCTTATTGATCAGCAATGAGTTCCAACTCGGCATAGTTTACTTCAATTGTTTACTCCACTCGGTGACATCTTTATGTAAAAAAAAAAAAAAAAATGAGTAAATATTTTGTTTTTTCTTTGAGTAAGGTATTTTCATTAGGCTTGTGTGTATATATAGGTGAAGGACTATATGCTTGCACAATTTGCTCCTCCTTGTTTCTCTCTTCTTCATTGCAGATTAAATACTTCTAGTCGGGTAGCAGAAGGGAAGATGCTTTGCCTGTTTTAAGAGTCGCAATTACCACAGCTACTTGACATTGATCCCATCATTAACCTACAATACCTACAGGGGCTTACTTTAGCCACATATAACAATGACTTATATTGGTATAGTTTTGCACATAACATGGAATGTTACGAAGGAGGCTGATGCTTCTGTCACACTACACCGAATAGGTCTTCCGTACAAGAAACGGATGGTATTTTAGTAAATCCGTTGTTGTTCGTCAATGATCGTTTTATGTTCTTTTTATGTCCTGCTATCATCCGCCAAATGCGTTTCGTGTTAGGTGATGTTCGTTAAGTCCATCGGCATGCACAAAACTTGAACGGAGTGTACCGAATACACATGTTCGGTATTTATCCGATGTGTGTTCGTATGGTGCTGAATATTGCGGAGTTTGTTCGCTCTCCTTTCGTTCATGTTCGTTTTTGTTCGCTTGCACTCGGCCCGTGTTCGCTGCAAATACGTTCCTATGAGGCCTTCACCACCGGATAGCATATTTATGCATTCGGTGATGTACGCTGACCCAGACCGTGTTAGTGTCACACTACACGGATCGGTCTTCCGTATAAGAAACGGATGGTATTTTAGCAAATCCGTTAGTGTTCGTCAATGTTCGTTTTATGTTCTTCATATGTCCTGCTATTATCCGCCAAATGCGTTTCGTGTTAGGTGATGATTGTTTAGTCCGTCGACAATACGTTTCAAGTTTTGTGCATGCACAAAACTTGAAGCAGATTCATGCCGAATACACATGTTCGGAAGTTGTCCGATGTGTGTTCGTACAGTTCTGTATATATACCCTGGGTTTGTTCGTTATTCTTTCGTTTATATACCGCAGGTGTTTGCAAGGTTTCGCAGGCGCTTGTGCGGGATGTAGGCCTATGGCGAACAGGTGCATCAATCATGGGGGGGGGGGGGTTCTGAAGGGTGTGTGACGCAATATCATATTTCCCCAGTACTTTAGTGACTGACAAGTAGAAAAAAAGGGGAAAGGAGAGAAAAAAAGAAAAGAAAGTGAGAAAAATTGAAGAGAGAAGAGAAGAGAAAAAGTTAAATTGCACGTAATTTAGTAGGCCTATGCATGTAAGTAGTATTGAGCATGTTGAGGGAGGGCACTTTCTGAAGGGTAGAGGACGCAATATCAAATTCCTACCAGTTTTAGTGATTGACAAGAAAGAAAAAAGAAGAGAAAACATGGAAAAGGTTAAATTGTATGTTATTGAGTAGGCCCAGGATAGTATATAGTAAGCCTAAGTATAGGCCTGTGATGATTATTTGCAGTGCTTTAAATGTCGTTCCTTGGCCCAAAAGCCTGTGAAAATTACTGCCGGCCCGTCGATATGTAGGGCCCGTGACATTTTGTACTCCCATTTTGTCACCAAAATCAGTATTTAAGACGGACTTAGGTCTATTACTGACTTTAACATATCAATCCATGCATGCTTTACCTGAAATTACGAGTCTGAAGTCTTATATCTTAAAGTGTCAGTGGATCAGTGTAACATTTTAAATTTTGCAAATTCAGTTCGGGCCTTCTTTGTTTTTTTTTTAAGGCAATATTAGTGTAAAAAAAAAAAAAAAAAAACAAGTGTCCAAATTTTCCATTTTAAAACTAAATTTTTACACAATAGGCCCAGGCCTAATAGGCCCTACAGTCCCCATGCAAATGGCTTCAATTGGACCTTCATTTTGAAAAATGGACAAGTCTTCCTTTTTGCTTCTGCTATGGACATCCACGTGTTATTTTTAAAACAATTGTTTATATTATACAATAATTGTGAAAACTTTTCAATGGCTTTAATTAGGCTTTCGTTTCACCAATTTGCGGCTGTTTCAAACTAAAATAGTACCCAATAATAGTGCTAAAATTGATCTAAAAATGACAAATGGCTTCAATTGGGCCTTCATTGTCCAAAGGTTTCTCACCTCTATTGCCCCCGGACTCTGGTTGCCCTGATATATCAGATTTGTAGCCCTTTTGTACTTATTAGCCAATATTTGACCATTTTCGTCAAAGTTTTCCCTCTTAAAAGTTGTCTTTCCCCACTTTGTTCACCCTCTGAAAAAGTGCTTGCTACGTCACTGCCTCTAAGGGGTCAAAAACCCTCTCAAACACCCTCTCCTTCCCCACTTTTCTGATAGTGTGGACGTCCCTGTTGGTGCCACATGCCACGGATTCGCCGGTTATTTGTCGGACGTTGAACGATTGAATATAAAACGCCTGCAGGATTATTAGCGGCCACAACGCATAGAGAGACGAACGGAATCGGATCCCAAAATCCGTACATTTGTCGGACGTTGACCCCCAAATCCGGTCATTTGTCGGACGTTGAACGATCGAATATAAGACGCCTGCAGGATTATTAGCGGCCACAACGCATAGAGAAACGAACGGAATCGGACCCCAAATCCGGTCATTTGTCGGACGTTGAGCGATCGGATATAAGGCGCCTGCAGGGTTATTAGCGGCCACAACGCATAGAGAGACGAATGGGAATCGGACCCAAAATCCCACCGAATCTTCTGCGGACTGGTGATTTTTCCACGAATAAAATATTTTTGTATTCGGTGATGTACGTTAATCCAGTCCGTCGTAGTGTGACAGACCTATAAGGATGGATGCAAATACCACTGAAGAAGTTACTGCATGGTCCTTTATTAAGCAGTCAAAGGATGATACAAGAACAGCGTACAATATATTCAGCACAGATTAATAAATATACTCGATTAACATGATAATGGTATTATTAAACACTAGGTATAGATGCACTTCTGCCTAGGTGAAGAAGAAATTGTATAGTATTGCATGTTGCATTTATAAGCTACACAAGGACTGTTTCGATTGCTTGGGTTAATAAGCATAAAATAAAACGGCATGCAATCATGTATTTAAAAAAAAAAAAAAAAAAAAAAACAACCATGTACTCACTTCTTATTGAGATGGGACCAAAGTACTGGAATTGCGTGTGATTCAATTTATCGGAACATTTGACTGGCTCACCAGCATGTATTATACAGCATTATCAAATATTACTTTCAGTTGTTGTGTATCGGTATACTCCAAATGTCTGCTTAATGGAAGTATGGAGAAAGTATATTTAGCAATTGGAGTGCTCAAGTTATAAGTTTACATTTGCTGACACTGTGCAGTGGATAACTTACATTGTACAAGAACAATAATTATTAAGAATTCAATTGTCAGGTTGGCGTAAGTTAGTCAGTGACCAAACTACATTTTCACATTTTCTCCAGAAACTTAAGAAACCGAATTACGGTGCCCGCAAATTTCAAGATTGTTTTCATATATAGTATTTGGTCGCTCTCGTGATGTGTCTTGCTCTTTTCATTTGAGCATTATACCTGGTGTAGATATGTTTGCTTCGCCACTTTGGTATTGTTAGTTCATATTTTGATATTATTGTATTCGTAATAATTGTGCAATTTTGGTTATTAATTATATTTAAAAAAGTGTGCAATATGTTTCGCATAATATTTTGCCTACTCACTCAAGTTATTTTCTTGGTTGTTCTCGTGATTGCTCTTTTCATTGAGTATTATACCTGGTGTAAATATGTTTGTTTCACCACTTTGGTATTGTTTGTTAAGTATCCATTTGTTTGGAATTTTTCATATTCAATTTGGTACTGTGTTAAATTGCCATTTTGATATTGCATTGAATTGATCATGTGTTTAATTGCTTTGCGGTATACTTCATTTTCATTTTTTAGTTTTCAACTCACGTGTTATCTATGTAGTGTACAGCTTGGCTTTTAAAAAATTGTGTTTTATGATTCTAATTTCATCTTCTGTTTGATATCTGTTTGCAGTATATTGCCGTTGTTTATAAAAAATTACTTTGGTTAAGCTTATTTTGCTTTATTGCTTTTGCCGTCACTTTAAACATTTCACATAGTTGTTTCTTTGCTCATTTTGCATGTATTTTTTCCGTGCAATCCTTTTGTGCAATGTTCATCATGTTCCTCATTTAAAATTTAATTGTTATTTTTTAATGATGTATATTTATAGTTCTATGGGCATTTTGTTTTTACGTACTCATGTTTTAATTGTAAAGCGCCTTGTGGTCTTTGATATAATGCGCTATATAAGATTAAGTTGCTGATAATCATGCATAACAGGCGATAACAGATCTATAAAAGGCCCTCGCAATATGTTGGCTACAATATGTTGGCTACAAAACTTTATAAAGTTTTATGAGGTATGGATTACAAATGGGTCACAAAAACTCACAAATTGTTTGACCAAAAGGTATTCATAATATAACGTTTAGCCGAATTTTCCATCTATAACTATTCAGCCACAGTTACATTGTATTGACGATGAATGCATTAAAGTTAATCGTATTATGCAGGTGATACTGCTTGGATTATTAACACTTGTTACTCAAATGCACTCATCTATTTCTTGGCAATACCAAATAATGCAAAAAAAAAAAAAAAAAAAAAAAAGAAAAAAAGGAAAGAAAGAAATCTATATACCCCCACCCTTCACCAAAAAAAAAAAAGGGGGCTAAAGTCACTTGCATACATTTTAATGTATGACTAGTGCCTCCTTTGGCAATGTTTTCTAACATGTATTTAATTATGTACATGTATACTTTATATATTTTCATATTGGATTAATATACTATTTTATATCCAAATTAACCTTTCAGGAATTTCTCTCCTAGGATTCCAGGAAGCAATCTCTTGGAAGAACAGTATTCATGCACAGTTATCGTAAAGATTCAGCCCACTATTCACTAATATAATTATTCATTTGTTTAGTTATGACATGATCAGCTCCTGATTCATGATCAATTCAGCTCCCAGGTAGATTGTTCACTGGGAGGTACTAGATTCCAGGTAGATTGTTCACTGGGACGGTATATCCAATAATATATTCATTATGACATGATCAGTTCCCAGGTAGGTTGTTCACTGGGTTGAGGTAACTTAGGTTCATCTAGGTCCTGATTCATGATCAATTCAGCTCCCAGGTAGATTGTTCACTGGGGAGGTACTAGATTCCAGGTAGATTGTTCACTGGGGCGGTATATCCAATAATATAGTTTTGTTATGACTTAATCAGCTCCCAGGTAGATAGTTCACTGGGGAGGTATCTTAGGTAGGTTCATCTAGGTCCTGGTAATAATACTAACTATATTTTCAAAGTATTGTGGAAGCTGTTTTCTTAATGTGCATGCTAATTTATTGTAACATATGATATTTGATGCAAATAAATATATGAATGTCTGTCTGAATGCCTGACAGATACGCAATTGGTGTTTGTGGTCGAATTATTTCTGTCTGGGGGTAATGGACGTTGCTATCTTCAGTAGAATAGTAAATAATGTCTGTTGAAGACATTTGTATGAAATAGATGTTGCTATCTTCAGTAGACAGTAACCAATGTCTGTTAAAGAAATGTGCATGAAATGGATGTTGCTATCTTCAGTAGACAGTAAATAAAGTCTGTTAAAGAAATATGTATGAAATGGATGTTGCTATCTTCAGTAGACAGTAAATAAAGTCTGTTAAAGAAATTTGTATGAAATGGATGTTGCTATCTTCAGTAGACAGTAAATAAAGTCTGTTAAAGAAATGTGCATGAAATGGACGTTGCTATCTTCAGTAGATAATAAATAATGTCTGTTAAAGAAATTTGTATAAAATGGACGTTGCTATCTTAAGTAGACAGTAAATAATGTCTGTTAAAGAAATTTGTATGAAGTGGACGTTGCTATCTTCAGTAGACAGTAAATAATATCTGTTAAAGAAATTTGTATGAAATGGACGTTGCTATCTTCAGTAGAATAGTAAATAATGTCTGTTGAAGACATTTGTATGAAATAGATGTTGCTATCTTCAGTAGACAGTAACCAATGTCTGTTAAAGAAATGTGCATGAAATGGATGTTGCTATCTTCAGTAGACAGTAAATAAAGTCTGTTAAAGAAATATGTATGAAATGGATGTTGCTATCTTCAGTAGACAGTAAATAAAGTCTGTTAAAGAAATTTGTATGAAATGGATGTTGCTATCTTCAGTAGACAGTAAATAAAGTCTGTTAAAGAAATTTGTATGAAGTGGACGTTGCTATCTTCAGTAGACAGTAAATAATATCTGTTAAAGAAATTTGTATGAAATGGACGTTGCTATCTTCAGTAGAATAGTAAATAATGTCTGTTGAAGACATTTGTATGAAATAGATGTTGCTATCTTCAGTAGACAGTAACCAATGTCTGTTAAAGAAATGTGCATGAAATGGATGTTGCTATCTTCAGTAGACAGTAAATAAAGTCTGTTCAAGAAATATGTATGAAATGGATGTTGCTATCTTCAGTAGACAGTAAATAAAGTATGTTAAAGAAATTTGTATGAAATGGATGTTGCTATCTTCAGTAGACAGTAAATAAAGTCTGTTAAAGAAATTTGTATGAAATGGACGTTGCTATCTTCAGTAGTTAGAAAAAATGAGTTTTAAGACTACATTTGAATTGAGCGAGAGAAGTGATATTGCGGATGGTGTTGGGAAGGGAATTCTAAGCTACTGGGGCAGCATAACGAAAGGAACGCTGACCGAGAATCTCATTCACCTATAAATTTCATGGGTAGTATAACTAGGGCATGTATTGCATCCTAGTTCTGGACTGCTCCAGGAGGGCCTCAGAGCACCCAGAGCCGCAAAATTAACCTGTTTCATAACAATTAACTTTGGAAGACTACTTTGGTGTAACTTTTTCTGTTTTGCATACAACAGAGATTTAATAAATGTGTGTATATGGACATCGCTATCTTCAGTATTATGTCTGTTAAAGAAATGTGTGTGAAATGGATGTTGATATAAGAGAGTACATAATGCATGTTAAAGAAATTTGTATGAAATGGACGTTGCTATCTTCAGTAGATAATAAATAATGTCTGTTAAAGAAATTTGTATAAAATGGACGTTGCTATCTTAAGTAGACAGTAAATAATGTCTGTTAAAGAATTTTGTATGAAATGGACGTTGCTATCTTCAGTAGACAGTAAATAAAGTCTGTTAAAGAAATTTGTATGAAATGGACGTTGCTATCTTCAGTAGACAGTAAATAAAGTCTGTTAGAGAAATTTGTATGAAATGGACGTTGCTTCCTTCAGTAGTTAGAAAAAATGAGTTTTAAGACTACATTTGAATTGAGCGAGAGAAGTGATATTGCGGATGGTGTTGGGAAGGGAATTCTAAGCTACTGGGGCAGCATAACGAAAGGAACGCTGACCGAGAATCTCATTCACCCAAACTATAATTTCATGGGAAGTATAACTAGGGCATGTATTGCATCCTAGTTCTGGACTGCTCCAGGAGGGCCTCAGAGCACCCAGAGCCGCAAAATTAACCTGTTTCATAACAATTAACTTTGGAAGACTACTTTGGTGTAACTTTTTCTGTTTTGCATACAACAGAGATTTAATAAATGTGTGTATATGGACATCGCTATCTTCAGTATTATGTCTGTTAAAGAAATGTGTGTGAAATGGATGTTGATATAAGAGAGTACATAATGCATGTTAAAGAAATTTGTATGAAATGGACGTTGCTATCTTCAGTAGATAATAAATAATGTCTGTTAAAGAAATTTTTATAAAATGGACGTTGCTATCTTAAGTATACAGTAAATAATGTCTGTTAAAGAAATTTGTATGAAGTGGACGTTGCTATCTTCAGTAGACAGTAAGTGTCTGTTAAAGAAATTTGCATGAAATGGATGTTGCTATCTTCAGTAAACAGTAAATAATGTCTGTTAAAGAAATTTGTATGAAATAGACTTTGCTATCTTCAGTAGACAATAAATAATGTATGTTAAAGAAATTTGTATGAAATGGACGTTGCTATCTTCAGTAGACAGTAAATAAAGTCTGTTAAAGAAATTTGTATGAAATAGATGTTGCTATCTTCAGTAGACAGTAAATAATGTCTGTTAAAGAAATTTGTATGAAATGGACGTTGCTATCTTCAGTAGAATAGTAAATAATGTCTGTTGAAGACATTTGTATGAAATAGATGTTGTTATCTTAAGTAGACAGTAAATAATGTCTGTTAAAGAAATTGATATGAAATGGACGTTGCTATCTTCAGTAGACAGTAAATAATGTCTGTTAAAGAAATTTGTATGAAATGGATGTTGCTATCTTCAGTAGAATAGTAAATAATGTCTGTTGAAGACATTTGTATGAAATAGATGTTGCTATCTTCAGTAGACAGTAAGTGTCTGTTAAAGAAATTTGCATGAAATGGATGTTGCTATCTTCAGTAGACAGTAAATAAAGTCTGTTAAAGAAATTTGTATGAAATGGACGTTGCTATCTTCAGTAGACAGTAAATAAAGTCTGTTAAATAAATTTGTATGAAATGGACGTTGCTATCTTCAGTAGACAGTAAATAATGTCTGTTAAAGAAATTTGTATGAAATGGACGTTGCTATCTTCAGTAGAATAGTAAATAATGTCGGTTGAAGACATTTGTATGAAATGGATTTGCTATCTACAGTAGACAGTAAATAAAGTCTCTTAAATAAATTTGTATGAAATAGATGTTGCTATCTTCAGTAGACAGTAACCAATGTCTGTTAAAGAAATTTGTATGAAATGGATGTTGCTATCTTCAGTAGACAGTAAATAAAGTCTGTTAAAGAAATTTGTATGAATATGAAATGGACATTACTATCTTCAATAGACAGTAAATAATGTCTGTTAAATAAATTTGTGTGAAATGAACATTGCTGTCTTCAGTAGACAGTAAATAATGTCTGTTAATGACATTTTTTATAAATAGATGTTGTTATCTTCAAATAGATAGTAATGTTTGTCAATGACATTAATGAAATGGACATTGTTAGACATATTTGATACATGTAGTGTGGTAAATATAACAATCTTCAGTAGACAGCAGTCTGGTTCTTGGTATTTTGTTTTTGTTCAATTTAACAAAGGTCCTGATAGTTGGATAATTTACTAGAGGACATCTTCATAGTAAGACATGTTTTTAACGCTTTGAGAGCTTGATTTCATGAAGCATTTATAAATCCAAAATTTATTTTATATTTTATTAAGGATATAACTATGTGGCATGCAGCACTTTAAGTGGTAATAACACTAAATGGGGTAATAACACTGATAGATGGTATTTACCCATTTTTGAGTAACCTTTTTGCTGTTTCAATGTTAAAACTTCAGATATTTATTATGCAGAATTACATATGATTCACTTTTATGGATTTCACTTATCCGGCCAATGCTTGGTCCCATCATGGCTGGACAAGCAAGGTTGGACTGTGTTTTCTCATTAGTAGTTAGTCAGTTGATATATTGAATGCTTAATACTCTGCGTGCTAGCCATAGCCTTCAACATAAAAATCCAAGTTTTGAGATATTGTCTCAAAATATTAAGAGCTATCTAAAGAACCACTGAAACAATACTAGGCTTGTTTGTACTCATTTTATTGCATTTTTCATGCTGATTCCAAATATGGTAATGAAAAATGACATTTCTGAAATTTTTGAAATTTTGATTTTTTGTTGTTGAATTTGTCGTCTGCAGTCAACACCCGCGTGGAGAGAGTTAATTAGACTTCCTGTTGTCCTAGCATTATTATTGGCATAATTAATGTATATATAAACGTCTATTCACCACTTATATCAGGGGCTATTTTAACATGTCTCACTGTCACGTTCGTGCAATGAGATAAAAGTGTTGATGAAGTAGAGTGCGTTTCAAAAATTAAAAAATTGACATTTTTACCTGAATGTGACCGTAAGAAAGGCTCTACCATTGTCTACTATTAAAGCATATCTACACGGATTGTTAATTGTCACTGCACGAATATTTTATCTCGGCACGAACGTGACAGTGAGACATGTTAAAATAGCCCCTGACTTATATGCAGATTACACAGCAGATAACACTGCAATGTTATAAAAATGTTTGATGATATAAATACAGTTTGAGATTTTCCAACAAAATCATAAATTTTCTGATACCAATACAAAATGTTGTGTAGAAACTGAGTCGGGCATAAAAAAACCCAACAACAATGATTGTAATTGTCAAATTATATGCAGCCCTAATTAAACACCAATCGACAGACATTATAAGGAATTTTATAGGGTAAATTCAAAAGTGAAATGGGGTATTTAAACAATGGTAATCAGAGTTAATGGTTCATTTTAATAAAAACAATAGGTCACATACAAATTGAGCTAAATCTCCCTAAATTAGTGGGCTGGGTAACAGCATCCAATTTTTACTCTTGAATAGAGGTTATCCACTTTACTCATGTGTGACTTCTAACAAAAGGCACCATTCCTCATTCAAACCAATTCAATACGCGACCTCAGAGTTACCTGCATGACTTCGGCGGGCTATTTTGAAACAGTCATGGTTGCACACGCAGGTATTTCTTTTGAAAGTCCTTAACAAGGTATAGCAGTCGCTGATAGGATATGCAGCTTATAGAACACGGATAACCTCTATTGTCAAACAAGAAGAACATAATATATCTAAGTAATCTTCAAGTGGAACACCTTGAATTGCAAGATAACTTATATTAAACAGTCCGGTTCGACTGCCTGATCAGGAAGTACTGCCGAATCAGGCAGCATGTTGCCGAGTTAGGCAACACAGGCTTTGGTAACCCTTCCGAATTCGACAGACTAAGGACTAAATTGTTCATGGTGATTTTATAAAAGATCGGGGAAATTTTACTTTGACACACATGAGCTACATGTAAGTTGACAATTTTTCACGGGCGAAAAACAATTCCACCGGAGAAAAATAATTAAAATAACAAAACAATTTCTAACGGTTTTTTAAAAATTTGATTTAAATATGCAAATTAACTTTATTTTAACTAAAATTGATAAAAATTACTACTAATTGTACATTCATTGATAATTTTATATATTTTACCTACTTCTTTACTCTAAACCAAGAAATAACGGTATATTAAAAGATGCTCTATTTGAAATAGAGCATTGCATTGTGGGATACCATACTGCCTAACTCGGCAACATACTGCCTGATTCGGCAGTACTTCCTGATCAGGCAGTCGGACCGGACTGTTAAAGTTTTAGATACGTATGTTCATCCACATGTCCCACCTGCTATACCTTATGAATATTATTTACTTTTATGGTTTTCAATATATTTGTAAAATATTTGACTCGGGCAGATAAGACATCGGTGAAGAGTTTGAATACAACATTGAATATAGTTTCTCAAGGAAATTTTGTAGCCATTAGCCAGATACATAGTTACTTCTACTTTTATAGTTGTGCTGAACATAACTTTGGTATAAATATCCAGACTTCCGATTACATCTCAAATTCAACACAAAGCAACTGATATGCGGTTGCAGAAAAATCTAATCGATTCTGATGCTTTCTAAAGTTGCTGTTACTTAACATTTCTGCATTTGTTCAAAAAGTTGGAAAAGTTTTTTTTTATAATTGAAGGATAAGTTTCTTTATCACTTCAATTATTGGCAGGAGCAAGATGGAGTTGTTGAATGGATTTGTTGGTTTGTTGGGTAACATTAATTATCTAAAATTCAAGAAATTCCCAAGAGGATTGCCACAAAATGTTCCATATATGTCAATAATCTTGGCTCTAACCACACAAAATGAGAAGAGCATGATATATCTAAGAAATCTTCAGTGGAACACATCTATTGAATTACAAGATAACTATACACTAACAAATTAAAGTTTTAGATTGTATGTTCATAAAAAAAAACCATGCTGATTCCACCTGATTCCACCTGGTATACCCTACAAATATTATTTACTTTTATGGTTTTCAATATATTTGTAAAAGTTTGACTCAAACATCAATGAAGACTTTGAACACAACATTGAATATAGTTTCTCAAGGAAATTTTATAGCCATTAGCCAGACACATTTTTTGATGGATATGATTGTGTTAGTAACTTCTACTTCTATAGTTGTACTGAACAGAACTCGGGTATAAATAATTAAATATCCAGACTTTGATTACATCTCAATCCATGGCATCTCAACTTCTACACACAAAGCAACTGATAATTATGAGGGTGCAGAAAAAAACTAATCAATTCTGATACTTTCTAAATTTGCATTACTTAACATTTCTACATGCTGTTCAAAAAGTTGGAAAAGTTCTTTTGAAGGATAAGTTTCTTTATCACTTCAATTGGTAGGAACAAGATGAAGTTGTTGAATGCATTTGTTAGATATCATTAATTATTGAAAATTCAAAAAATTGCCAAGAGGATTCCCACTAAATTTTCCATATGTCGTCAATAATCTTAGCACTAATCGTACAAAATGAATATTAATTGGAATACAAACTACCTGGAGTATTCAAGATTGATCATTAATGGAATGTGTGTATGAAAATAGTGATCATATTGAAATAAGCAAAACAAAAGGTTTTATATAAGTAGATTGATGTAATCAGGCCTAATTTTATAAAGCAATATCAAGTCAATCATGCCTATAATGATAGCTCATAGTATATTGATGTGAATCAATTCAATCGTAATTCTTATGAGCAAAAACAGTGTAATATTGCACACTCTAATTAAAGTAAGGATTTGTGGGTAATCACATATTTTTTTGGGAATTTTGGAGGGTATGATGCCTTATCTTTGAAGTAGAAAATCTTGTGAAATATCACAAATCATTAATGTGAGTATTTTTCTTTGTGTTTAAATGCTTTATATTTTCTGACTTACTACAATGTCACAAAAATAGTAATTTATAATTACCATATCTGTACAACAAGCAAAATGTGATATTATTAACCGCCCATCCAATACTGTCAAAACATTTCCGTTAAGCTTAGCTATCGAGTGACTATACATTCATGCAGGAGGAAAATTGGGCCTTAAAAATAACGAAAATGTGCATTTAAACTTAGAATATATGATAAATTAAGGCACTATATAAATAACCACCTGCAAATGCCTTTAAACATGTAAGTCTGACTTCAAAATAAAAAAACGTTTTATATCAATTTTGAAATTAGGCTGAAGCTGTAAATATGGCACCTCTCGCCGTTTTCTTAGGGCTATTTTTACTATTTACCAGCAAACCATTGTTGAAGCTTTTTCACATACATTGTACATGTTCAAAAAAACTCCAGAGAAGGAATGGAGCCATATATTATTGGAATATCTTTTGATCATTTCAAGTCGTAACTTTTAAGTTCAATTTCAGCACTGTATCATCATCTTCATTATTTGCTCGAGACCTTCTCCAAATGTTTATTACGTAAAACGGTCATTCCATCTTTATAAAATGTGTTATTTCTATGAAAACAAAAGGCTAAACACAGCATTATGAGATTTATGTTTCATATTATACTCATCTTCATCCAACTACCTCTGTGGCCGAAGAGTAAAGACCAGCAACGAAGTAACGTATCGCTGGTTTGAGTCCCACTGACGCCGCAGAAACTATTTTTCTTTTCATAATCATGGTTGCATCCCGAGCTTGTCGGTAGGTACCCTTAACATAGCCGGAAGTGACTGCAGAGATTGTGCGGAAACCAACATTTACTTTAAGCGCAAGCGCCCATTAAAATTCACTTTGCAGCCTACTCCAGTGACCTTGCAACATACTTTAACTATGTTGTCAATTTGATTATGAATCAAACGAAGTCTATATAATACCAAGCAACCAGGTTTATATATATTTTATAGTTTGCTAATCAATCACAGGGACCCATTTAATCTCCAATATTGCACAAGGTAATATAACATTAATGAAACAATTACCTGTCTTTTTCTCATCTCATAATATGACCTATATAAAGTGATCAGCTATGCATATAGAGTGATACATTATTAAACCAGTGTTCCAATTAAGGAAAAATGGAGGTCTCTGCACACAACCTGGCCACATGTTTTTGGTTGTCCACCTGCAACTTTCAACACATTTTGTTGTTGTTTTGACTGCAATTCTTGCCACAAATCTCACTATGTACATAATTTATTAACTTTAAGCCATATTTGTGATTTGCTCCATAGCAACACCCTCAATTTTTCTTGAATTTCTCAGTACTTTTTGCATGACTGTTATGCCCAATGGTGTACTAAAATACCATGTAAGAGACTATTAAGCCTGAAGTGCTTTAATAACAGTAAAATTATAATAAATTCTCCAGTTTTATTCTGTGTTCGCCGATCGAGTGATGGCTAACACATCTCGTGCATGTGTATCATTGAATCAGTGACGTATAAACTGTGTGTATGTCGCTATTCGTCTTATGTCTTATACGTCCCAGCTGAAGCTCTGTTCAACATTCGTAACCTCATTAATATATGCAGCAAGTGCGATCCAATCACAGCTAATAACTTTTAAATACGCAGACGCAATTAATGCAGGTCATTGAACAAGTATAATGACCGCGTCTCGTGACGTAGCTAAAAGTACGCTCTATAATGACCGTGTTACGTGACATGTTACGCGTTTGAACAATTTATGCGGACGCTGGCCGCCGTATTTGGACATCGCATGATTGCGTGCTAGTGTGATTGGTCGCTAGCGGTATTTCCTTAATGGGCTATTCGATTTTTTACAGGGAAAACGACAGATGCGCCCCGAGGGATATTCCAAGGTCCAAAGCACAATGTTTACATATTTCACAATACCCGAAAAATAACTGATGCAAAGTCATTAACCTCTAAATAATACGATCGGCGAGCTAACACACTCACATTGTAAATACTGGAATGAAATGGCAATTTTCTTTGTTTTACCATTGTTTGACTCGAAATTAAAAAGGGACAATATGATCAATGAAAACAAACACTGAAACAGGAATCTATTCTTTATGTAAATTGCATATTATTACTTTAAATTCATTTTGGTAGGGTTCTTATAGTCCATATATGTCACATGATCACAGGAAATGAGTCACATGTCGACCCTGGTCGAAAATAGGTTTTACATGTTTCTAAAGAGAACATTTAGAGCTTTTAGAAACTGAAAACCCCATGTTGATATGATTATTTTTTGCGAAGTTACGTCAATTTATCAATCGCTGAAAACAATATAAAACAAAAAAAATTTGACACCTTCTTTGCCAATATCTCAAAATCAATATAAGCAACATCCGACTCATTTCCCTTGATCGTGTCACATATTATGAATTGAACATACTAGTTATTAGTGATACTGATATCACTGAAATAGTAGACTGGTGATAAAGAGTTCTATATATTGTCAAAGTGTGTCAAATATTTTTTTTTCATTTATTGCAGTATTGGTTGTCTCCTGCAACTGTACAACCACTTATTTCAAAGGTTCCATTAACCATCATAGCAATTGACTTACCCTGCACTACTTGTATATATGTATAGAGAGAGGCACTTTATATTTTGAGGTTAATGACTGCGCATCAGTTGTGAAATATCTAAACATTGTGCTTTGGAACTGCAAATATCCTGAAGGGTGCATACCCAAAAAATAAGGAATGCAAAGTCATTAACCTCATTCATAACCGTCACTTTTCATTTTTTAATCCCATTTACGTGGGCATTTACGTCACATTTTCTTCTTTTCAATTTGAAAACCAAATACAATTCTAACTCTATCTTTCGTTTTCCCTGTAAAAAGTCAAATAAGTCGATTAAGAAAATACCACTAGTGACCAATCACACTAGCGCGTTATCATGCGATGTTCAAATACGGTGACCAGCACCTGCGTAAATCGTTCGAATGCATAACTCATCACATAACACGGTCATTGTTGAGCGTACTTTTAGCTACATCACAATACACTGTCATTATACTTCTTCAATAACTGCAATTGCGTCTGTTATTTAAAAATTATTATCTGTGATTGGACTCTTATTTATCTGTGGATTAAGTTTGTCCAAATTAATGCTGTGACTACTTTTGATATTAATTCAAACCTTTTGGGTGCCCTCATTGCTAATAATATTTGTTATTACAAATTACAACAGTTGCGTATGGAGCCTATACATAATACACATAATCATGCATAACTCGCAAATGCAAAAATCAAAATCAACTGTAATTTTGGGAATAAGCTTTTTTTAGTGGATATCAACTGCCACACCTCAAAATGAGGATGCTAAAATCACAAATTAAATACTCCTTTAAGACCTTAATATAAGTCAAGTGTAATTTGTAGGGTTATTAATTTTATACAAGAGGCGTTACAAAGATCCATAAGCACAGCACCTTACCTTGTTAAGTGATTCCCAACAATGTGTTTTAGGTGAAGGCAAGTCTGATCAAGTGGTCTATATATCTCCTTGAGTGCAAGTGGTAGAAGCTGGTAGGGAAGGAAGAATAATGAGGCTATAGCTTATAAGTGCTTGTCTCTCCTATTATAAGGGTACTTGCCAGGGCACTTAATCTCCAAACACACCAGCTGAAAATAGAAGAACACAGAAAAGTAGGGCTTGTCGGTTATTGGCATTTTAGATTTATGAGGAGAAGAGGATGGATAAGATATAAGGCTAATGAAAGTCGATTCCTAGTTTCTCCGTTACCCTACTCCGCTCAAAACCAATTGCTGGCCAAATATTTCATTATTTTGAATAAAAATTAAAATGTTGATTTCTAACAAACTTTAAAATAAATAATTGTGGTTTTAGATGTATCATAAATCTTTTTCTGTTGATTTTCAGGGATTTTCTTTGCAGTATGAGCATGGTATATGGTTAATCGGCACACTTTTTGATCTGCTCTGATCTCATCCCGTAAAAAATATTGTGAAACTTTTGATAATAGTTGTACAATCACCTTCATGTGGTTGTAAACTACATCTGTAAACTACAAACTGTGATTTATCACATGTAAACATGGGTAGTTATTGGTTTACACCTGTAACAGATGCAATAATGAAATGGTATGAAATAATGAATAATGAAATGGTCACCTACACAGTCATGACAAATTGGGGAAACAAGGAATTGAATTTCATTGGCCTAAGGCCAAAAAATAAAAATAAAGTCTGTCTCAGACACATTTGGTAAAAACGCTAAGTGCAATGCAATTTTTTTAGAAAATGAGCTATGCGATATGCGATTTTTTTTTTTTACAGTACAGTCAGCAGAATGTTTATTTACTTTTTGATATTCAAATACAGAAACATAGTAAGATACATACACAATAAATACTTTTGTTTGTCTCTACTACCATGAATAATGGCTAAATGTGTATAAAAACAACAACAACCAAACTGCAAAAAACAAATTGGATAACGATATGATACTGAAAATATTAAAAATATTTATACAGGGGGGAGGAATTATGGCCAAGTACTAATTGGAGTTCACATAGCAATGTGAGAGGGTGTCTGCACAGGCTGTTGGGTTGGAAGTTTACAGTGCTCTACTTCTTTGCATACTCTGGAATAACAACATTGCAGACACTCTCCGTGTTCAGTAGCATGGAATTTAATCTCATAATTTGCACAAAGTAATGAGTTTTGAGGGGAGACATCATTTGAAGATTTACTCCTCAAACTAATAATACATATGGTTGTATCTGATAAATTATTTTGATGAAATACTTTGTTTGATTTGCTCAAAAAATCAAAAGTATCGTCAAGTCTAGGCACATATCAGTTATAAAAACAAGCAAACTACAACAACTGGGTCACATGCATGGATGGGCATTAAATAAAGTGCCTTTTATAAAATAGCCTAAGCTAGCTGGTTATTTTTGCAAGTTTATGTGTTTTTATTTGTCTTCTCAATTTTAAATTATCATGTAGTTTATGCATAAGTGCCTGCACCTGAGTGAGCACTTCTGTGTTAGGGCTATATAAGCCCATTCAGTTATCCTCAATTACTTGAAAGGGTAGTTTGTGATCCACATCCTCATCCCCAAAAATATATACCAGATATACTTTTTGCAATTAGCTTGCCCTACTTGAATCCTCCTGCTTATTAGCATCCATTCCTATGATTGAAAACCACAAAGACCTCATCTTGTTTCTGCAGATTTCTGATTTCAATCCAAGATGTATCTTTGCTTCAATTAATTACTTCCAATTACTGAATTTTTGAAACATACAAAAATCAATACACCTCTGACTGTTTCCCTGCATTTTCCACCTTCTTTTGAATAATTAGTATGAATTGAATTGGCAAGTTGATCTCCTAATCATCTCATCACTGTGTAGAATGTTTAACATAGAACATAGATGACTCGTTAATTAAAATCTGACACATTTCTTTCCAACAAAATGCAAGACATCAATTATGAAACCTCAAGAGTATCATAACCAGGGAACAATGAAGGCACCTATGAAGGCTATTCCAATTGAAATCCATACTACCCCTGTGGAAGATATCTTCCAAAGGGGAGTATGTTTTTCAAATCTAATTGGTCAGGGTTAATCATTTTGAAACCCACGCTCCCCCTGTATTATGGCTTTACCTATATCTTTCACAACTGGAGTGAGTATTTCAAATGGAAGTTATTCAATTGTCTATTCTGTTCAAAATTCATACTCCCCCTGTGGAAGACTTTAGCTAAATCTTCAGAATAGCCCACTCTGCTGATGAGTGTTAATGCATCTATTTCTACATATACCACAGATTGCATCCAGCTGGGATATATGAGACAACATATCATTGGTTCCACATTGTGAATCCAGCAAAAGATCCAACCAATCACTAACCTAGATAAAATTTACATCAAGACTTTAAAGATGTTAAAATATGCCTATAACTGCAGAATGATCAATCATATTCACAATATCTTAACATAGAAACGATGGTTTATTAATGCACATTTTGATACCCCATTCTTCTTTCTATGTTTAAATATTGTGAATATGATTAATAGTTCCAAAGCTAAAGGTGCATTTATAACAGCTGCATTTTTTTTTGTGAGGTCTTTAATGGCACTATGCAATATGATAAAAGAAGATCATAGAAGTAGCACACATTTGTTCTTTAACCCTATACTTTGATCAGCTCATAATCAGCAGGAATTATTAGGCTTTTACCACTACGCCATAAGTAGACCCACTTTAAGAGTGATATAGTTGATTTGCTTGGTCTATATTTTGCGTGTTAAAGAAGGTAGACAAAGTATAGGACTTCAGTTAATAATTTTTAATACTTCTGAGGATATGTTATAAGACAATTCTCCAAATAATATATATTGATATCAATCCGTAATGTTATAAGGCCCACCGATTACGAACTGATCAATCTACGAGGGGGTATCAAAAAGTTTTAGAAATCGCCCAGAAATGAAAGAGCTATATCAATGAAATTTTGTCAGTGCAATCACTGGTCCTTATGTACATTATGGTCCAAAAATGATCTCATATGTATGTTTACTTTTTTTACAGGTGGCACTAGCTGCCAATAACCTGCTGCCCCAGTTACTGCGCATAAACTGCAAGTTTGAGAAAATTGAGGCAAGCAGCATTATTAAGATCCTGCTTTTGAAGGGTTGCAGTGCCTAGAAAATTGATGATGAAATGAAAGTTATCTTCGGTGATGATTGTGATATGTCACTGTTGCTTCTTGGAAAAGGAATTTTTATTTCATCACAGATTTTCTGGGCACTGTAACCCTTAAAATGGAACTTAATTATGCTGCATGCCTCAATTTTCTCCATTTTGCTGGTTATGCGGTTACATAGGCAGGTAGTGACATCTAGCTCCTGTAAAAAAAAGTAAACATACTTATGAGACCATTTTTGCACCATAGTGTACTTAAGGATTAGTGATTGCACTGACAAAATTTCATTGATATAGCTCTTTCACTTCTGGGCGTTTTCTAAAACGTTTTGATACCCCCTCGTATAATGCCCTTTCTGTTTTATTTGTTTGGTCGGAGGAAAGAAGGAAGAAACTAGAAAGAAGATGGAAAGGAAAGTTGTTTGCATTGACATTTGCTTAAAATTGCAGATGTGTTGCTATGGTGATGTGCCCATAGACAAGGCTCTTAACCTCTATTGCCTCTCTCCACCCAGGTGTAAAAATGGGTACCGCCTTATGCTGGGGGGGGGGGTAAACAGTCTCTTTGTGTGGGAGAAGGGACGGATCAAAACAACATTATTTATGGAGGTGTCTGGCTCCTCAACGGAGGCAGCGATCAAGAAATCAAAAGTCGCCTGGCAGTGGCAAGATCCTCTGCTATTGCTCTTACCGACATTTGGAAAGTCAGAGGAGTTTCTAGAACAACCAAAATAAGCATCATGAATGTCCTGGTCTTTCCAATTGCTATATATGGCTCTGAAATATGGGCTGTCAGAAGGGCAGACAGACCATGATTCAAGCCTTTCAAATCACGGTTGTTTGATGTATATAGAATTGGCTTCATTATTAAGAAAATGCAAACTATAGATGGCGCTATTTATCATAAAACATATTTCTTAATTTGCAAGGGGTATGTAATCAATACTGCCATTTAAACAGGTGAAATAGGTGAAACAAGCAACAAAGAAATTTTGTAAACATATTTCATCGAAAAATAAAAGGAATTGTTTTTATTAAAAGCCTGAAAGAGTAATTTCCAGTATCCAAATAGCGCCACCAATCTTGTCATAAATAGATACATTTTATATCCGAAAAAGCTTTAAAAAATGCTGTGAATGTGAATAATGTTGTAAATAAGGGGAAATTAAAGTTGAAAATGACTCAAAAGCACTGATATACATTAGTATTGACCGCTTTAAGCTAAGCCTAAAGATGGGGTTATAGTTACATGATGTTTTGTTTAAAAACTAATAAATGATCACATCAAACAACCGTGAAATGTGGTGCTGGCGAAAGATGCTAAGAATTTCATGGTAAGATCACAAAACAAATGAATTTGTCAGAAGTCAACTTGGCGAGCATATCAAATCAGAAGATTGATCACAACAAATTGCAGTACTTTGGTCGCATCACAAGAAGAAATGGGGACAACTTGGAGAAGATAATAGTTCAGGGTCATGTTGACAGACTTCGCAAGAGGCAGACAGAAGTTCCGTTGGACAGATGGAATCAAAGAATCCACTGGACTATCCCTTACGAATACTTACCATCTTGCATTGGACAGGCAGAGTTGGAACAACATCAAAAGGGTCACAACGGGTTAGTCATGGGTGACTAGGACTGGCCCCAAGTTGCTCTAAACAAAGCCATTTGTCATCAGGTCCTTGAGACCCTCAACATAGAAAGATGGGAAGTTAGGAAGGGTGGGATACAGGACAAAGTCTCTACTTCAAATCTATGAGGGAACCCGTATTGCTCGCCTTCATACTATCGGTATGACATGCATTTGAATTGTTTAGAGCAAGTGCAGGCGGCGAGTGGCATGATAGAGCCGGCAACTTGTGAAACCGCCCAGCCGTATGGCATTTTCCATATACTCGATTAGTTTTGTGGGGTTTATTATCGAACCCCAACGGTTTTAGCTTTTATTTATATTATTTATTAACATAGACCTGTTTCTTTGTGATATTTCAAGTGTTTTAAAATTTCAAAATAATCCCATTCAATTACACGGTTGACGATGGAAATGTACTGAATTTAGAGAATGCACGGCGCATACCACCTGAGCAAGTGTGCAAACTTTTTTGGGGGCTGATCATAGATACATGAATGCTTCCTCTATACAGGATTTCAGTACTTTTAGCACAGTCATTCATTACACTACAATACTAGCTAATATTGTAGGCCGAAATAAAGTTAGTAACCCTAAGGGATAAGTTACCCAATTGGGTAATACAAATGAGAAAGAGATACTTTGATACACCTTCTACCAAATGTGATGTGTCATATCAAAAAGAGACACGTCTGGGCAGGTTATCAATTTTGAGTGTTTTACATATCTTAAATATAGAGATATTTTGCGAAAATTCTATGTAAAAATTACATTAGATCCCGCCAAAGACTACTGTTTCATTTTTTTTAAATTTCTAATCCTTTATTTTCTGAAATAAACTTTGGGGTCTAATGTGGATTTTTTTATATAAATGGAAAAAACACAAGAACGTCTATAGAAGAAGACTGGTAAAATCTACCTACCATGTGTAGCGAATCATTGGCGGAGTAAAAATTGATACATGTATTGTGTATGTACTATTAATAGCCTGGGCCCATCATATTTTCTGTATGCAGTGAGAAACACAATATTATCCAACCAATAATGTCAATACTAGTAGCCATACACATTAATGTTAAAAGTAGGGCACATTTTTTGTCTTAATATTTAATTCTGAAGTTATGAATAATTTGAAGTTATGAATAAGTTACTAAAGATTTCAAGATGGCTATGTAAGAATCCATGGCCGACTGGTTTAATGCACACACAGGTACTATTAAACTAGCTGGTATTACTTCGATAGCGGCAATGTGCGGTATGGGTTCGAGGCCCACCTATGCCAAGTTAAATTTTTGAAAATTACATTTTAAGGAAATGGGGCTAGGCGAACTTTTGTATGACGTAGGGAGGAGTGGTTATGAAACAAGCATCTCCTACTAAACACTTGGCTGGAAAAATACTTATTCCCATGAATATGTCACATATAAATATTCACATTACAAGGAGATAAGCATCAAGTCAATGAAGGGTCTTCAATTGTGAAAATTAGATGGTGAGACAACTTGAGGCCCAACCTGGGCTCATTATTTCTTGACTTACCCAAATGCTAATTCAATACACTTGCTCCAGTGGAATGGCTCCATTACCAGTAATTAAAATAATTATATATAGACAGAGTGAAGTGCTCATGCATTATAACATGTGCGTTAATGTTCCAATCTTACCACAAAGCTGATGTGAACAGGATCAATCATCATAATTCAACTCTGGTTCAACCGGTAACCACCAAGTAACACTAATAATAGAGTGGAGGTGTAACCGATTCGGCTGAAGTCAGGGACAGTCACCTGTTGCCATGGTAATACCCATTATGCAATAGCGAATTGGTACTGGCTGTTGCATTGTTATTGTTTGTGTATTCTTGTGTATCGAGAGGTGCGTATGCTCAACGCATTCATTGTTGTGTGAGCCATGTTCATCACATATTCAAATTGCGGACGTTTTGCCAAATCTGACATGCGCAACAAGGTATGAAGATTGAAGGCCGTGGAAGAATGGCCTTAATAATATTCAAGATTACAAACATCGGAATGGTAGTAAAATTTACATTTATACAAAATTAAAAAGGGAAAAGAGCAGAATTGTTTGTTCATTCCTTTTTTTGCTTAA
This sequence comes from Amphiura filiformis, assembly GCF_039555335.1. Lineage (NCBI taxonomy): Eukaryota > Metazoa > Echinodermata > Ophiuroidea > Amphilepidida > Amphiuridae > Amphiura > Amphiura filiformis. The sequence goes on from NC_092636.1 coordinate 15,174,017, forward strand.
TTATAAACAAAAATCACCCATCCAAACAGGCAACAACAACACACATCAATGTTAAAACAATGCAAAATATTATAAATCAATTATTAAGTTATTTCTTCTTTTGAATGATCTTGAGCATTTTATTTGCCTGTCTTTTCTACTAGTACTGTTGTTTCACTTGATTATTAGACCTTTATTTTTGGAAAATGGCAAAGTGACAGAAAAACATTGTAAAGCAATATGCAGACTTCGAATATTAGACGTATAATATTTGATGTAACATATCTATGTTATTTAATCTAGTACCATTCTATTTCCAGTAAAAGTTCTAACGAATGTTTGATGACATAAAATCGAGAATATGTTGCGCATAATATCTGGTAGAAATATATTATCAATATTTTACATTTATGATGCTTTAAACCAGGCTTCCTCAAATAGATTTGTTGAAGTGCCACATGAAATAAAAGAAAACTGCAAAGCGCCACTCTCAGCCATCGCGGTGCTTTGTGAAGCTATCAATTTTGTGAAATTTGAGGTGCAAATGATGCCATTTGGTGCAACATTTTGTACTATTTTAGCCTGTCTTTACAAGGATAACATAGGAATCGCATTGTTTAATGTTGAAATGTAGAATATTGGAGATATTCCTGATGGATGAAGTTTGATCAAAGGGTTTGATTTGATTTGATTTTTTTTATTCATTTAAAAAAAAATATTTTAAACAGTACCGCGCGCCACTCGGGAAGCTACGGCGCGCCACAAGTGGCGCGCACACCGCTATTTGCGGACCCCTGCTTTAAACCATATTACGCATCTTTTGTTAATGAACAACTCTTGAAAAACACAATTTGTTTTTGCAGTGTTTTTGTTTAAACAAGATTACGACAGAAAAAAAAAGTTAAGTGTTTCAGATTATAAAATGGCAATGTTGAGTTTCATCAATGAAGGGCATTAGTAAATAGTTGGCCTAATGTTTTATTTAGTCATGAACAGAGATGAGGAGCAACACAATCTCAGTCACGTGGTTGACGATCTTCTTGTATAAAGAACTGGCAACCATGTTGCTGAGCAACCAGCATCAGTGGTAAAAAGAAGATTGTCACAACAACAATAGTTTAGAAAAAGGTGTTCGTAAGACTCCGAAACGTCCACAGTGAGTGACTGATTATGCATATCCTAAGCAAAACGCAAGAGAGCACTATGATCTAACCGCATCATGCAAATAACAGCCATACACGTCAAATCACTGATTGCCATTTTGATATTTCATGAAAAAACTTCACAAAAAGTTCCAAATGTGATGCGAGCTCCAGCCCCTGGGTTCAACACACAACTTTTGGCTAATCGCCATTTTGACTTTTTCATGCCGACTACAGAAAAAGTTCCAAATGTGATGCGAGCTCCAGCCTCTGGGTTCAACACACAACTTTTGGCTAATCGCCATTTTGACTTTTTCATGCCGACTACAGAAAAAGTTCCAAATGTGATGCAGGATCCAGCCCCTGGGTTCAACACACAACTTTTGGCTAATCGCCATTTTGACTTTTTCATACAGACTACAGAAAAAGTTCCAAATGTGATGCGGGATCCAGCCCCTGGGTTCAACACACAACTTTTGGCTAATCGCCATTTTGACTTTTTCATGCCGACTACAGAAAAAGTTCCAAATGTGATCGGGATCCAGCCCCTGGGTTCAACACACAACTTTTGGCTAATCGCCATTTTGACTTTTTCATGCCGACTACAGAAAAAGTTCCAAATGTGATGCGGGATCCAGCCCCTGGGTTCAACACACAACTTTTGGCTAATCGCCATTTTGACTTTTTCATGCCGACTACAGAAAAAGTTCCAAATGTGATGCGGGATCCAGCCCCTGGGTTCAACACACAACTTTTGGCTAATCGCCATTTTGACTTTTTCATGCCGACTACAGAAAAAGTTCCAAATGTGATGCGGGATCCAGCCCCTGGGTTCAACACACAACTTTTGGCTAATCGCCATTTTGAATTTTTCATGCCAACTACAGAAAAAGTTCCAAATGTGCTGCGGGCTCCAGCCCCTGGGTTCAACACACAACTTTTGGCTAATCGCCATTTTGACTTTTTCATGCCGACTACAGAAAAAGTTCCAAATGTGATGCGGGATCCAGCCCCTGGGTTCAACACACAACTTTTGACTAATCGCCATTTTGACTTTTTCATGCCGACTACAGAAAAAGTTCCAAATGTGCTGCGGGCTCCAGCCCCTTGGGTTCAACCAGTGGCGTGCGCAGCACGTTGAAAGTGGGGAGCCAGGTTGTTCGGTTCCCCCGAATGGAGTCTGATTAGGAGTGTAAGATGCAGGTGAAATGACTGATATCACCCGAATGACTAACAAAAGTGGGGGGCCGTGCCCCCTGTCCCCCTCTTTGCGCACGCTACTGGGTTCAAGACACAACTTTTGGCTAATCGCCATTTTGATTTTTTTCATACTGACTTCAGATAAAGTTCCAAATGTGGTGCCGGCTCTAGTCCCTGGGTTCAACACCCTCCTTTGGCAGCTACACTACCTCTAGAAGTGACTGTCTTACATCCTGGGATCAGCTGGTTGAATGAAATCAAGTTACAAGTTTCACACTATGTCTTGACAGCAGTATGTGACTCTTCACAGCACAGTCAAATGCAGCCTGCGCATAATTAATAGCAAATTGAATTCACCCCTTACGAAATGGTGAAAAGTCCAATCATTATAGGTCTACATATTATAGACGAATCCAAGTAGCCAAGTCATGGTCAGGATTTGGTCGGACATCTTTGGGTAGCCGCTAGCACCAACCTGGTGTTTTGAGCGCCCCACTGTGCAAATAAAAGCTGCCTAACACCTAGAGAAGATGCAAGAACGAGGAGGGTTAATAGAATAATAGCTAATAATATATATAATGGAGATAATTCCGCAGGTAATCCCGTCACATCTATTCATACATTATTCCTTTTGTTTGCAAGTACATCAATGCATAGATACCACGTGTAGTTAATCCGATTATTATATGTCACTTCAGCAGCGAATAGTCCAGCTGTGTGTTTTGTCGAAGGGAACTGTATTGTGTTGTAAACTTTAATCTTTTTTTTTCTACCTGTGTTTTCGCGGAAGGTGTAAAACGGGTGATGGAATGCAGTTTAAAATTTCCGCCAAGGCGAATCATTTCACATTTTGAGTGCATTGTAGCCGACGGCTACCCAACTAAAGGCTGCTAGTCAGGTGTAGGAGTGCGTGGATTTGGATTCGTCTATACACAAATGTGGCAGAAATTCTGTGTAATTTTTTGACATGAAGAACAGCTTAGATTCTCTTTTGAATGTTGTTTACTGATGTATGTAGAGTGTGACCTTCAACACATCAAATTTGGAAGGTGATTTAGCATAACAAAAGGTTAGTTCCTGATATGCTCAACTTTGTGTATTAATAATATGCCATGATTTGAGCGTGAGCTAAAAATTTAAAGGGTACAATGTACAGTTGATTTTTTTTCAGACACTTTAACAGAGATGCCAACATTAACATCCAGAAAATAGGGAGGATTCAAACAAAACATAGGGAAGTTTTCAAAATTACATGCAACTTTAATGGCACATAATGTGTCAGAAATAGGGAGGTTGCCAAATTTGGGTGTCAAAATGGACAAAAATGATTACAAAATTAGGGAACCTCCCTCTAAAACAGGGAGGGTTGGCATCTCTGCTTTAAGCCCTGCAAAACCCAAAATGTAAGGGGTCCAATGAACATTTTAATGGGTCCGAAGTTCTGAACTTTGAAAATGGTCAAATACTTGGTTCCTTTTTGTATCGACAATGATGAAATTTTATTATGAGCAACATAGCAAAGGATTTACATAATTTAAGATTCCGTGCATCGTAAAATTTAAGTGGTTCATACAGTTTTGTTGGACCTGTTGATCAATTTCAACCTTTTTAGGGGTCCAAACCATCTAAAACAAAAAAGTAAAGGGTCCCAGGACAAGAAGACATGTAAGAACGAGACCCCTGGTGAACATATTAACAAGCTTGCATACTCCAGAATGAGTAAGTCAGTGGCATGTCCATGGGGGCTTTGGGTGTTGAAGCCCCCCGCACTTTGTTAAAAAATTATGTAAAATCAGTCGATTTTTGGCGATTTTAGCCATTAAGCCCCCTGCACAGCTCTGAAAGCCCCTCTGAGCCCAAAAGACCCTGGACACGCTGGTGTAGGTTGTGGTTTCAAGCCGGGGTGGAGCCAGACTAGCCAGTAGGGGAAGGGGGGGCTCACCATTGACATGATTGTTTTAATCCATAGGCCGTGTTTCAGTGAGTTTCACCCTGTGGTATATTACTTGAGAAATTCAGTCTTGAATAGCCACAAACTCGCAGTGCAAACTTGCATTAACCAATCAGAGCATTTGAATTCAACACACTTGTTACGATGGTGTAATGTGTGTCATTCCTTCTAAATTTTTTGCCCTCTGGTGATGAAGAATTAAATAACAGAAAGGAAGAACAAGTATGCACATGTGAATAGTGGCTGTTCTAAAGTCCAGTTAAATTGCTTTAAATGGTGCATTTTTCATCAGAGAGTTCAACAAGTTCTGGTTTATATACATCAATCGCATGTGCAGTGGCGGCGCCAGGAATTTTATTCTGGGGGGGGCATTGAGGGGGCAAAGTGAATTTCAGTGGGGGCAAAATCAACAAATTTTGCATCATTTTGGGTTTTAACTGGGGGTAAACAGGAATTAATGAATTAATGTTCGTCCGTAAAGACGTTATAATGTATTTTGATTTAAGCAAAAGTAGCAAATACTCACTTTGTTAAATTCTTCATCGGCTTGTGCGATTCTGCGCCTATGTACAGATGTAGGGCCTATATATAGCAGGTTGACAGACAGTCAATTTGCTAAGTATATATAATACTCTACTACTCTTTATGAACACGCAAGATAATAAAATATAAACCTTCAAATGTTTTTGATAATACATAGCCTTCGTACATATACATATTGTACCGCTTTCGAACAGTCTTAAACCTAATTGTTGCATGTAGAAATTAGGACTCGTTCTTCATGTTATTACTACTTTACTGAATGGGACCAAGTTTTAAAAAGGGTGAAAAGCCACACAGGAAAGATTTTTTAAACTGTGGCCCCTTTTTACGTTTTGAAACGTTTTTTTGGTAGATATTAATTATTTTTTGAGGTAAAAAATATTGCGCAGTAAGTGGTTCTTTGTAGCCATGCGAAAGCGAACTAGTTGGATATCCATATTTAGCGGTTAATGGTTCTTTGTAGCCCTCTTGGGCAAACTATTTCGCGATGAATGATTTTTTGAAGCTTGAGGGCAAACTAGTTGGATATCCATATTTCAGCGGTTTGTGGTTCTTTTAAGCCCTGCGAAGCAAACTAGTTCGATATCCTCATTTCGCGTTAGTTGTTTTAACGACCGTAACCACCCCAATCAGCTGCATGGGGTAAAAGAATTATTACAAAAATTAATAGCTGAACCCAATAGTTCAGACAGGGACTGGAAACAACATATTGATGACTATATATAGAGTGTATTCAATAAACCCAAGCGGAACGAGATCTGGAAAGTAACCGCTATCCGAACCATAAACACATGCATGATCAGACAACGAGTGTTCAATTTCCTCATAGTTTCCCACGTTGTACACACGTCAGTCGAATTTGGTGGTGTTGGTTTGTTAGCCCTCCAAGTTATAACATCGTTCACTTTGTGTTGAACATTGTATGTGGGCCTCACTGTAATAACATAAAGATCAGTCTGATCAGTGTGATATCATTTCAAGAGCTAAGAGGTCACTTCACATGATTAAGCTAAACAGCCTAATTCGGCCCTGATTTGGTAAAATGATCTAACTTGAAATCAAAATCGCTGTTTAGAAAAAGAGCTTTAAAGTTTGAACACTTGACGTTTTTCTTTTTAAATTAAATAAATTATTAAACTTAGAAAATATATAAATTTCGTTATTTGGTGCAGAAAAAAGTTAAGAGTCCCACGTAACATCGCATGGTAAAAAGTGAAAAGTAATTGAACAAAATGGTGTTGTTCAACGATGTTTTTTAAAATATAAAATTATACACTGACGTTTCGTACAAAAATACTTTATCAAAGTGAGCAAAAACAACCATGACAGTCCCATCACGCGCCACTACAACGATATTCCCCATATTCCGTCTGATCTTAGAGTCACTGGCGCATGGCCTTCTCCAAACCTCAAGTTCAGATCACTAGCGTTGGTTGAAGGAACAACATACTATATACCATTACGGCACCCTTACTGGCCCTGATAGCATCGGACTTAATGTCCAATTTTCTGCATTCAAACTTTTGGTCACGCCCTGCCCATTGGGTAGATCTTCATTCTCTCCATTATAGCAGTTTTTTGTATTAATTTCCTGTGTTTTCTAATTTTCTTTTTTCCTTCTTTCTCTCTTTCTTTCTTTCTTTCCTCCTTTCTTTCGTTTTTCTTTCATAGGCCTACTTTCATTATTCCTTTCCTTTTTAGTTCTTTTTCTTTTCTTTATTTCTAAAACACTTGTTTGGAAAATACTTATTTAATAAATATTTATTCCCATGAATTTGGCACATATAAATATTCACAAATAAATAAATAAATAAATAAATAAATATTCATATTGCAAGGAGATAAGCATCATCAAGCCGATGGAGGATCTTCAATTGTGAAAATTAGATGGTGAGACAACTTGAGGCCCAACCTGGGCTCGTTGTTTCTTGACTTACCCAAATGCTAATTCAATACACTTGCTTCATTGAAATAGCTCCATTACCAGTAATTAAATAATTATATATAGACATGAGTGAAGTGCTCATGCATTATAACATGTGCATTAATGTTCCAATCTTACCACAAAGCTGATGTGAACAGGATCAATCATCATAATTCAACTCTGGTTCAACCGGTAACCACCAAGTAACACTAATAATAGAGTGGAGGTGTAACTGATTTGGCTGAAGTCAGGGACAGTCAGCTGTTGCCATGGTAATACCCATTATGCAATAGCAAATTGGTACTGGCTGTTGCATTGCCATTGTTATTGTTTGTGTATTCTTGTGTATCGAGAGGTGCGTATACTCATCGCATTCAATGTTGTGTGAGCCATGTTCGTCACATATTCAAATTGAGGACGTTTTGCCAAATCTGACATACGCAACGGGGTATGAAGATTGATCATGAAGGCCATGGAAGAATGGCCTTAATAATATTCAAGATTACTAACACCGGGACGGTAGTAAAAGTTACATTTTTACAAAATTAAAAAGGGAAAAGAGCAGAATTGTTTGTTCATTCCTTTTTTTTCTTTCAATTTTTCTTAATTATAAACAAAAAACACCCATCCAAACAGGCAACAACAACACACATCAATGTTAAAACAATACAAAATATTATAAATCAATTATTAAGTTATTTCTTCTTTTGAATGATCTTGAGCATTTTATTCGCCTGTCTTTTCTACTAGTACTGTTGTTTCACTTGAAGTATTATTAGACCTTTATTTTTGGAAAATGGCAAAGTGACAGAAAAACATTGTAAAGCAATATGCAGACTTCGAATATTAGTCTGATTTTCACAATAAACATGATAAAGCTTGAAATTAGAGGAATCTTCAAGTTGCTGGTTCCTTCTATATATATTAGAAATAATAGAATTATTGTCAACACATAAATTTTCCGTAAATTTTTGACAAAATCAGTCATAACTGGCTGGGTATAACTGGGTAATTGAGTTTGAATTTCGCGCTGGGATCAATCCCATGCGCAAATGCTTGCTGCTACCGAGTACCGTTCATGTCATGGACTGAATAAACATGATCGAATAACAAATTAAATACTTGTTTGTGACATTCCCTATTCTTGATTCATTTTAAAATATCTGATTTTAAAAAATATCGTCTTGCAGTAATCAAAAAATTAATAAAGAACCGCCGATTTCGTCAAATCCAGCCCATATAAAGGTTTTCATATTTAGCGCATTGCGGTAATTAATACATTCTTTCCACACAATCACGACGATTGAAAGAAACAGATACTGGGCAGATACTTTATGATAAAATAAATACAATTTAGGCTTAGTAGACCGTTATTAAATGGAAATCTGAATAAAATTAAAACATTGTCACTTGTGTCACGATTCTTTAATGATAGTACAATCAGTGTACGGTACTGAAAAAGTGAAACATTCATGTTTTATGGATTACCGAACACGATGCGTAAATTGCTGAAGAAATTGCAGGGACGGATATGCACAAACACAGCGACTCGCTTCGGGGCATCGTCCGCCGGCAGCACTTGCGTTGTGTGTTCCATATATCTGTGGTTTCATGGGGTGTTTCAGCAGATTTGATCAATCGTTCCCTTATATTTGGAACATTTACAGGAATAAATTTTGCTGATGAAGTAGCAATAAGTTGGAAATATCAGAATGTGAATATCAAATCGGTCATTCTGTCTGCAAGTACAGTACAGTCGCGGATACTGAACACTCGGCGTAGTGAGACTCAGTCAGTCACTGAGCTCATCCCGTATGTATCTATATACAAGTTACGCCTATCATACATGACCGGCCATGACCGGTTGTAAAGCTAAGAAATAATTAAAAATCCTGTACATGTACCTTATTCTATTCCTTCATTTTCTCATTGTGATAAGTTCATCTCAACTTGGTGTGACGATCTGAACTGGTAGCACTAACAGTTGTTTTTGCAATCTGTTTTCATTCGGCGAATCTTCGCTCTTTGTGCTTTACTGTAATATTCCCTATGCATATCGTGGGTGGATTGGCCTATCCCAAATCACCCCGGCCAGCACTTTTCCCATTTTTAAATCCCCACACTTTATTCAGGAACTTCATTCTTGATTTGATCATGATATTTCCTTCATGTAATTCTTATTTTATTGAAGATATTTTTCATGTAAAGTTGACAATGACTGAATTGGCCCGATGCATGCCACAGTAATACACGGACATTGTGTTTACAATCAAACCCGGAAGTAACTGTGTGTCCCTGGGCTGACGTCATCAACGAAAGCGCCCAATTTGAACGATTTCGTTTTGTAATTTAGGGGGTGCCAATATCCAATCTTTGCATGGAGATTATGTCTAGCCTGGTACGCTATGCAAATAAAAATATTCTTTTCTGCTTCCTGACATCATAAGCTTTCCATTGATATATAACTTTATTTTCAATGAGGTTCACCTTTCATAACATTATATTGATGACAAAATATTCTTTTTAAGTGTTTGGTAAATATTTTTTTACCATGACATTTTGACACCATCGGTTTTTTTATAATATTTTTCATGATGTTTTAAACCATATTACTCATCTTTTGTTAATGAACAATTTTTGAAAAACACAATTTGTGTTTGCTGGTTTTTTTTGTTCATACAAGATTATGGCAGAAAAAAAAGTTGAACTGAATTTTATTAGTGAATGTTTCAAATTTATAAAATGGCAATGTTGAGTTTCATCCATGAAGGGACTGAGTGAACAGAGACGAGGGGCAATACAATCTCAGTCACATGTTTGACAATCTTCTTGTATAAAGAACTGGCAACCATGTTGCAAAGCAACCAACATCAGTGGTAAACAGAAGATCGTCACAACAACAATAGTTTACAAAAAGGCGTCCCAAAGACTCCAAAACGTCCACAGTGAGTGATTATGCATATCCTAAGAGTTTACGCTGCATTGCTACTGTGAACAAAACACTAGAGATCATTATGATCTAACAACACCATGTGTCTTACGCAAATAACAATCATACGTCAAATCACTGATTGCCATATTAATTTTGATATTTCATGAAAAAACTTCAGAAAAAGTTCCAAATGTGATGCCGGCTCCAGCCCCTGGGTTCAACACACAACTTTTGGCTAATCGCCATTTTGACTTTTTCACGCAGACTACAGAAAAAGTTCCAAATGTGATGCGGGCTCCAGCCCCTGGGTTCAACACACGACTTTTGGCTAATCGCCATTTTGATTTTTTCATGCTGACTACAGAAAAAGTTCCAAATGTGATGCAGACTCCAGCCCCTGCGTTCAACACACAACTTTTGGCTAATCGCCATTTTGACTTTTTCATGCCGACTACAGAAAAAGTTCCAAATATGATGCGGGCTCCAGCCCCTGCGTTCAACACACAACTTTTGGCTAATCGCCATTTTGACTTTTTCATGCCGACTTCAGAAAAAGTTCCAAATGTGATGCGGGCTCCAGCCCCTGGGTTTAACACACAACTTTTGGCTAATCGCCATTTTGATTTTTTCATGCTGACTACAGAAAAAGTTCCAAATGTGCTGCGGGCTCCAGCCCCTGGGTTCAACCAGTGGCGTGCGCAGCACATTGAAAGTGGGGAGCCAGGTTGTTCGGTTCCCCCGAATGGAGTCTGATTAGGAGTGTAAGGTGCAGGCGAAATCAGTCATTTCGGGGGAAATGACTGATATCACCCGAATGACCAACAAAAGTGGGGGGGCGTGCCCCCCTGCTCCCCCTCTTTGCGCACACCACTGGGTTCAAGACACAACTTTTGGCTAATCGCCATTTTGATTTTTTCATACTGACTTCAGAGAAAGTTCCAAATGTGGTGCCGGCTCTAGTCCCTGGGTTCAACACCCTCCTTTGGCAGCTACACTACCTCTAGAAGTGACTGTCTTACATCCTGGGATCAGCTGGTTGAATGAAATCAAGTTACAAGTTTCACACTATGTCTTGACAGCAGTATGTGACTCTTCACAGCACAGTCAAATGCAGCCTGCGCATAATTAATAGCAAATTGAATTCACCCCTTACGAAATGGTGAAAAGTCCAATCATTATAGGTCTACATATTATACACAAATGTGGCAGAAATTCTGTGTAATTTTTTTTTATGAAGAACAGCTTAGATTCTCTTTTGAATGTTGTTTACTGATGTATGTAGAGTGTGACCTTCAACACATCAAATTTGGAAGGTGATTTAGCATAACAAAAGGTTAGTTCCTGAAATAAGCTCAAGTTAGTGTAATAATAATATGCCATGATTTGAGCGTGAGCTAAAATTTAAAGGGTACAATGTACAGTTGATTTTTTTCAGACACTTTAACAGAGATGCCAACATTAACATCCAGAAAATAGGGAGGATTCAAACAAAACATAGGGAAGTTTTCAAAATTACATGCAACTTTAATGGCACATAATGTGTCAGAAATAGGGAGGTTGCCAAATTTGGGTGTCAAAATGGACAAAAATGATTACAAAATTAGGGAACCTCCCTCTAAAACAGGGAGGGTTGGCATCTCTGCTTTAAGCCCTGCAAAACCCAAATGTAAGGGGTCCAATGAAAATTTTAATGGGTCCGAAGTTCTGAACTTTGAAAATGGTCAAATACTTGGTTCCTTTTTGTATCGACAATGATGAAATTTTATTATGAGCAACATAGCAAAGGATTTACATAATTTAAGATTCCGTGCATCGTAAAATTTAAGTGGTTCATACAGTTTTGTTGGACCTGTTGATCAATTTCAACCTTTTTAGGGGTCCAAACCATCCAAAACAAAAATGTAAAGGGTCCCAGGACAAGAAGACATGTAAGAACGAGACCCCTGGTGAACATATTAACAAGCTTGCATACTCCAGAATGATTAAGTCAGTGGCATGTCCATGGGGGCTTTGGGTGTTGAAGCCCCCCGCACTTTGTTAAAAAATTATGTAAAATCAGTCGATTTTTGGCGATTTTAGCCATTAAGCCCCCTGCACAGCTCTGAAAGCCCCTCTGAGCCCCCCGCAGGATCCTGGACACGCTGGTGTAGGTTGTGGTTTCAAGCCGGGGTGGAGCCAGACTAGCCAGTAGGGGAAGGGGGGGGGCTCACCATTGACATGATTGTTTTAATCCATAGGCCGTGTTTCAGTGAGTTTCACCCTGTGGTATATTACTTGAGAAATTCAGTCTTGAATAGCCACAAACTCGCAGTGCAAACTTGCATTAACCAATCAGAGCATTTGAATTCAACACACTTGTTACGATGGTGTAATGTGTGTGTCATTCCTTCTCAATTTTTTGCCCTCTGGTGATGAAGAATTAAATAACAGAAAGGAAGAACAAGTATGCACATGTGAATAGTGGCTGTTCTAAAGTCCAGTTAAATTGCTTTAAATGGTGCATTTTTCATCAGAGAGTTCAACAAGTTCTGGTTTATATACATCAATCGCATGTGCAGTGGCGGCGCCAGGAATTTTATTCGGGGGCATTGAGGGGCAAAGTGAATTTCAGTGGGGGCAAAATCAACAAATTTTGCATCATTTTGGGTTTTAACTGGGGGTAAACAGGGGCAAGAGTTCTGACGGGGGGGGGGGGGGGGATTTGCCCCCTCAGGCCCCCTCCCCCCGTGACACCGCCACTGCGCATGTGAAGTACATGTCAAAGCTTTCAAATTCAGCAACTCATTTTTGAGGTACATGATTGACTTGTATTATAAAGAGTGAAATATACGAACATTGGTGACACCATTGAGTGTCGGGGTGCGCATAATGCTCAATTTGAGTTATTCAAAGACTAGAAATTGTGGATTATATAAGGGGTAGAGTAAGGGGGTTATTTTAATTTATTTTAAATATATTCAGGTTTTATATTAAATATGGAGATCTCCGGTTGTGAGGGAAGTCGCGTCGGTGCTCATCGGTGAAAAGGGATCCGAATTATCCGATACGATGTCTGCGCCCGTATGTTGACACGCGCTGATTTAGTCAGTGTTTTCGTAATCTTAAAGTGCCACTTTTGCAGTGTAAAGGTTCCCAAAGGTGTTTCAAGGAGCTTGTGAGTTGTATTGCGTCTTGCGTCTCTGCGATATCTTCACTTGTATGCGACTACCTTGTGTAAACTGTTGAAGAAATGAGAAAATAACTACGAACAATAAACAAGCTTCTGTTGTATACCAAGAAACGTCTAATCCTTTACTCATTAAATTGCGTCATCTTACGGTTCTGGCACTGCCGTAATACCGGTTTTATTCCGAGTTCACTGATCGAGTGGTGGCTAACACATCTCGTGCATGTGAGCTCATGTGTATCATTGAATCAGTAACGTATTAACTATTTGTCTTACGTTTATACGTCCCAGCTGCGTGAAGCTCCATTCAATTGTAATATGATCGGTGAGCTAATAGTAATACACGCATTGTAGGGGCTGGAATGAAATAGCAATTTTCTTCGTTTTATCTCATTTGTTTGGCTCGAAATTAAAAGGAGACAATGTGATTAGTGAAAACTAACATTTAAATAGGAATCTATTCTTTATGCAAATCGCATATTACTAGCCCAAGGTACTCTTTATCTTACTATTCGAAAAGTACAGCTATATGGAACTTACAGCAATCATGGAAATTTAGGACCTGAATCAAATTGGGTTATATTATTTTTTAATTACTTGCTCTAAAGGCAAAGTCACACCTCAAGTCTAGATATGAACTGCACATGGACACCTTAAGACAATGTGTGAATACAAAACAAAAAAAAAGTGGCAAAACTGTAGCTGTAACCAAGGGCAAATTGAAGTTATGGGAAACACTTAACACATGTTACAGTCATGACCAGTCTGGTCATACAAGGGGCACTTTGGGGGACATTGTGGGGTTGTAAGGGGTCGAAACCCCCCAACATGGTTTACTAACTCACTCCCAAGATATTTGCAAGCCCTCCAAAAGAAAATTTTAACCCCCTAAAACCACCTCCCAAAAAAGAAAATTTCAACCAATTGGGTTTGCTATCAACCCCCAAGAAATTTTCAAGCTCTCCTAAAATCAACCCCCCCAAAAAAATTTCAACACCTAAAACCACCCCAAAAAGGAAATTTCAACCCCCTAACTTCCCCTCAAAAAACAGTGTTAAAGTGTAAAATGACCTAAACACAAATATGTTACCTTTATTTTGGGCAAAATAGCGTAGACTTGAAAATTGGTCTGTAAACACAAAATTTCACCTGATAACATTTTGTGTTTGCTGGGTAGTGTATCTCAAAACAACTTAAAAATTAATATGTGTCTTGTAAGTTATACAAGCATTAATACTTTGTTTAAAAATACACAATAGTCAAGTGGATTTATTTTAAGCAATGAAAAAAAAAAGTTTCTTTGAAACAAAAAGTATTTATAGCTTAGAAGTCTTATATCTTGCATATTATATCTGTTAAGGGGGTACTACACCCCTCGATAAATGTGTGTCTATTTTTGGATTTTTCTCAAAAACTAATAACACAGTGGTAACAAAAGTTATGTCTATTATAGGGGCAAGGATATCGGTTCGTTATTAGCGGTTCGTTATTTATGATAAGAAATATGGTACCGCTAGGATGTACCTTATTTCCTATTATATATACTGAACCGCTTGTCTTGAGTCACTGAAATTTCAGTGTAGTAATTGGATTCCTTGCCCCAATAATATACATAACTTTTGTTACCAGTGTGTTATTATTTTTGAGAAAAATGCAAAAATAGTCACAAATTTACCACAGGGTGTAAATACCCCTTAAGGCATGAGTGAGAATAAATGGCACTCACTTTCAATCAAATGTCAAAAATATAGTAAGTTGAAATTGAAACGATCATTTTGCAGTTTTAAAAGCTATTTTATATTCTTCCAAATTCACAGAAGCAGTGTAAGAAATAGTAGCTGGATATATAACTGTATCAATATTCAATACTGCACTCTCAACAGGTGATGCGAGTGCTTGAGGACATTGACTTAGATGCACAGGACATTGTGTCCCCTTGCCTGTTGCTGAGTAAGCCTTTTCCATTCAGTTCTGTCTGCTGTTTGCATCTGTAGTGCCTCCTGAACCCATATTGTCTCTCTCTCAGATGGTTATCCACAATCTGTTGTATTTTGCTAAGAACCATCCTACAGAAAATGTTTCCCGGGATCGACAGGAGAGTAATAGCTCTGTAGTTGGCTGGGTCCAGTTTGTTGTCTTTTTTTTGTAAACAAGGGTTATTAGACATTTACTCCAGTCTTCAGGGATTTTTGTTTCAGTCCAGGTTGTGTTGATGATCTTCAGCAACCTTTGTTTCATCTTGGGTCCTCCTGCTGCCAATACTTATCCCAACTACAAGCTTTATCGTTTTTAACCCTGGGGTTTTTAAGATTCTTAATGGCTGCAGTGGGGTTGACAGGCTCTGGAATGGGGTCATGTATGTTATAATCTCTGCATTACTGTTTACTGAAGTATTCCTCCCAGTACTTCATTACTTCTTCTGGAGCTGTTTTCAGTGAGCTATGTTTGCCTTTGGCTGCAGATTGAACTTTGGCCATATCGCCTGCTCACTTTGTAACTTTCTCAAAGTGATCATGGCTTTTGTTCTTTGCACAGATTTCATCCATTTCTTGAACATATTTTTCAAAAAGTTTTTTCCAATGCTTTACTTAGTATTTGAACTCTTGTTCAGTTTCCAACAAAGGTTCTTGTTTGTTGCTGAGTGATTGTTTTACATCAAGACTCTGGATTTTCTTCTCAAGTGGCACATTTTCCTGACTTCTTCTTCAAGCAATCACTTGATGGGCAATCCTAATACCAACTGATTCTTCTATGATTTTGTTTGTGTTGTCTCTGAATGTAGCCCACATGTCTTCTACATCAGTATCCTCCAATTAAAGCAAACAAACCACAAATTCAGGCTCTTTTAAGAGCCTAAATTTGTGGTATATGTTTGCAATCCTCTGCAATCAGGTGGTTGCTAAGTCTACTGATGTCATAGATTTTTGGAGTTGTTTTCAATTGTTTGGTACTGAAACCACTTTAGCAATCACTAGATTGTGATCTTCTGTTTAGTTACGATGAAGTCAATCATATTTTTGTATTTTCCACAAGGTGAAGTCCATGTTACCCTTCTACATTCTTTATGCTGGAAGTAGGTGTTACAAACTGTCAGCTTGTGGAGCATGCAGAAATTCTCATAGTTTCCCCCCTCTGCTGTTGATCTTTCCAACCTTTGTATGTTTTTCAGACCTTTTGAACAATTTGGCCTACCATATTGCATCGCAAACTATCATTTCAATCAAAACAAAAGTATATTAGGCAAAAAAAAAGGTTTGCAAAAAGAAATGCAGAATTTTTTTTTATTATAAAAAAAAAATCATTTTAAGTTTTTCCGAAAAATTCGTGAAAATCAGATTTTTTTCTCCAAATACCATCGCATTTCGCATTTGTTTTCAAACCACTCGTGAGCTTTGAGACAAACCATTATTTTTTTTTGGCCTTACCATATTCTGAATACTAGTAGCAGTTAACCTCATTTGGTATAATATGTATTCCAAGTAAAACAGCATTGTATGAAGGATAAAAGTGGTTTTCCAAGTAAAGTGTCAGATATGTGCTGTTAGACCATTTGACAGCACATATTCAACAATTTACTTGGGAAAACTACTCAGGTTTTTTAAGACCTACTCGTGATGAGTTGAGTCTCATTTAGTATAATTCGGTAGAATTGCTGACTGCCATCTATTATACAAATATTACATGCCTATGAGTGTGATATTACAAAATAGATCAGTCAAAATTTGACCAAATGATATATTTTTACTATTACACGAATATTGGCATGTAATATTTGTTTTATATCATGATATCATATGGTTTCTTTTCATGCCATGTGAAAACTATCACACGGCTAAAATCACTGTAATCATGATATAAAGTAAATTACTGACTGTTATCTACAGTACATAGCAAATCACTGACTGCTATCAATAGTGGACAGCATATTACTGACTGCTATCTTTAGTAGATAGCAAATTACTGATTGCTATCTACAGTGGATAGCAAATTATTGACTCCTATCTATAGTAGATAACAAATTACAGACTGCTATCTATAGTAGATAACAAATTACTGACTGCTATCTATAGTAGATAGCAAATTACTGACTGCTATCTATAGTAGACAGCAAATCACTGATTGCTATCTATAGTAGGCAGCAAATTACTGACCGCTATCTATAGGGGACAGCAAATTACTGACTGCTATCTACAGTAGATAGCAAATTACTGGCTGCTATCTATAGTAGATAGCAAATTACTGGCTGCTATCTATAGTAGATAGCAAATTACTGGCTGCTATCTATAGTGGACAGCAAATTACTATGCTATCTATAGTACATAGCAAATCACTGACTGCTATCTATAGTGGATAGCATATTACTGACTGCTATCTTTAGTAGATAGCAAATTACTGACTGCCATCTATAATAGATAACAAATTACTGATTGCTATCTACAGTAGATAACAAATTACGACTGCTATCTATAGTAGATAACAAATTACTGACTGCTATCAACAGTAGATAGCAAATTACTGACTGCTATCTATAGTGGACTGCAAATTACTGACTGCTATCTACAGTAGATAGCAAATTACTGACTGCTATCTATAGTGGACAGCAAATTACTGACTGCTATCTATAGTGGACAGCAAATTACTGACTGCTATCTACAGTAGATAGCAAATTACTGACTGCTATCTATAGTGGACAGCAAATTACTATGCTATCTATAGTGGATAGCAAATTACTGACTGCTATCTATAGTAGATAGCAAATTACTGACTGCTATCTATAGTGGATAGCACATTACTGACTGCTATCTTTAGTAGATAGCAAATTATTGACTGCTATCTATAGTAGATAACAAATTACTGACTGCTATCAACAGTAGATAGCAAATTACTGACTGCTATCTATAGTGGACAGCAAATTACTGACTGCTATCTACAGTAGATAGCAAATTACTGGCTGCTATCTATAGTAGATAGCAAATTACTGACTGCTATCTATAGTGGACAGCAAATTACTGACTGCTATCTATAGTGGACAGCAAATTACTGACTGCTATCTATAGTGGACAGCAAATTACTATGCTATCTTTAGTAGATAGCAAATTACTGACTGCTATCTATAGTGGACAGCAAATTACTGACTGCTATCTACAGTAGATAGCAAATTACTGACTGCTATCTATAGTGGACAGCAAATTACTATGCTATCTTTAGTGGATAGCAAATTACTGACTGCTATCTTTAGTATATAGCAAATTACTGACTGTCATCTATAATAGATAACAAATTACTGATTGCTATCTACAGTGGATAGCAAATTATTGACTCCTATCTATAGTAGATAACAAATTACAGACTGCTATCTATAGTAGATAACAAATTACTGACTGCTATCTATAGTAGATAGCAAATTACTGACTGCTATCTATAGTGGACAGCAAATTACTGACTGCTATCTACAGTAGATAGCAAATTACTGACTGCTATCTATAGTGAACAGCAAATTACTATGCTATCTATAGGGATAGCAAATTACTGGCTGCTATCTATAGTAGATAGCAAATTACTGACTGCTATCTATAGTGGACAGCAAATTACTATGCTATCTTTAGTAGATAGCAAATTACTGACTGCTATCTATAGTGGACAGCAAATTACTGACTGCTATCTACAGTAGATAGCAAATTACTGACTACTATCTATAGTGGACAGCAAATTACTATGCTATCTTTAGTAGATAGCAATTACTGGCTGCTATCTTTAGTAGATAGCAAATTACAGGTTGATATCTATAGTAGATGATAAATAATGAGTGGCCCAGTATAAAAACGGCCATCTATAATAGATAACAAATTACTGATTGCTATCTACAGTAGATAGCAAATTATTGACTGCTATCTATAGTAGATAACAAATTACTGACTGCTATCAACAGTAGATAGCAAATTACTGACTGCTATCTATAGTGGACAGCAAATTACTGACTGCTATCTACAGTAGATAGCAAATTACTGGTTGCTATCTATAGTAGATAGCAAATTACTGACTGCTATCTATAGTGGACAGCAAATTACTGACTGCTATCTATAGTGGACAGCAAATTACTGACTGCTATCTATAGTGGACAGCAAATTACTATGCTATCTTTAGTAGATAGCAAATTACTGACTGCTATCTATAGTGGACAGCAAATTACTGACTGCTATCTACATTAGATAGCAAATTACTGACTGCTATCTATAGTGGACAGCAAATTACTATGCTATCTTTAGTAGATAGCAAATTACTGACTGCTACCTTTAGTATATAGCAAATTACTGACTGTCATCTATAATAGATAACAAATTACAGACTGCTATCTATAGTAGATAACAAATTACTGACTGCTATCTATAGTAGATAGCAAATTACTGACTGCTATCTATAGTGGACAGCAAATTACTGACTGCTATCTACAGTAGATAGCAAATTACTGACTGCTATCTATAGTGAACAGCAAATTACTATGCTATCTATAGTGGATAGCAAATTACTGGCTGCTATCTATAGTAGATAGCAAATTACTGACTGCTATCTATAGTGGACAGCAAATTACTATGCTATCTTTAGTAGATAGCAAATTACTGACTGCTATCTATAGTGGACAGCAAATTACTGACTGCTATCTACAGTAGATAGCAAATTACTGACTGCTATCTATAGTGGACAGCAAATTATTATGCTATCTTTAGTAGATAGCAAATTACTGGCTGCTATCTTTAGTAGATAGCAAATTACAGGTTGATATCTATAGTAGATGATAAATTACTGACTGATATCTATAGTAGATTACTGACTAGCAAGTATAGTGACTAATATCTATAGTATACAATAAATCACAATAACTGTTAAACCATTTTGAACATAATTTATAAACAACCCTTATTTCACGAGGGTGCTCCTATATGTTATAAGTTGTGCCTTTTTCCAAGAGTAGCATGTATAGAGCTTATTAGGGGGAGTGGTTGGGGACTGAGAACATATTTTAAAATGTGCATGTTAATTCCATCTAACATAAATCGGTTTGTGCTAGGTGCACTCCCCAATACCAGTACAAGTGTCAACATTAATTGCCTCTTCACATATATATGCAGAGTGGCACTGCAATTAGCGTAAAGTGTTCTACTTGTTTCCTCTGTCATTGTACAGCTTTAAGTGTGGGTCTTTATGAAACAACTACAGGCTAAAACATGCTAGCCAAATACAGCTGCTAATTGGGCAGTCACAACATCAGTTTGGTGTGGACATGAACCTCAGTAGTAATGGCGGAATGAATTCTGACCATCACTTGGCTCGCTGGATTCATCTATAGTGCATTTAATAATCTCAAATGCCTACTGGCTTATCCAGTGATGATATTGATCTGTTGTTTTAATCATAATGAGACTGAATCAAAACTGTATCTATAAGCCTGAAGACCATTTCTATAATTATCACCTTCCTGTCGTTGATGGATGAACATTGTCTCACTTATTTTATTTCATGCTCATGTGATACCCTTCTTGTCTTCACTTTTGTTACTTTATGTGATATTATTGCTCACCCCATTACATCAACAGTAGAAAAGTGTCAATTAGCATCGATAGCTGCAATAAGTATCAATTAGCATCCATAGCTGCCCTGTCATTAATTTTCGATACAAATACCGTACTGACGCGAGTCCCACCCCAAAATTTTCGAAGTGCATTGAATTTGTATGCATTTTGAAATCATAAAAGAGTATGACATGAGTACAAATGTATTCAAAACACATAGGCCTACAATATATATATATATTTTTTTTAAATCAACCATGAATGATCCTAGCATTTAGGTCTTGGTCCAGGGACACTCCAAAAAAAAAAAAAAAATTTAATTGAGTATAGTCCCACCCCCAATTTTGAAAAATGTTCAACCAAAAAGCGGGTGGGACTATACTCAAGTACGGTAATAAAAATCAATACAAACACTGTTTACCGATACGCCAAATTCAATTTGGCGCTGTACAAAGGGCAATTTTGTGTTTTTCATAGTGGCGTATCGACCATACACGACTTTTCAAAACATATTAATAATAGCAAACAAAATAAGAATTATCAACAAAATGAAAAACAGTGAATTCCATAATGGCAGATCAAATCTATACACCACTATGGAATGAAGCTGACGAAAAATATCGCCAAACGGATGAAATGGTGAACGAGGTGGCGTAATGCTAGGATAAGGTTAGAGTATTACATTTTGCATGTTTTTCATAGTGACGTATCATTTTTTGTTTATTTCTTTTGAAAGTTATAAGATCAAATCTATTCAGTTTACTACAGAAATTTCACATCAATTACAAAATATAATGAATGTCTTAATTACACAACTCGAGTTTATATTGGTATTTCGTCAAACCCGATTTTCTTTAAAAGTTGTTAATATGCCAATATGGAATGAATTGTAAAAACTCTAAACATATTCTACAGAGAGTAACAGCATGTAGAGCAAATCACACTGATCAATTTGTATGTTTGAGGCAAATTACACATATAATACTTAAAAGGTTACTGACTTTTAAGATTGATTTTATTGCAGTGTATTTTCTTTTCTAGTTTGCTATTTAATAATCCCACATCAGACATCAAAGCTATGACTTAAAAGACATTACTGCATGCCTTCTCAACTGGCGGATGCTGCATCTGCCATTTATCATTCATACAGGCACACGAACAAATGCACAGTTAGCATATAATAAAATAATGAATTTATTGTACTATCATGTTATGTAAAGTTAATAAAAATGGGTATATATAGCCTATCTGAGCCACTCAAAACCCCTCAAGTCCAAGATTTCCAGGTGCACTGCCCCCCCGACCCTGGCCAGACACTCCACCAGAGCACAAAGGCACCCCTGAACCCCACCTGTTATACTTTGTTTTGGTTAATTATTGTCTAAAACTAATGATATTGTTGATTGACAAAATACATTCAAAATGCTGCTTATGTCACAAACATAGAAGGGTGACACCACTTGCACACATGCATTGACATTTATTGTCAGTGTCTATATATGGTGTACACATATTTGGAGTCAAAGGTCATTAAAGATTAAATAGACTTGGGACACCCTGTAGCATTGTTTTTAAAACTGGAAAAAGACCCAGAATATGATATTAATAGCACAGAGCAGAGAGGATCATACTGCAGTTACTGTCCGTTTTCCTATACACAATAGCGTACGTTAGAAGTATGGGGATTTGCCTAGTTAACGTCGCTGTGTGAAAAATAACCGGCCAATATTAAAAGTATTCTTCTAAAATTCTAGAAAATATAGTTTTGTAACATGTCCTAAATTTTTAGCTAATTTAGATGTTTGGAAATATTTGTACTTTGGTGTTTTAGTGTATGTTATAGGTAATAGTACATTGCCTAGTTAATGTCGCTGTGTGAAAAATAACCGGCCAATATTAAAAGTATTCTTCTAAAATTCTAGAAAATATAGTTTTGTAACATGTCCTAAATTTTTAGCTAATTTAGATGTTTGGAAATATTCGTACTTTGGTATTTTAGGAAGGATATGTAAACGACAGATAACACCAAAAAATATGAAGAAATTATTTCCAAACCGTGTTAAGTCCACAATCATTATGTTGCTCATTTTCAAGAATGCTGGTTAACAAAAAGCAGACCATTGTCTCATTTCGTGAACAAAGGTCCACATACCATTGTTTCCTTGCGTTTCCTTTATAATCGGTTACCCAACTGAAGCTATAATACCAGCTCATTGCGATACCGCACATATAAAACAGACACATGTGCACAACCAGAGAAGATCTGATTTAATCAGTTGAGCTGTTTTCAATGAGTGTTATCTTGGTATACACTTCTAGTGCCCGTTTCTATTCATCGTTATGTATTCTTCTCCCGTGCATTATTTTCGCGAACTACCCTTCACAGCCCAAATTATATAAACCTGCACGCTAAACAATGCATTATCTAAAACCTGCACGCTAAACAATAGATTCTAGATAATACGTACACGCCAAATACTAGAAATACTACTTTCACATAACCATAAAGTAGAGTTAGGTGGCGCTTTAGACACAGAGATCACATAACTATATAATTGTCTGTTCGATATATATACCAACAAAAAAGTACGAATATACATTCTGTGGTGTTAAAATGGTATAGTTACAAACGGTGTTCTATAATAGTGTACAATTACGAATAAGGTGCAACTCGCTAGACTTGAGTCCAGTCCTCGCTTTACGGAGTTTAGGATTAGGGTTTAGGGTTGGGATAGGGCAGTCTTGTAATAAGACTAGTAGAGTTGCACCCTTGCAAATATCATTGTCATAAATTATGATTAATGACCTCAAATAAATCAAACATCAAATGAGAATAATCGAGCTTCTATTAATTAAAAAGGGCCAAAAACAGGTGGATCATAATTATACAAGATGACACCATTGCAAAATATTCAGCATTTTACAAATGAAATACATGTAGGCCTATATCTAAAATAACATAGCCGGGCCCGAAAACACACTAGCGCATAATATCATGATCATGCTTTATAATACCATAGGCCTTCAAACACATGTGTTTGAAGGCCTATGATAATACTGAACAAATTGTTAAATCCCAATGTCGTGTGTTTTAATATAAGTAGTTCAAATTATAGAGCTATAAAGTCCAGTTGATATTCACCGTAGTACTAGTCTGACATCTAAATCGATCGTTTCCAACTGGTTCAGTGCTCTCTGTGTTCGAAACCACGATATTATTATCATATTAAATGATCACAACATAAAGTCAAGTCAATTAAACCATGCGTGAATAAGTTACCTAAGTATGACGTATGGCGCAATCGATACCATTGATTACAGGGATTGATTTTCTTTACCAGTTAAATGCTACGTAGCTGGTCAATGTCCTGACGGTGTTTTTAAAATGTAAGATATTTTCCTAATATTAAAACTAATATAATGAATGCAGCAATTAATATTGCCTATTGTTTTAATAGGCCTACACTCAAAGTGTATGACGGATAATGTACTCGTGCAAATGCATTCGTCAAGATAATTGCACTTGCCATGGAGTTATTGCATTTAGCTTTCGAGCCTATCGGCTCTCAAGCTAAATGCAATAACTCCACGGCGCGTGCGATTATCTTGACGAATGCATTGCACTCAGTTCATTATCCTTATCTTAATAGCTTTTAATGGGGTTTAAGTCCTGCAAAGGTCGAAATGAATTCTACTGTAGACATGACTGCATCATGTGTAAACTTCTCTGTACAGAGCTAAGTTGCATAGCATGATAGTAATAACCCAGCAAACACAAAACGTTTTCGACATCATTCGCAAAAGGTTATAAAAGGTTGTCAGAAAACGTTTAAATGTCGGGTTATATAAAGGGTATATTAAGAGTATAAAACGTTTTCAAAACCTTAAAAAACATGTTTTGATAATCTACTGCTCAGCAAACAAAAATGTTTTATAGAAAACGTTTAAATGTCGGGGTATATAAAGGGTATAAAAACGTTTTAATAACATTCCAAAAACATTCTTGAAAACTTGATACAAAACATTCTAAACAGAATGTTATTTTGGGGTTGAAAAATATTTTGCGAAAAAACGTTTGCCCAAAATATTTTCAATAACGTTTTAAAAACATTTTCATGACCTTTATATAACTCGACATTTAAATGTTATTAAAAGGTTTTGAAAAAACATTTTAAGAACATTTCTGTGTTTGCTGGGTTCAAACATTTTAACATAATGTTATTTAAGTATTGACACAATATTTGGCAAAAATGTTTGTAAAAATAGTTTACAATAACATTTTTTGAAAACATTTAAAAATATTGTTGTAGTGTGTTTTCATACAAAACGTTTTAAAACGTTATAATGACCTTTATATAACCCGACATTTTAATGTTATTAAAACGTTTTTACCTTAACCAAAAGCCAAAATATAACTTATTTAAAACGTTTTAAAAACGTTTTTGTGTTTGCTGGGAAGTGATCTCCTTGACAATGATTTGGAATAAATGTGATCGCTAGGCTTGTCATGATTTCATGAGGTGCATCTCAAGGAGTGGAACTAAATAATCAATTATTGAGAGAATTGGCAATGAAAATTTATGAGAAGGTTATATATGTCATGTCAAACTTGGAAAGGATTATGTTTCTTGCCTACTGGAACCCCTCTGTAGGATTATGTTACTGTCATATGTCAAATTGAAGTAATAGAGGAAGATTTGCCACTGACAACATTGGGTAATTCCATTTAAAATCTACACTCCCCCTGTGGAAGATTTTGGAAATATCTTCCACAGGGGAGTATGAATTTTAAATGGAATGAACACATGAAGGCGGCTCCATTTGAGTTTCATACACCCTCTGAGAAAGATTAAACATGAATCTTCCACTGAGGGAGGGTGAGTTTCAAATAGAGCTGGCAATGTGTTAATTCCATTTGAAATTCATACTCCCCCTGTGGAAGATATTTCCTAAATCTTCCATAGGGGAGTGTCGATATAAATGGAATAGCCCGTTCACTCTTTCTCTTCATCTTTTAACAATCCATGCAGGAGAAGCTCATAAGTCCCACCTCTAGAAAATCATGCAGAATCAGATTCTTTAAGGCAGCTAAAGCAGTATTATAAATTATAAAAACAACCCTCAAAACAAGGCCCTTTTTCACTTCAACTCGCTGCCATTTGAGAATGCAAAGTCTGATAGAGATTTAGATGGCACTTTTTGAATTCCCATTTCATCTTTAATTATTAAAAATTATATGACAAATTGGATTTTAAAAGTGATGAAATATGCTTCCCGTACATGCAAACTGCTCAAAAAAGCACAAATTTAGACCAAATTTCTGGCCTTAAATCGCTTGATTCTCAAAATATAACTCAAAATATTTTATTAAGATTTACTATAATAAAATTAATTCTATAAAAGACAAATTCTGATTGGTTGTGCAGTTAGCTGGTGAAATAGAAAACTCTTAAAGATCATCATATCAAAAATCAGTTCTTAAGACTCGTTTGGTATCAAATATGAGCACTTGCCAAAAAATCGCGGGTTGAAAGTAATTAATAAATTGCAGTATTTAGAATCTGATACAATGACAAGGAAACATTTGTGATTGGAAGGTTTCAGTTGAGTTTTTCAAAAATGTTTTGCAGCAAAAGTTATTGTATCTTTGTCTTATTGTGTCTCTTGAAGATCGAGTCATGTCACAGAATTGTGAAAAATACAGCGCAATGGAAGGTAAAACAATTGCACAACCATATTGTGTAAAAACTGTACCCAGTATAAAAATTACACATCAATGGGGTAAACAAAAGGGAACTCGGTCACTATTGTTGCTATCCAATCCCTTAAGGGCTGGGGTATGAGCGTTTGGACAGTATTTATTTTGGGACATCAGAGCACATCAGACATATCAAATTGCATTCTGAATACTGAAGAATGTCATTCTGATATCAAATAATTTTGATTTTTGAAATTACGCAATTTAATACACATTTTATGGCAAATCATTAAAATTGATATTTTGGATATTTAACAGTACGAATTAAACTTTAGAAATCTGATGATTTATACTTAAAGTGTATGTAGGTGGGATGAAAAGTCGACGATCAATTGAACATTTTGACCTTTTCATTGAAGATATGGATTTTTTTCCCAAAACACCAAAAAAAATTAGGTCTTTTTGGGAAAAAATCCATATCTTCAATATGAAAGGTCAAAATTTTCAATTAACTGCGGCTTTTCCTCCCTGCTACATACACTTTACTGAATATAACATTAGATTTATATAATTTACTTCGAGGACTGTTATATATCAAAATTTGAAAAATATCAAATTTTTATAATTTGTCATAAAATTTGTATTATATTGTGATTTTCAAAAAATGAAAATTATTTGATATCAGAAAGACATGCTTCGTATTCAGAATGCAATTCGATAGGTCTTAGGTGCTCTCATGTCCCACAAAAATACTGTCGAAACGCAATAAACGCTCATTTTAGATCCCTTAAAGTCATATTATAACATTTCTGATTAGAGTTTAGTATTTATTTTCCATAAAATGTTAACTTTTACTATCAGATATATCCCCTTTTAATTTTGAGCCGAACAAGTGAGGTAAAGCATAGAAAATTGGAATTTACTACTAGTGCCCATGCATGTTACTCCCGCGGTTGTAATACGGTACGATCCTCTGGGTGTGTGTGTGTATGTGTATCCCGCACGCCGTGTACGTACTGTGCATGCGTGTTCGACTAATATTTCCATCGTAATAATAAAATGCCGGTTCCATCGTTTTATTCAAAATGTCGGATTTTGACAAAACTACAGCACCTAAAGTCTTGATTTTTGCAGAGTATCTTTATTGACTAAAGTAGATTACAATCGTGTAAAAAACAGAATTTAAATTATTTTTGAGGGAGTTCTCCTCAGCAAATGTTATAATATGGCTTTAAGTCTGTTCTATATTCTTCTAACCATGTTGTTGTGTTTGAAAGCCAATCTGTACTCATGTCTGGCATATTTATTATTCAAACACAATCAAGATAAAGTCTATTATTTTACCATGCCACGTATTATGTTTTAATGCTCTGCGTGCTAGCCGTAAGCTTCAACATAAAAAGTCCAAGTTTTGAGATATTTTGTCAAAATATCAAGAGCTATCTTAAGAACCACTGAACCAATACTAGGCTTGTTTGTACTCATTTTAATACATTTTTCATGCTGATTCCAAATATGGTGATGAAAATTTACAATTCTGAAATTTTTGAGTTTAATTTTTTTTTTGGAAACTTGTGGTCTGCAGTCGACACCCGCGTGGAAAGAGTTAAACATCTTAAGCCACTAAACACCTCTTATTCTTGTAATGCCATATTTTATTAAAAATCCAGTTCTAATTTTAGTGACAACTATGCGAATGCATCGCTGTGACTGACCAGTGTCTAGACAGTGTAATTTGCAGTCACCCATCATGGACATCAAGCAAATCAGTCAGTGTATCTGTAAATGAGAGGATTAAAGTAGCATCTCATGATAATATAAGACCTCCTATCAACCAAGCAGTGGCAGCACCGGAGAAGGGGGAGGGGGAATGCCCCCAGTCAGAACTCTTTCCCCCAGTTGCCCCCCCCCCAATAAAAACCCAAAATTTGGAAATTTAACACTTTTTGAGCAAAATTTGTTGATCCCCCCCCCCCCACGAAATTAATTTTGCCCCCCCATGCCCCGAAAAAAAATTCATGATGTCACCACTGCAACCAAGTAGCCAACTGGTAGCCAATCAGACAAGATGTCTGATTCCATCCACACCCCTCGGCCACACCCACACATATGTACAATACAGTGGCATGTACAAAGGAGGGTCATAGCCATGGCCCCACTTTTTCCACTTTTTCAGTCAGTCAGTGGAAGTTCACCCAGTCCGTGAAAATTATGCCCAGGAAGGCCACTCATGTTTCAAAGTGTATACATGGGTGACCAGAAAAACACAAGGTCCTTTTCAGAGAATGAATGCGAATCGCACGCATCCCATTTGGGGGTAAAACAAGCCTGTTTTCAAGAAAAAGGGTTATTTTTAAACTTCTAGTTGGTGTGTTTAGGGGTTATTTTTAAACTTCTTGTTGGTGTGATTAGGGGTCATTTTAATGATCCCGCTATTTCACAAAGCATGTTTCCCTGGCATGTTTTGATGTGGAACATCACCCAAACATAATTATTAGAAAATTATAAACAAGGCGGTTCTCGAACCACGAGTCTCGCCTGCTTTCGCAACCGCCTGCTTTTGTGATTACTTTTGGTAGAGGTAAATGAATTTGGCGGTTATCGGCTAGGCACGGTTATCTGGCTGATGGTGACTGTGCACACCAAGTTTCATGCCCATGCAACAGTTTTTACTAATTTGACCCCTGGTGACCCTGAAATGACCTTCCAAAACTTTGGCTCTAAATGTTGACTGTATCCACTAAGTTTCATACCCACACGACAGTTTTTACTAATTTGACCTCAGATGACCCCTGGCGGCCTCGAAATGATCTTCCAAAAATTTGGCTTTAAATGTTGACTGTACCCACCAAGTTTCATGTCCATCGACAGTTTTTACTAATTTGACCTCAGATGACCCCTGGTGACCTCGAAATGACCTTCCAAAAATTTGGCTTTAAATGTTGACTGTACCCACCAAGTTTCATGCACATCCGATAGTTTTTACTAATTTGACCTCAGATGACCCCTGGTGACCCCAAAATGACCTTCCAAAAATTTGGCTTTAAATGTTGACTGTACCCACCAAGTTTCATGCCCATCCGACAGTTTTTACTAATTTGACCTCAGATGACCCCTGGTGACCTTGAAATGACCTTCAAAAAATTTGGCTTGAAATGTTGACTGTACCTACCAAGTTTCATGCCCATACGACAGTTTTTACTAATTTGACCTCAGATGACCTCTAGAGGTCCTCAGTGACCTTGACCCACTAACCAATACAAACCGGTTTTGTCTCGGGTCAAGATGCACCCACCCACCAAGTTTGAGAAACGTGCGACTCCTAGTCTCCGAGAAAATAGGCGAAAACCAAAACTTTAATCAAATTTGTCACACACGCACACCCCCACACACCCCCACACATACATACGGAAAAGTGATTATATAGTCTCCTGCCTTATCAGGCGAGACAACAAAAACATGTACTAGGGTTTATTTTATCAAACAAAAACCTGAAGGGTGGTACCTTTCAGATAAAATCCTGCTATGGGGTATCTTTCAGGTAAAATCCTGTTTAGGGGGTAAAATTTGTTGCAAAACCACGCTAAATTCCTGTTTAGGGTGTATTTTGCTCAAAAGGGCAAATCCTGTTTAGGGTATGTTTTGAAAATCGCTGGTCATGCATGTGTACACTGTGGCCCCCCTGGGAAATTATGGGGCTACTAATTATGGCGAGCAAAGCATGTCAGAACATTTTGAGCAGTCGGGAATCGAGACCCGTGCCCCACCACTATTGAAAACCTGCACATGCACAGGACCAATGGTCACTCTCACACACTATCCACCTGAATCCACAAACCTCTGAAATGAAACCCAAGTGGCATATCAGGCACATTGCTAGTGATAAGCTTTCCTAAGTGGTGTAAAACTAATTACTGACATTTTACTTTAAACCTTCAATCCGCTGCAGATGATATAAAGACCCGGTCCCCACAACTAGTTTTCTCTGTTGATTAGCCTACAATCGTGTTACAATCATATTACACTGTGAGATCTTGTGTCTGCTTAGTGTTGTCTGCATACTACAACCGTGTTATCATTTCTGAATGATGAAAATTTCCATAATTAGGCCATTTCATAGCATGATCGTGTCATAATTGCCTACAAAAATTTCCTGAGTGTCCGCATTTCACATGTTTACCCAATTGATGATAACAACTTGTAATTACTGCGGTGTATTATGACCAGAAGCAATCACGACACAATGGTCAAGTGTTGACCATGTGAACGCTCTCGTTAATCATTATGACACTATGATGATAAAATATTTGTGTAGACTGGGTAGAAAAACCATAAGAAGAACCGTAACAATGGCGTACTATGGCTGCTTCTCCCCGATGGTTTGAAAAAGTAAAGAGCAAAAAAAAAAAGGATTATAGGTGCTAGCAACTTAAAAGCAAAAGAAAATTTATAGTCCCATTTTTGTTCAAAATTTTTAAACCTTTTTCATAACTCTTCCACCCCTTTTTCTTTAATAATTCTTTTTGCCACCCCTTCTTCTTCCGCCACCCCTTCATTTTGGCCGCCCTGTGATTTAACCCCGGGGGACTCACGCTCCCAAAGCCCCCTCCCCCAAAAAAATATGTGCATGCATAAGAAAACACAATGATGACAACATACTTGTGTGGACTGGGTAGAAAACCCATAAGAAGATATGATGCAGATATGTCTACAGTAGAATTCACCACGACCTTTGCAGGACTTAAACCCCATTAAAAGCTATAAGAAGATATGATGCAGATATGTCTACAGTAGAATTCACCACTACCTTTGCAGGACTTAAACCCCATTAAAAGCTATTAAACCAAGATAACTCTCATTGAAAACAGCTCAACTATGTTAAATCAGATCTTCTCTGGTTAAATCCACACTACACATGTTTCTGTTTTACCTGTGCGATATTGCAATGAGCTGGTATTATAGTTTCAGTTGGGTGAAACGATTATAAAGCAAACACAAGGTAACAATACTGGGTGGGCCTTTGTTTCCCAAATGAGACAATAGTCTGCATATTGTTAACCAGCATTCTTGAAAATGAGAAACATAATGGTTGTAGACTTAACATGGTTTGGAAATAATTTCTTAATTTTTTTGTGTTATATGTCATCAGGGAGGTACAACCATTTGCAGATGCCCAACCTACTCAGTTTTTAGCCTACATGTAATGTATTTATTATTCTTGATTGACATCAGGTACAAAAAATATCCGTCAAGTGGTTTAGCTTTAATGCCCTTCGCAAGAGAGCGGTACACAAGTGAGTGATAGTCAGTAAAAGATGCATTCGATTTACACAGAAAATTTTGCAGGCTGTGCCGTGCCATTCCTTCCAAAAACACTAAAGTGCGAATATTTCCAAACACCCAAATTAGCTAAATATTTAGGATATGTTACAAAACTATATTTTCTAGAATTTCAGAGAGTACTTTAAATATTGGCCAGTTATTTTTCACATAGTGACGTCGGGAGTGATGTTAACTAGGCAATGCCCTATACCTATAATATACACAGTTTGTAGAGGTCAGGCATCAATGGTGAGAGTTCTGTGTATAGGAAAATGAACATTAACTGCAGTATGAACCATAAGAAAACACAATGATGATAAAATACTTGTATTTGCTGAGTAACCTAGCTCTCCCTTTGGGGATCTTGGCAGAAAAATCTAGATTTTTAAAGCATTCATTTTGTAAACAGAATTTACAACTTGACATCTTTTAAATTTCATTTCTCTAAATATTTACATGCTGAAAACTTTTGAGATACACTATTATGAGTGAAATGGTACTCCATGCTACCGTAAAAACTTGAGAGTTAGCATATGTGTTTACTATTGAGTGCTTTTGAAAACATGAAATTGTACCAAAGTCTGGCACTTTACCAACTGAGCTAATGGGGTTAAGACACACATTTACAGGTTTACTTGTTTTGTATATAACTATGTGCTCAAAACCCTTTACACTTTTGTGGATGGGGCTTTTCATGTTTGCATGTTTTAAAAGTGCTTGATAGTAAGCATATATGCTAACTATCAAGTTTTTATATATTTGTATTCATGGGTACTGACATGCTCATATGCAAACTTTGATAACACCCCCACCTCTTTTGCATCTCATTACCAAAGTTTTCAGGTGAAAAATACACATACACAAGAGTGCGGTGAACAGGTCATCAACTTACCCTTCCATCAAAAGGATTCCGACCAAGAGCTCCAAATCTGTGAACAAATGAAACCAAAAATTATTTGAAACTTTTGCAGCCTGTAATTTATTTGTATGTGAGGAATTAGCTTATGCAGGAAAGTTGCAAAAGTTTAAACTTTCCTAGCCTGGCTTATGCAGGAAACATAGTTTACATGTGCTTTTGTTCATCTAAAGTGAGAATATGGATTTTGGTAGGAATTGCCAATATGTGCATCTTGAAGGGAAGGATCTTATCAGACTATATATGATTGGCAAATAAATGCACACATTTCTTGACTGCAGGTTATTTACTTTGATGTATTCATTCAATACTTCATTTCAAAGTGGGAAGTGGCTCCAGTCTGTGGTCCTCACAGACTTAGTGAGTGCCAGCCAAGGCAAAGCAACCTCTCTGGATAGTATACTAAAGCAACAGAGCCCAAAAGTAGTGCTAAGTGGGAAGTTGATATATCCCCATAATGCTATATTAGGGCCATGCAGGGTTTGGTCAATTCGACATAGAAGTAAATAGCTAGGCTTCTCCATAGTCCACTTGCCCATTTTGCATACTCTGGCTAATACATTTTAAGCATAAATCTCTGATTTGTATTAATGTGCAATTGATAGTTTCACATCTGATCTTTTCAGTCACCGCACTCCCTCTGTTTGTTAGCTTCTTTGGATTGCGGTAATATCATTCTTAACACAGGTGTCTATGTACAGGTAGGCCAATTTTGGCCTACTAACATTGGTCATGATTGACCAAGTATGATTGACAGTGTGTGTTAGAGACAAAGTCCCAGGGTAAAGTCTTGCTTAAAATCCAAAGTACATAGTCGGATTTACTCGGGCTTTCGCGATCAATAAACTGGTAGATTCCAAAATCAGAATTGTTCAGTATTGAAGTGAGCCATTACAATTATGCAAGATATGTTGCATTCAATAATATATAGGCCTACATATACTTTACTTTTACTAAACTCTTTATGACCATTTTACTATTGAACACTTTAATTTAATAAACATCAGTATAATTTTTAGTGCAATGGAATGCATTCATCATGATTAATAATAACATATTTTAATTTATCAAAATTTGACTATTACGTTCACACGGTAAGTCGATCTGCATTGAACCATAGATGTCAAAGAACAGGGATAAAGGCCTGGATCTTAATTCTATAGAATATTCATATCATGCTGATCACTCACACCTATAAGATTAGTATCTTTGAAAAGAACGATATACATATTCAATCTATGATTGCAGACATACATGTAATGAGTGCATCCTGCTTGTAGTGCAGGGCGATATATTCAAAAATTATTTAAACCTATTGCTATGGTAGTTAATCCTGCTACATCATCACTTCTACTGCGAATAGTGCATACACTGTCTTGTCCACACTTCCTCATTTAATATTCCATGTATTCACACATTTACAACATTAATGTGGTTACCTCATCATTAGTTTATCATCTCCGATGTGAAATTAAGCATGAAATGACGTTTCTGTGTGTTTACATTAATGCTCTGCATGCTAGCCATAGGCTTCAACATAAAAGATATTTTATCCAAAATATCAAGAGCTATCTCAAGAACCACAAACCAATACTAGGCTTGTTTATACTCATTTTAATGCACTTTTCATGCTGTTACCAAATATAGTCATGAAAATGTACAATTCAGAAAATTAATTAAAAAAATGTCGTTTGCAGTCAACACCCACATGGAGAGGGTTATTATATCTCGGATCTTTCTCAATAATTTGTCACTTTTGATGAGAAAACACATACAAAGATGCTCAAATTCTTAATGTACACACGACAGTGGTGCGGATATCAGCCCGGGTATCAGCCACATGCAGCTAACTCCATTTTGTATATTTTCCTTTTTTTCTTTGCATTTTTAAAAATGAGTTCATTTCCACCCAATTTGGTTATGTTTCACCGCTACGGTGTGACTTAATTATGTCTTAGCTTCGGTTTCAGGTCTCGAGACACTGTTTTTTTGAAAATCAATTCTCAACTTATATTTTAGTTCCCAAGTTCCTACTAACAAAACAATTTGATCTGGAAAAGCATACAATTTGACACAGATGCAATTTGATATGATGAATAATATTGGATACGGGGCTCAAATTAAAGTGAAATGCTCCCGGAAATGCTTATGGGTAGTAATATTTAGGTTGAACACCCATTTTATCAGACGATGGTGGCCGACGTCATTTTAATACGGCAACAGCCAATATCGTAAAAGTGCACAAAATATATTTCCTAGTGCAATTAAAGTTTAACGATGTGCAACAAGTTAAACTCAATTTGCCCTTGCCGTGAAAGTGGCGATTCCATTTGTTTACCGGGTCAGAGGTCATGTTGTCATGCCAGCGTTGTGGTGATTGACCCGGGAACCAATGAGAGTCGTCGCATGTCGCGGGTTTGGGACATGATCCTGGTGATCAAATCATTGTTGGTTTGAAATCATACAAGACCCAACATCTAAAAAATTTTTTCTCTCCGATCATCAACCGCCAGTGTGTTTGACTTATCAATATTATCTCAGAGAAATCATCATTGCCGGTAAGCTTATATTGCTACTATTCTGTGCTTCAAGATACATCGTACCGCATAACAACACTGAGTTTCGTGGTATAAAAACATTGGACTGAACTGAAAAATCTGAAGCAGAGAAACATCAAAAAAAAAATGCCGGGACATAGGAAGTCAACACAAAGATTTCGGAGACCAAGCTCGAATTTACGCACTTTGAATCGGGCGGTGCCGGTTGATATGGATAGAAATGAGAGACAGACAAGATCGCAAGCACAAGCTATAAGACGCTTGATTAATATCAACAACGAAGATGGAACTGTACCAAGTCAAAACCGTGGTCGAGGTCGTGGTGGTAGGGGGTCGGGTCGAGGGCGTGGCCGAGGCCGTGGAACACACTCAAATGCACCAGCTGCGCTGGGGGCCCCCCCACCAGAAGGTCAAGATGAACAAGAACATGTACCGATACCAGCGGCCGGCGTGGGTCATGAACCAATACCAGGTGCGCAGGGTGGATTTATACAACAACAAGTACCAGTCATGCAACATGAATATGATCAGGGGCAGCAACCAATACCAGAACTTGATTATGTACAAGGAGATCGTGTAGTGAGAATGGCGAGACAAGAAGAAGTGCCTGGACCAAGATCCATAGCTGACCAGCTTTTACAAGGTACATATGCAAACAATAGTATGTTGAATGTAAATAGATCAATGCCCGTGTTGTCATCGAAAGTGTTAATAACACGATGAATGTAAATGATGCAAGCACAGTACCATTGAGTATGTCATCAAATAATGCCACAAATAGTAACACAGTGAATACGGCAGGTAGATTGAATGATCGGGTCATTGATATAAATACTTTGAATGGTACGGGTGCGACTACTGTGAGCAATAATGCATCAAATATGCTTAGGTTGAATACTACATGTAATGCAGTACATTCAAATGTCATGGATGTGGGTTCAGGGACTAATCAGGTCATTAATTCGAGTGGTGTAAATCCAATCAATACAGCCTTGACAGGAGTGCATATTCCTAACAATAGCATGTCGAGGGGCGTTAGCTCATCTCAAGCGGGTATAAGTATGGTTGGCCAAAATAGCAATGCTGGTACGGGTATAGTCGGCCAAAATGTCAATATGGGTACAAGTATGGTTGGCCAAAATGTCAATGCTGGTGTAAATATGGTCGGCCAAAATGTCAATGCTGGTACAAATATGGTTGGCCAAAATGTCAATGCTGGTACAAGTATGGTCGGCCAAAATATCAATGCTAATAATTTCACAGGTACATTGAACAGTATTCCTCGTGCACCAGTATTATCACCATATGTGACCATGGATGATATTAGCCAGCATCAGTTAGGTTTTTCACCATTGGTATCAGTGTGCAGCCCTTTGGGGGTGTCGGTACCGCAAAATATAAAAACAAAAATAATCAATGGGGATTATGTTGACTTAGCTATGCTATTGGAAAAAATTAGCGACCCAAGCAAACAATTTGATGATGAGCGTGGCATGGCGCTTTCTGTAAATCAAACCGGTCAAATTGTTTGGAAAAGCAATAAGATAAAACGGGTAATCACAAGCATACACTCATGGACATCAGTTTTTCTGGTATTTAGTGCAGTGTATTTAGAAGCACACCCAGGGCGGGTCTAAGAGATGCTTAAGTACATGGATACAGTCAGGACTGCAGCCTCAAGGTTTGCCGGGTGGGGCTGGCGTGACGACGACCAGCAATTTCGCATGCGGCAGCAATTGCAACCCACACGCCATGGGCTATAATTGATGGGGAGCTTTGGGCATTATATGTCACTGCACCTAGCATTTCTAACTCCAGTTTGGATAACAGGGGTTTCACTGCCAGCGGGCGCTTGGGGAGGCAAAAAGGCTCATTTAGTGGGCGGTTTCGTCAGCCCTTTCGTACCAGAGAACCATCACGATTCGTGTGTCAGGTGGGGTCCCAGGCAAACAGAAAATGTCGGGTGAACTCATGTGCTATGACTTCAACAGGCATTCGTAAGCGCCTCAATTGCAAATTCAGCCACAAGTGCTTCAGCTGCAAAGACCCTGGTCACGGGCTTATCAACTGCAAAAAAGCAGCAAAGTAATCAAAGGGTGAAAAGTTTGAGCAAACCCTGTAGTAATGTATGCTTATGCTGTAAATATCCATCGCCCATTAATTTGGAAACTTTAATACCATTGTTGGAACTATATCCAGATAGAAAATCTGCCAAGGTGTTGGGGGAAGGATTTCGGTTTGGGTTTAAATTGGGGTTTCAAAGGGAGAGGTATTGGAAGGATGCACCTAATTTAAAGTCAATTGACCTAGATCCAGAAAAGGCAAATGAAAAGTTGATGAAAGAAGTACGGTTGAAACGCCTAGCGGGCCCTTTTTCTAAACAGCCTATTTCAAACTTAATGGTGTCTCCAATTGGATTAGTGCCAAATCTGAACCTGGTAAAGTAAGACTAATTCACCATCTGTCATACCCTGAGGGAAAATCAATAAATGACGGCATCGACCCAGATGTGTGTATTGTAAAATATGCAAGTTTTGATGTGGCAGTGCAATTGGTGATAAGCACGGGAAGGGCGCCTCATGGCCAAGGCTGACATCGAGTCAGCATTTCGCCTTCTGCCTGTCCATCCGGAGGATTTTCAGTTGTTAGGGATGAAGCTTAACAATCAGTTCTTTGTTGATAAAGCATTGCCCATGGGGCATCATGCTCGCCTGCTCTTTTGAAAAATTTTCAACTTTCATTGAGTGGGTTGTCAAAAGAGAATCGGGGTCAGATAAGGTCACACACTACGCTAATGACTTCCTCTTTGTTGGCACGAAGGATTTAGGTAATAAGTCATCGTAAACCGACTTGTAAGAATTTTCAAGAGGTATGTGGAAACTTGGGCCCCTTTAGCGAAAGACAAATCTGTAGGTCCATCATCAAAATTGACCTATTTGGGTCTAGAGATCGATGCAGTAAAGCAAATAATTTCCATCCCCAGAGGTAAACTATCAGACATAAAGAAAAAGGTCCAAAATGCGTTAAAAACATCTCAGATTACGCTAAGAGAGTTGCAATCAGTAATAGGGTCATTGTCCTTTGTTTGTAAGGCAGTTGCTCCCGGCAGGGCATTTTTACGGCGACTGATCAATATCACATGTGGTATTAAGAGACCCTGGTGCAAGTTAAAATTAACTGCCGGGGCAAAAAGGGACTTGGAGATGTGGTTACTTTTTCTTGACAATTTCAATGGAACAACAATTATCCCTGAGCAAGCTTGGTTTGTAGAAAGTGATTTACAATTATTTACAGATTCGAGTGGGAAAATTGGATTCGGCGGATATTTCCAAGGCAAGTGGTTTCAGGGCAAGTGGCCAAATGCAAAATTCAAAAATCGCTCAATTGCATGGCTAGAATTTTTCCCAATCCTGGTGTCAGTGGTTTTATGGGGAGAACAGCTTACGGGAAGAGGATTATGTTAAGATCGGATAACATGCCCGTAGTCAAAATCATTAACAAACAATCGCCAAAATGCCCACAAATTATGAAATTGGTTAGATTTTTTGTACTCCAATGTTTAAAACTAAATCTAGCATTCTGCGCAAGGCATATACCAGGCAAGGTTAATGATATTGCTGACGCTCTGTCTCGATTTCAGATGAACCGGTTCAGAGCAGTAGCACCACAAGCAGAGCCAGCGGCCACTCCAGTGCCACAGTTTCTTTGGACGCCTAGTGAGAGTAGAATCTCAGCGCCTTTTACGGGCTTCATTGGCTCCGGGAACGTAATGTGTATAAAAGGAATGTAGAGAAATTTATAGATTTTAGGAATTGTTATCAATTAGGATCAGAGTGGCCAATATGTCATAACCAAATTGTGGCGTATATCTCATTTTTATCAATGGAAAAGTGTGCGCCATCGTCAATTAATTCACATATATCGGCAATTGCTTTTGTGCACAAGATCAATGGATGGGCTGATCCCACAGATTCTTTTCTTATTAAAAAATTAAAGGAAGGATGTAGGCGGTCCAATCCTAGGATAGATTGTAGACTTCCAATTAGCCCCATTATGTTAAGAAATATTGTAGCAAAATTGACATCCACATGCAAGTCTGATTATGAGTTAAAATTGTTTAAGGCAGCTTATTTGCTTGCATATTTTGGGTTTTTAAGAGTAGGGGAATTTACATGCATAAGCTCGAACGGGACTCCACACGCATGATATCTGTGGATGACATTGAGATTAGAGAAGCAAATATGTTTGTAAAGATAAGGGTTTCAAAGACTGACCAGAGGGGTGCATCAGCACAACTAAAAATTGACAGTTCGTCGCACATAGATTTGTGTCCTGTAAAGGCAATGTTAGGATATTTAGAAGTAAGGCCAAATGGCAGTGGTCCACTGTTTATTCATTTCAGCGGTAAACCTCTTTCTGCATTCCAATTTTCGCATATGCTGAAAGAAGGGGTTAAATTGTTAGGTTTACCCCCCTCCTCATTTAGTTCACATAGTTTCAGAATCGGAGCAGCTACAGCAGCCTCTATGAGCGGGTTTTCAGAGAATATGATAAAAACTATGGGAAGATGGAAATCATCAGCATTTCAGTTATATATAAGACCACAGAGCATGATAAAAATTTAACTAGCAAAAATTGTATTTCAGGTTACTGCGCTTGTGATAGGCCTGAGTGGCCACTCATGTCACCTGTATGTACATGTATGTACATGCTATGTAAATATGATTATGAGATATGATAATATATTATTATGTGATAATGATTTAACAAGAAGCATTGTTAATTTCAGGGAGTTAAGCTTTAAAGAAGGTCATCATCTGAGATGGCCGAGTCGGTGTAATGCAAATGGAATGAAGATTTAATAATTATCACTTTTGTATCTGGAGTTTTAGTTTTCAGAGGAGAGAGGAAGTATTCAACGCCACCTTTTCGGTCATCACCGGCTTGGCTGTTGGTCATCGCTGGCAGAGGCAGTGTTGATAATTCTTTTTAATCTGGTGTTTATGTTAGTCAAGTGGTCGTCCCACAGCAAACACGAATAGTTGCTTGCGTTTTTCTGTTTATTTTCTGCAGGCTCAACGCAGCGTACATGGGTCATTGGGGACAGCATTGTGTACCGGGCTGGCCAAAGCAACACTCAGCTACATGGTGGTGGTGAAGTCCAATGGTTCGGAAAGCCGGGTGGAAAGTGTAGAGGCCTTGTGAACTGGGTGCTATTTCTCTTGAGAACAAATCCATACCCCACTACATTAATAGTGCATGTCGGCACCAATGATATCTTATCAAGTCCTACGTGGGATATCAGACAGAGGGTATTAGAGAACCTGACCGGATTGAGAGAGGTGTTGCCAAACACCAGAATTATTTGGTCAGATATCATGCTTCGCTTAGGTTATGCAGAAGAGATAAACAGGGGGGCAGGGAAAAAATGCATGAGAAATGTCAACAAGTACGCACATGGGGTCATTAAGAAAGAGATGGGGGGCAATGCTCACATTGTAGTTCATTCTGGAAATTTTACTTCCAATAGGCGCAATGAGAATGGAAGACCCATTTACCTATATGATTGTGTTCATCCATCACCATTTGGCTTGCTAGTGTTCAAACAAACACTGTCAAACGCATTAGTCCACTTTGACAACAGACCTCAGTCCATAGTCTATCCGCCAGATGCTATTATAGACGAGGTGTAGGGATTTTTATGCAAAATAATTAGTGAGCAAACAAATTTAAGGGGGGGGGGGGGTGATTGTGTCAAGTTCCATATATAAATAAGTCACTTGTGTGGGATTTGAATTCTCTTTTCTTGAATTATAATAATACTCATGTCGTGTAATAACATATTTTATCCTTTGTAACTTCAGGTGACCACCTGTTGAGTCTTGGGACTCACGCCTGGGAGCATTTGACTTGTATACACCAGTACCCTATTGATTGTTGAAATTCCAGCCATTATATTTTGCTTTAAGGATCCCAGGGTTCAGGGTCAAAACACTCGAATTCAGTCTTAGGGTGGGGGCACGCCTAGGGCAAGTGTGGATCACGTGTTGGTTAGCCATGATTTTTTCTAGGTGCAACACCGAGAATTTATGCCAGGGTGGGGGCACACCCTCGCAGTTATGATCACGTGGGGTTTTATGGAAAAAATTATTGCGGTAGCGGCCACTGCTATAAACAGGAGTCAGTCGCTGGTCACTGACATCTCAATTTTCCTGACCTTCATATACATGGCTTTTTACGGCTGAGATCATAGGGACTTGGTGTTGGTCTAAAAACAAAAGTCAATAAATGGTTGTCTTGTTTGATTGCCAACGAGATTGCATTTTTTGCGTCCTTGTGCTTCTTCAGTTTCTCGGTCTTAGGGTAATAAAGTTTAACGATGTGCAACAAGTTAAACTCAATTTGCCCTTGCCGTGAAAGTGGCGATTCCATTTGTTTACCGGGTCAGAGGTCATGTTGTCATGCCAGCGTTGTGGTGATTGACCCGGGAACCAATGAGAGTCGTCGCATGTCGCGGGTTTGGGACATGATCCTGGTGATCAAATCATTGTTGGTTTGAAATCATACAAGACAACATCTAAAAAATTTTCCCACCCACCGCTCCCATTGGGGGCAATTGGGCAGAATTGCAAGATAAATCGTAAGCATGCATGTATAGTATAAAAATTATGTCAATTAACAATAGCTAAATTTATTTATTTTAGGTACAGTAAGTTCTGCAAGATAGTGCCTGAAAAGGCAAAGCACTCAACTGGCAGCAAGAAGGGTTAAAGGAAAATTATAAATAATAAAAGCATGTTAATTGTTTATACGTGAAAATAGAATGTAGGAAAAGGAGAGCTTTTGTTGATCATCAAAATTATTTAAAAACTTCCGTTCTAGGAAGAGTATAAGACAGTGCCGACATCGTCAAAAGATGCATATATTGTTTGATTAAGCAATAGTTCCAATTAGTAGATTGATGCTACAATTGTTCCCTTTCTTGTATAGTATGGAAAGAGCAAGATCACATATCAGCAAATATATTCTGCATATTTAAATTATGTATTTATTAATTGCAGTTGTTCATCATCGCAGAGCTGTTGTACAGGTGTCATATAACACCAGCGTATTGTGCAGTTTTTCTTTTAGAAAAGGCAAAAAAAAACAAAAAAAAAAAAGA
Organism: Amphiura filiformis; assembly: GCF_039555335.1. Taxonomy (NCBI): domain Eukaryota; kingdom Metazoa; phylum Echinodermata; class Ophiuroidea; order Amphilepidida; family Amphiuridae; genus Amphiura; species Amphiura filiformis. The sequence goes on from NC_092636.1 coordinate 15,216,078, forward strand.
ATGGGATTTGAATTCTCTTTTCTTGAATTATAATAATACTCATGTCGTGTAATAACATATTTTATCCTTTGTAACTTCAGGTGACCACCTGTTGAGTCTTGGGACTCACGCCTGGGAGCATTTGACTTGTATACACCAGTACCCTATTGATTGTTGAAATTCCAGCCATTATATTTTGCTTTAAGGATCCCAGGGTTCAGGGTCAAAACACTGAATTCAGTCTTAGGGTGGGGGCACGCCCCTAGGGCAAGTGTGGATCACGTGTTGGTTAGCCATGAGTTTTATCTAGGTGCAACACCGAGAATTTATGCCAGGGTGGGGGCACACCCTCGCAGTTATGATCACGTGGGGTTTTATGGAAAAAATTATTGCGGTAGCGCCACTGCTATAAACAGGAGTCAGTCGCTGGTCACTGACATCTCAATTTTCCTGACCTTCATATACATGGCTTTTACGGCTGAGATCATAGGGACTTGGTGTTGGTCTAAAAACAAAAGTCAATAAATGGTTGTCTTGTTTGATTGCCAACGAGATTGCATTTTTTGCGTCCTTGTGCTTCTTCAGTTTCTCGGTCTTAGGGTAAATATACATTTTTACATGAAAATAAATGATTTTGGATTCAAAATGCAGAAAAAAATCACCTGCGCTGGGGATGGGGATTGAACTCGGCTGCGTGGGGGGGGCAGGAAAGCCTGCAGACCACTACACCACGTAACTTCTGTGTACATGTGTGAATTTTTAAGTATTGTATCATAACATAGTGCGTTATTCATACAAAAAATTCAAAAACAATACTTACAATGAGGTTCACTGATGAACCTCAACGGATTTAGACTGATAAAATATTGCTTGATAACATACATACACTTTTGGAATTATTTAAGACATTTTCGTGTTTACGTGTAAAACCAATGACGTCAAAATTCAGTCGATCTTGGCCAACCCCCCTGCATTTTATAACACCGATGTTGAATGTCATGTGACATGCATGCCTCATTCAAAAGGGATTTTATAATTTTGTATTCATTAATTTTTTTTGTAAATATTTGAGGCAAAATGAACCAACAACAAATGCACTTTTCAGCCTAAACATATCTTAACTTAAAAATCTTGTTCATATTTAAAAATCTGCTTAATAATTAACTTTCCACATAATTCAACTATATAAGGACCATTCACAAATACTTGTAATGTGGGGGGGCAGGCATTATGTAAAAAAGGGGGCCCTGAAAATGTTATCCATCTGAAAGGGGACTTTAAAAAAAACACCTTAATTTTTCTTGTAGAACATGCGTTTACACTATGGGACTGATGTACAATTTTCAATGCCAAAACAGGGAGGGGGGGCTGAAAATGATTTTATGTCCGAAAGGGGAGCCCTGAAAAAAATGTGAAATCTTCTTTTTGCATCAGATTCCCCCTCCCACCGTTACAATGTATGCGAACGGTCCCTTATTTCTATAATTATCTCAACTCATATTAATCAATTTCACTTGGCACCATATCAAGAAATAAGAGGCTGTGCAATAATGTACCCATCCCTGGGGTTTCAAATTGGCCTCCCAAAAATGCTTGCCTCACCCCCCACTCTTGGTCGCAACATCCCTCTATCTCTAAGGACCGCTATCGCTAAGGTTCGCTATCACTAATGTGTAAAGTCTATGGAGATGAGAATCCCGCTATCTCTAATAGAGAAAAGGGTTCGCTATACCTAAAAAAAGGTCCGCTACTTCTAAGGTTCGATATCACTAATTCAGAATAAGGTTCGCTAATTCTAAGGTTCGATATCGATATATTTAAATAAGGCTCGCTATCAATAAGGTTCGTTATCACTAATTTTGAATAAGGCCCACTATCACTAATTTATTGAAGGTTCGCTATCTCTAAGGTTCGCTATCACTAATTGCAATTAAGGTTCACTATCTCTAAAGTTCGCTGTCACTAAGGTTCGTTATCACTAATTTTAAATAAGGCCCACTATCTCTAATTTTAAATAAGCCCCCCTATCTCTAATTTTAAATAAGGCCCACTATCTCTAATCTTTAATTGAAAGCAAGGCCCGCTATCTATAATTTCAATAAGGTTCGCTATCTCTAATTTAAATAAGATAGGCATATAGCGGGCCTTATATTAAATTAGAGCTAGCGGTCTTTATTTTAAATTAGAGATAGCGAACCTGATTTTAAATTAGAGATAGCGAACCTGATTTTAAATTAGAGATAGCGAACCTGATTTTAAATTAGAGATAGTGGGCCTTACTTAATATTAGATATAGCGAACCTTATTTTAAATTAGTGATATCGAACCTTAGGTCATGTTCACATATGAATTATTTACCCGGGACCCGAGTTAATCCGGGTTGTACCCGGGTCCCGGGTTCAAAAAATTTCTGTTCACACTATAGCCACTCTCATGAAGAAAATTGACCCGGTTGATTTACCTAAGCCTACTGATGATGCAGGCGTATGCGTAGTCTGTCATTGACTATTACCGGTATATATAACAGGCTCCCGCCCTAATTATGCTAATTTTTAAATTTTATTTCCTAATTCCACCTTATGTAATTTATCTAGTTGCTTCTTGTAGCTATTTTGGGTTAAAAACTCACAAAAATAATTGTTACTTCTTGATTCGATAATACTAGTAATTTGTCTGCATGAAAATAACTTTCTTATCTCAGGAATAGATGTTTATTGATTTTATTGCCAAAGAACTGAATCATTCTTTTCCCAGTGCAGACAGAAACAATAGAAATGGGGTGATAATGGTTGCGTTTACTTCTAGTAATGCGGGTCAAACAGTGAATTTCTGTTCACACTACAATTGGGTTTTAACCTACTCTTTCCTAGGTTGAAAAAATTGACCGGTCGATTTTTTTAGGTTTTTTTCTGTTAGCCCTGGGTCCCGGGTTGTACCCGGGACCCAGGGCAAAACAGGCATAGTGTGAACACGTCCTTAGAGATAGCGAATCTTAGAGATAGCGAACCTTAGAGATAGCGGGCCTTATTTCAAATTAGAGATAATGAACCTTAGGGATACTGGGCTTGTTAAAATTATAAATAGCGGGCCTTATTTAAAATTAGTGATAGCGAACCTTAGATATAGCGAACCTTCAATAAATTAGTGATAGCGGGCCTTATTTAAAATGAGTGATATCGAACCTTAGAAATACTGAACCTTATTTCAAATTAGTGATGTCGAACCTTAGGTATAGTGGACCTTTTTTGTAATTAGTGATAGCGAACCTTAGAGATAGTGAACCTTAGAGATAGCGGTCCTTAGAGATAGTGAACCGGCGCCCTCTCGGTATGCTAAAAAGCCTCCCCACTTGGCCTGTCAACAATTGCTCTCCTGGTCTAGTGCTCACAAACCTTGAAATGTTCCTGATGTGAATTTGTGGATTTTCAAGATTAAAATCACTTTGTTTGCTAAAAATGTCAAGGTTTTTTTTTTAAGTCTTTACTAATTTGACAAAATGGTTTTCTATTAAATGTGAATACATGCTTCATTCCAGTAAGCTACTTAAAACATAAGTCTACTTTAGTAGACCATTCTAATTTATCGTCCCTCTAATCCCTGGAAACACCACTTATCCTGTTCTGACCGGCCAACAGCTATGGTATAAATCTTCAACGCTGCACCCCTTTATCTCTGGGCATTGTGGTCAATGAGGATGTGTTATGTTTTATGCATGGAATGGTATGAATTGTTCATCAAAAAGGGAATGCAAAGCAGTCTACCTAAAACATGAAATGTGCCCGATGTGAATTTAGGGTTTTTCGGTTGATGAATATCAAAATCACTTTATTCGCTACAAATGTAGAGGGTTTTTAAGTGTTTGCTTAATTTGACAAAATGATTTTATAATGTGAATACATGGTTCATTCGATAAAGCGAATTAAGTGCTGCATAAGCTGATAACAAGTAGCGTCTGTCTATGTGTTTCTAGTTGGAGTGCTTCGTAGCTAAGCAACCACATGTACACATATTCTGATGTTCATCCATTGATGTTAAATGTGAAATCGATCTTCATTCCCGTCTTCATTTAGCATAATGTGAATGAAAACTTAATTAACTAAAAAAGATCAACTAATCCTCATTAAACCGAGGTATTTTCTAATTACGAACATGAATATGACAGTTCTGACAAGCCATTTGTCATGAAGATGGGTCAAAGTTGAGAGGCTTTTGTTAACAATTAAAGCTTAACAGAGCTGCAGTTCAAGTAATTTCCACTTGAAATGATTCAAATGTGCATTATGTCCAACATGCAAAATACCCATTTCTATGTTAGGCGACGAAAAGAAACCCTGTTTTATGGGCGGATAGACTTTTCAAGTAGGGTTGGTCGGTTGGGATTTTCTTCTTTTTTTCTGGAGGCTAAAATGACCAAAAATATCACCAAAAGCTTAAAACGTGACAAAAATTTGATTCTTTTTTTTTTTTTTTGCAAACATATTTTGAAAATGTTCCGAATTTTTTCCTAAATTTAGCCCCAAAATGACTGATTTTTGCATGATTTTAGCAAAATATTTCAGTCAAAATCAATTAATTTTGGCCCCAAAACGGCAGATTTTACATGATTTTAGTAAAAAAACGCAAAATCTGGGTCGGTCAAGCTTGTAAAACAGGTTTTTGTTTAAATTTTTGTGGCTTTGTACACCATTTTGATCACCTCTAACAAAACCCGGAACAAGCCACCAGACATGTTTTTGAGTTATAGGCCTTTAACCCTAACCCGTCAGGGGCTTTTTGGTGACGGGAAGGGAAAGAAGGAAGGAATAAAGAGAGAAAACAAAGAAAAAAGTCGGCTCCGGGTGGGATTCGAACCCGAGACCCCTCGCATGCCAACCACTGGCTCAGCGACACTTTGCCACAGGTCTTGGGCTTCATTGGCCAGTGAGGCACAGTTACCATACAAATCATGTACCAACTAACATTACCCAACATCTGCAATGACCCCGAGGTCACACTTGCAAAGCATGGGGAATGGATAAATATTGTGTCGCGAGCTATAGACGAATCCACAAGCAAAGTGATGGTCAGAATTCATTCAGCCTTTCCTGGGTCCACAGCGCACCAAATTGATGTTGTGACTGCCCAATTGTGTGGATTAAATCTGCTTAAAAATTGATGTCATATTGTGTTGTAAACTTTCATCATTCTTTTGTCTACATGCATGTAACATGGGTGATGGAATGCAGTTTAAAATTCCCACCAAGGATGCATCATTTCACATTTCTGGTGGAATATACTCAGCAGGGACCCAACTATGGCAGCCATTGAGGTGTAGGAATGTGTGAAATTGGATTCATCTATAAACAGCCTGTTCAACAGTGTGATCATGGTTGCGAACATGTGTTTTGCTGACTCTCAGGACTGACAAAGAATTTTGAATGTCCTGCGCGCAATCCAATGCATCATGACGAGGCTGCTATTTCCGGTAATCCCGCACATAATTTGTCCACGTATGTTTATAGTGCAAATATCTTGCGCCAATTCCCTTGGTTGAGAAGGATATCGATGTACGGTACATACACATTACCGCTATTTTCTACTATAGTAAGCAGGTTTTCAGAAAATTTCTGATCGGATAGAATTTATACGCCAATGTACCGTACATCTGCACCCACATAAACACGCCTATTGAGACACATTGGTAAAAAAGTGCAAATTGTTGATTGTCTCTGCGTCTTCCCCTATGAATAGTGCCATATCATATAGTACAATAGAATTAGATCTCATCTGCAGAATGTGCTTTATCTCTCTTACTCTTGGTTTTAACATGATTGCTTTCTTGCACATGACTTCACGTTTGATGGAAAATAGCTACTTTCAAGCTTTTAACTTAATTTGGTTTTAAGGGAAGGGTTTATGGCACACCTTTCACAAATATCAAGCAGTTTTCATTACAAAATCTGAAATAACTCTTACACTAATGTTGCTATTATAGATATCCATGATATTACATATCAAAATTGTGGTGTTACCTATATCTTCACAACTGGAGTGAGTATTTCAAATACAAGTTACCCATTGTCCATTCTATTCAAAACTCATACTTCCTCTGTGGGTGACTTACGCTAAATCTTCCACAGGGGTAGTGTGGATTTCAACTGGAATAGCCCAAGTGAACACAACTTGGAAATTTGTATAGATTTCAGTGATTTTGAGGGTAATTTCGTACATTTGACCATATAAGGGCTAAAATTACCTGGTTTGGTAGTATAAGGATGGTTAGTGCCTGGGCATTACACTGGCTAGATCCTCCTAAAAATGTCAAATTAGGGCCCCTTCCTCTGTCAGTATTTTTTTCATCACAGACAATTTACTAGTATCTTTTGACAATGGTATGTAGATCTCCCCTTACTGATCATGCTGATGAAGTGTTTGATCATCACAGTTACTGATTATCCTAGCAAAGAAACAATGCCAGGATAAACTCATCAATCAGTATACTAGTAATTATTTACCCATTATAGAGCTAAACCATCCCTATCTAGATAACCTTATCACTCAATCATTATGGTTGGCCTATCTCCACTTAGATTTTTAAAGGCATTCAATAGTATTGGTACCATGCAGAATTATGTTAAATCATGTAGAAATTAGAATAGTTTCAAGAATTAGAGATAGACACAGACACACCCCCACCCATGTGTAATCGCCTCCAAACGTGGACGCTATTGAGGACCATGCAAACGTGGTCGTCTGAATCCGTACTCAATCGACATACCGAGGACGTTTTCCGCCATTTTGTTTGTGTCTTTTGTGTGTATGGAATTTAACCTAGCAACTGCGGACGTTATTTCTTATAAACCGATAGAGGTCGTATTTCGCAAATACATTATACATGCATTTTCGGTCGTTTGCAGATCGACCTCCAGAAACCGAGGACAGTCCCCCATTGCAGAATGACAGACTAGAGGGAAAGTGGGGAACTGAAAGGAGCAAAATTGAATAATTTTGTACATTTTCAAGTGAAGTCTGATACAATTATGATCAAATGCTCTTCTTTCATGTGGAAAATGACGACAGACAACCAGAAGAAAAAGTAAACATTAGTTGAGGAAACATTTGTAGTTGCATACAAACAGCTAGAGGTGTAATAATAATGGCTATTTTTCTTTTCAATTGTAATGAAAATCAAATAACTATCGTAATTGTCACAAATAATCACTTAGCATTTTCAAGTTTACAAAGATTGCAAATACACATATTTTTTAATTAAGAAATAGAAATAAGGAACTGCCGATGGTGGAAGTGTGCATAACCTGCCTGCCATATGTTATGAACATGTAATGCACCAGTCAAGTGATGTCCTGGCCCCTGGGTACCAGGGATGGCAGGGACTTGTGCCGGTGCTGGTTTTTTTTAAATGTTAAACTTCCCAGCTAACTTTCAGTCAAATCCGACCGACGGACAGCTAGGGATACATTTGTTTGTAAAACCCCAGCCATGTCTTGATTCGCTACTAGCCAACCAATTGCTGTAAGCACCAGTTCTTTCCCTTGAAGGAGAAGGGTACTTGTATGTTGGGGTGGAAAATCTATCAAATAATGGCTTGGCTCAAGTCCCTACTCAAATTTCCAGCTCTTTGGACTTGAGTCAACTCCCTGAACTTGACACGGTCCAGCACATGCCTGGTTCTGCAGGGACAAAATATGTGTCACTTCCTCAACAAAATGTTGTCAACAAACCTAGCCATCTCTCCTCGGTACCTAGGGACCAGGTTTCCAATTGACAAGTGCATAAAAGGAAAATAAATGCTACCAGCATATAAATCATGCTACAAAACAGGAAGAACATTTAATTATAATTATGCAAACATATAACATCATATGAGCACATAAATGCATCACATCTGATATGGAGAAATAGTGCAAACTTTGTATCAATATTTGTTTAACCCTATGAGAACTACCTGCCGATTGGCCAACAAGAAGTGTTCATTATCAATTGGCCCAATCAGCAACATTGTTAGAATAATTTCACCATGCAAAAAAAAGTGGGGTGAATTATTCGCAAAGCTCCATTCTGATTGGTGATTAAAGTGAAATATCATGTAATTGACCAATCAGGGGCAATATTAGATCAGCAGGTAGTGCTCAGTGGGTTAATAAATCAAAGCAGGCGGTGAATTGATTATATCTGTACGTTTCATTTATATGTATTTCATTTGACTTGAGATCTTATTTCATTTTCAATCTTTGTGTTTGGAAATAAGTCTTTACCTTCCAGCATAAGTGCTTCAACAATACGGGCTATCAAATTTCTTTTATTCCTCTAAACGGTTCAACCGCATAGAAACAGATTTGTTTACTTCTATATTATATATTTTCCTGAATTCATCACAAAAACATATAGAAAAGGCTAATCAAGCCAATTTTTTGGTTGTTGACAAATCAAAATGATTAAAATTTCTGACAATAAACGGGGTAAATGTTCAGCTTTGATATAACACTGAGGGTAATAACCGAACTAAATGAAGGCATCCCCAGACTCTCACCTACCCTTAACCTTGTACTTACTACAATATTTATTTAGTGAATTTTTCATTGTGTATATTTTGCTGTGACACAAAAGCCTTATCCTCCCTATTGGCAAGACTTTGTAATATACTCAAGACAGTCTGCTATTCAATACCACTATTCTGGTGCAGGAAGTACTGTAACATATCGAGAAGAGAACCCTGCATTATTAACTCCACTCGGGTGTCAACGGCAGACGACAAGTTTCAAAATTACTTCTAAAAAATTCAAAAATTTCATACTTGTTCATTTTCATGACCATATTTGGAATCAGGATGTAAAATGCATTAAAATGAGTACAAACAAGCCTAGTATTGGTTCAGCGGTTCTTGAGATAGCGCTTGATATTTTGAGAAAATATCTTAAAACTTGGACTTTTTATGTTGAAGCACATGGCTAGCATGCATAGCATTAACTGCTGATCAGTCCATGCAAGAACCCAAAGTTGATACTAAATGTTGCTAACGTGCAATCACACCTAGGCGAAATGTCAACCGTGCTAGCATGGTCAACCATGGTCAACCATGGTCAAAACATGGTTGACCATGGTTAACTATGGTCAGCGATGATCAGCCATGGTGGCTTGACCATGGTCAACCATGGTTGCCATGGTCACCATGGTATACCATGGTCGACCATGCTTTAGCATGGCCGAGCATGGTCAGCCATGGTCTTCACCTTACTTGACCATGGTTGACCATGGTCACTTTTAAGTATACCATGGTCAACCATGCTTTATCATGGGTGAGCATGGTCAGCCATGTTCATCACCTCACTTGACCATGGTTGACCATGGTCACTTCAAGTATACCATGGTCAATCATGCTTTAGCATGGGTGAGCATGGTCAGCCATGGTCATCACCTCACCTGACCATGGTCACTTCAAGTATGGGGAAGGTGGGGCATAACGGACCCCCGGGCAAAACGGAACCACCTGGAAAAATAGGCCTTCGCAATACTGCCGTCTATGCAAATTATATTGAGGAACACAAGTATGGCTACGAGGATTTACAACAAAAATTTTATCTGAAACAATCCACTGACATTCGAGCAAGATCGAGTCAAAAAATTACTACCCGCCTGGTGTAAGATATGTAGATGTTTAATGCGCTGAAATTTTACTTCATTAATATCGGATTCCCAAATAATTGTGTATATTGTAAACACGAAGGTACTAGCCATGAGCTGTATTAAGTGCATGGCCTATATGCTACGATGTATTATGCATGCAACATATTTCTAAAAATCGGTATGGGGCAAAACGGAACCCTAGGTGTGGGGCATAACGGAACAGGGTTCCGCTTTGCCCCGGCGCTTTTGTCCCACAGATGGGTTCCGTTTTGCCCCAATTGGACATAACTTGTCTTCACTGAAGGAAATGTAGGCGTTATCTAGGGGCCTACTCGAACATGGTAAACACTTCGCTGAAACATAGACATATAACTATACCTACAGATAGAATTAATGATTAAAAGTTAACCACTTACTCCATAGAGATGGTAGGCCTACTGAATATTTCTTTCTGATCAAATATTGGTCATACATATTATAGGCCTACTAGGCCTATAAGAAGTTAACCACTCACTCCACAGAGATGGTAGGCCCACTTAATATTGTAACTGAATATAGGCCTACATATAACTAGGCCTAGGGCCTACCGATGGAACAACTGATATAAGTTTACACCCAGGGTGCCGCTTTGCCCCATAGGGGTTCCGCTTTGCCCCGATAGTGGGGCAAAACGGTTTTTTTTTTTTTTTTTGAAAATATTTCTTCATTTTTATAAAAATTATAAGATTCAAGTTATATTGGTTAATGGTATATTAAAGGTAAATACAAACTTCAACTGAACATATAATTTTTACAGTCATATTACTTATGGTGACGTCACAGAGCATCCTCAAAGTTAAGTGTTCCGTTATGCCCCACCTTCCCCTACCATGGTCAACCATGCTTTAGCATGTGTGAGCATGGTCAGCCATGGTCATCACCTCACCTGACCATGGTTGACCATGGTTACTTCAAGTATACCATGGTCAACCATGCTTTAGCATGGCTGAGCATGGTCAGCCATGGTCATCACCTCACCTGACCATGGGAGACAGGCTTAATTGCCTACAGGCTGGATACAGTAGGAGATCAAAATGGCAGCCTGCATGAGCAAAACGGATGGCACACATGTGCTGAGATTGTTTCCGTTCTTACATCTAACATTTGCAGAATAAATGCAAGAGTTTCAATTGAAAGACTTATCAGTTATTGAGGAACCCACTGGAGGTGAAGTTGGTATGGAAACATCCCAAACAACTGTTAAGCTTAAGCAGTGAGTAAAAACTGTAGACTTCAAGCAAGTTAAAGCTAGCTGTGGTATTTCTGTCATAACATGACTTTTGAGTATTGTGCACAAAAACGCGAGCTGCATGCATGCATTTACTGTTCGACAAGCTACAGCTGACTCTTCATGGAAACACCAGATAGAGATCAAGACATGATAACATGGATAATAATGACTCTAGAACATCTCATGCCACAAATTGATGGCTCTGTCAATGATACATATTAATATTATTATTCTATGCTAATCATGATATGATTGTGTATGTGTAGTATAACTAGTGAAGCAGGCCGGTTTACAGTTAACATGGTTAAAGCCCCACCTGATGATGTAATTAACCCCAAAATAAATGTTACTAGTGTTTTATGGTTTTGAAATCAAGTAAACCACGCAGACGCACCGGACGCGAGTTGTTAAACGGTGATGAACCACGGTGAAACATGATTGAATCCCTTTCAACAACGACAAGAAGCTAAAGATCGTATAATTCACGATTATTTTACGAGGAATGTCAGCCAATCATTGTCACTAAGCCTTACAAAAACTTCGATGATTTCTCTGTTAATATCAGCAATAACGCTTATAGAATAAAACGGCAAAGTTTAGCCGCTACCTAAAAGACACTGAATTCAACTTCTAAGCTTGCATACGCACAAAGGTTCCAGGCATGACGAATTTTACGCGCTCTCGCGTAACGCGTAGTCTCGCTCACGTTCGCGTATTCGCTATACACTGAGTAAAAGTGTGGATTCATCACGGATTAACAACGGTTGGCTCCTGTACAAAGGTATAGGAGGAGTTGTTGGCACCATTGTCATCCATGGTTGACCATGGACAATTTGACCATGGTTGACCATGTTTTTGAAAAATGGCACCACTGCCAACCATGGTTAAACATGAACAGTTTTGACCATGGTTGACCATGGTCAAAGTTAACCATGCTTGACCATGGTCAAATATGGACAATTTGACCATGGTCAACCATGGTTAAACATGATCATATTGACTATGGTTGACCGTGTTTTTGAAAAATGGCACCACTGCCAACCATGGTAGACCATGGTCAAACATGCAAAGTTTTGACCATGGTTGACCATGGTCACTTTGGATAGACCATGGTCATTTTGGATAGACCATGGTCAAAAGGTTGACCATGGTCTCTGGCCGTGGTGCCATTTTTCAAAAACATGGTTGACCGTAGTTGACCATGGTCAAAAACATGGTTGACCATGGTTGACCACGGTTGTTGAACCATGGTTGACCATGGTTAACCATGGTCAAACATGCAAATTTTTGACCATGGTTGACCATGGTCACTTTAGATAGACCATGGTTGACCATGGTCTCTGGCCGTGGTGCCATTTTTCAAAAACATGGTTGACCATGGTTGACCATGGTCAAAAACATGGTTGACCATGGTCAAAAACATGGTTGACCATGGTCAAAAACATGGTTGACCATGGTCAAAAACATGGTTGACCATGGTCAAAAACATGGTTGACCATGGTCAAAAACATGGTTGACCATGGTCAAAAACATGGTTGACCATGGTCAAAAACATGGTTGTTGAACTATGGTTGACAATGGTTCAACCATGGTCAAACATGCTAAGTTTTAACCATGGTTGACCATGGTCTCTGGCCGTGGTGCCATTTTTCAAAGCATGGTTGACCATGGTTTGACCATGGTCAAAACCCATGGTTGAACCATGGTTGACCATGGTTAACCATAGTTCAACCATGCCTTTTTCGCATAGGCAAGATGTCTACCCTTGTTTGACTTGAACATATTGGGCTATTCCATTAAAAATCCACACTACCCCTGTGGAAGATTTTGGAAATATCTTCCACAGAGGGAGTACAAATTTCAAATGGAATGAACACATTAGGCAGCTCCAATTGAATTTCATACACCCTCTGAGATCAATTCAACCTGAATCTTCCACAGAGAAGGGCGAGTTTAAAATGGAGCTGCCTAAATGTTCATTCCATTTGAAATTCCTACTCCCCCTGTGGAAGATATTTCCAAAAGCTTCAACAGGGGTAGTGTGGATTTTAAATAGAATAGCCCATTATATCAATTACCAGATCACTGCTATACAATTTTCACCCTGATGTGGCAGTAACATCAACGTATTGAAGCAACTGTTTTGCTCGTGCATCTATGCGGCATCTTTAATCATGTGCGTATGTATACTAGCACTTTAAGTGAACGATAGCGATTGAAGCTGCACCAAATGAAATGCGTACTGACGTCACTGCCACATTAGGGTGGAAAACGGTACATTTTTGTACTGTATAATAAATAATGATCATTGAATTTACAACTTGTGATTTATAAAGTGTTTATAAAATTGTAGTTGGTATTTGCCTCCTGATGGGTAAAGTTAATCACTGTTTTTCCGTGTAATATTTCCTCACAGGGAGGATGGTAATTTATTTCTTGCATTTACAGCTCTAGCTACTATGAGCTATTTGCGGGGAGGAGATAAGTTTAAGTGACCGCTTATGGGTTCGAATTTCAACCAGCCTTATCATGAAGCTCCCGTGGCCAAGTGGTTAAGGCGTAGGTCTCATAAACCTGAGGTCCTGGGTTTGATTCCCAGGCGGGATCACTTTTTCTACTTTATTATTTGAGATGGCGAACCTGGTGAAAAATTATGTTTGTTTAAAGTTAATCAAGTTTGTGCAAGTTTGTATACAGTGTGTAAAATTTAGCCAAAAAGCAACTAGTCCACAGGACAGGCTGGACACCCTCCCCCCCACACCCCCCCACACACACACCCCTCAAACACATTCATTATAAGCCAAATAAAGTATAGTGTCATCTAAGATTGTATGATGTTTGCTTGAGTAAGGTAACAACCCAAAAGCTTTGATGAAATTGTATAAATTAAACCAGTTTCATTTCTCAAAAATTCATCATTTTTACTTGTTCAACTTTACTACAAATAACAACTTTACTGTGTGATGTGCAAGTTTGTATACAGTGTGTAAAATTTAGCCAAAAAGCAACTAGTCTGCAGGACAGGCTGGACACCCTCCCCCCCCCCCACACACCCCCCCCCACACACACACACCCTCAAACACATTCATTATAAGCCAAATAAAGTATAGTGTCATCAAAGATTGTATGATGTTTGCTTGAGTAAGGTAACAACCCAAAAGCTTTGATGAAATTGTATAAATTAAACCAGTTTCATTTCTCAAAAATTCATCATTATTACTTGTTCAACTTTACTACAAATAACAACTTTACTGTGTGATCTTCCATTTATGTGATTTAGGGATTCAATCATGTTTCACAGTTGTTCATCACCGTTTAACAACGATGCGTCAGCGTCGTCTGCGTGGTTTACTTCGCGAGGGCAGCTTTAGCTGCCCGAGCGAAGTAAACCACGCAGACGCGTCGGACGCGAGTTGTTAAACGGTGATGAACAACTGTGAAACATGATTGAATCCTTTTCAACAACGAAAAGAAGCTAAAGATCGTGATAATTCCCGATTATTTCACGAGGAATATCACTTAATCATTGCCACTCATCTTTACAAAAACTTCGATGATTTCTCTGTTGATATCTGCAATAAAACTAGGGCCTACAGAATAAAACGGCAATGTTTAGCCGTTACCTGAAAAATACTGAATTCAACAGCTCTCAGATTCAACTTGCAAGCTTGCACATGCATTGCACGCACAAAAGTTCCAGACATGACGAATTTTACGCGCTCCCACGTAATGCGTAGTCTCGCTCGCGTTCGCGTATACGCTACAGTAAAAGTGTGGATTCATCACGGTTTAACAACGGTTGGCTCCTGTACAAAGGTATAGGAAGAGTTGTTGAATATAATAGTCATGTTTTTCTGACAACTTTGCAGGTTTCAATATCCATGATTTATATACTGCGCCAAGAAAGTATCCTTACACTTTGAAAAATAATCACAATTTCAAAACTGGACCCTATTTGGGTAGATTTGTTTTTGTAATAGATGTACTATCTAATCCTGCACATTATGACACCACATTGAATCCAATGTGACCTCCAGAAGTAAAGTTACAAGTAATTGAATAGACAAAGGTCCAGTTTTAAAAGTGACAAATTGGCCTATACAAGGCGCAAAAAGATTCCAACAAGCGCAACAAAGAGACTACACAGTTTCTTCAATGAAACTTTATTCAAAGCAGTATTTATTTCAGTTTTTACTTCTCTGTACTTTTCATAACTTGCATTTTATTTGTCAGCTCGTTTGTTTCAGTTTTCTTTTGTTCCTTTTTGTTTTCAATTAGAGGCACACACAAATTAGCCATTCACCACTCTCAAACCAAATGTCTAGTCCGTGGAGTTTTGAATAGGCCAGTGTGTCACTTTTGAAACTAGACCTTCGTCTAATCAAATGCTTGTAACTTTGCTTCTTGAAGTCACATTTGGATTCAAAAGGGTGTCAAAATGTGCCGGATTAGATAGTGCATCTATTAAAAAAACAAATTTACCCCAATATGGTTCAGTTTTGAAATTGTGATTATTTTTCTAAGTGTAAGGATACTTTCTTGGAGCAGTATATAAACATGCACAACAGTATTAGTGAATCCCAGCAAACACAAAAATGTTCTTAAAACGTTTTAATAACATTTAAATGTGAAAACGTTCTTAAAATGTTATTGTAAAATATTTTGGGCAATCATTTTGGCAAAATATTTTTCAATACATAAATAACATTCTGTTAAGAATGTTTTGCACCAAGAATATTATGAAAATGTTTTTATACCCTTTATATAACCTGACATTTAAATGTTTTCTGTAAAACATTTTGTGTTAGCTGGGATGACCAGGGTACTCAGTACAATGAGCATAAACGGACGTGCCACAAACATGGGTAGCATTTTTGGCCTTTTGGTATATCAATGACCCCTTTTTCTATGCCAATTTTGCCTCAATTAATCCAGGCAAAATTTTTGAAAATTCACCAAAATTTTGGAGAAATTTTTGTAAAAAATAAGACCATTTTGGTTAAATTTAGCAATTTTTGACCTTTGGTATATTGATGGGTCCAAATTTCTTGAAAAAGTGGTATATTGATGGGTCCCCCCCAGGGGATGACCCCATTCCCCGATAAATTAACCCTTGTCCTTGCCGTCCACATGATTAGTATAGATCCAGTCAATATAATAAATAATTCCATCTTTGATGTAAAATTCAATTCAATCATTTCTTGGATTCAATTTGACCATCTCTCTTATTCAGTTATAGGCCAATCTGTGGTGATTTGATTACTTGGAATAACATTATTGGCAATTGCATATATAGATATAGTGCATATATCCCACCGTTATTACTTCAGTATGCAGTGGCACGCCACCAAATGAAAGTACCATAGAGATATGAACTAAGTTTGCCTTAAGAAAACTTCATTTTTTCTTCACAGGAACGACTCAATTCTTGGCACCAGCTATGATGGTTGAGATCTCGCACATATTGATGCACATCATGTGCCTGTCAATAGACCCCCTTTTGTTCAGCAAAACTGACACCCAATGACTCCCTTTTTCATTAGCTTACACCCAATGACCCCCTTTTTTTAGAAATTTTTGTCATTGACACATTTTGTCACTTAAATACAATATTTAAATATTACATGTTTCAATTGTTGTATGGTGCACAGTGTCATTGCCCCGATATCTTCATGGCAGAAATCGCTATGGTAGGTTGAATCCACCGCCACGCATGGCCATTTTGTTCCGACCTGTTTAATAGTTTTGAGATGCATAATGGGCGAAGGACATCTGACTAAGGCTACTGACAATAGCCCGGTGACTGACCTCGCTGTGTGTAAGTGAGCATGGTATACGCCATAGTTCATCTGCATTTAGACTACCTCCACAATTGGCCTACACTGCACTATATAGTTCGGCACATATAAAATCAGAATTTTTGAGTTCAAGACGCAAGCTTCTTTTTCAAGACGCTAGCTAACGACTATCATATCCGTTGAACATATATATTCAAGTGCAAGGAACCAAATCTGGTTTCTTTAGACGAAATCATTTACGGGAGATATTCATCATTTTCTACCCCGGTATCCAAAGATTTTCGCCTAAATATCAAATCGCATAGCAAATTCATGTGTATCGATCCCGGGTATTGATTTTAGTATCTCTGCAGTACCAAGTAATTATTAGCCAGGCGATGTCGGTGTGTGTCTGTCTTCCACTTGATATTACCAAGTACATAAAATAAATTGCACAAAATAAGACGTAAATGTTCAAACTATAAACCTATATTTCTTATTAATTTGAATAGTGAAAATCTGACTTACTTATATCTTGTACACGCCACTTGACCTTTGGTTTGGGTATCAAAATGTGTTTTGAATTGTGTAGAATATTATAATATTTTATTTTATTAATAACATTCAGCCAAAGCCAGACAGAGCCCAATAGTGCTCAGAGGCTACTAAATTAAAGGGATGCCAACCGCAGACCTGAAACTGACCATTTGTGAACAAAGAGGAAAATGCTTTGAAAAAAAGAGGAAAATTGTGCAAAACTGTGCTAAAAAAGCTCAAATTGGGCTGAAAATAACAAGTAATGCATAAATTTCAGGAATAAAAACAGAGGAAAAACTTCAGTTCTGCAACCAAATATGATGGGACAGGGATATTAAGAAGAGGTCCAATTTGAAATGCAGGATGAAAACCAGAGCACCCGGAGAAAACCTGTGAGGATGAGCAGAGATTGATAACCAAAGTCACATGTGGCAATCAATGCGGGGGACTCAACCCTGGCCACAGTGGTGAGACTTCAGTGAGAAGACCACTACACTACCCGTCCTCGAACAGGTTATTAACATCTCCACCTTATGATTTTGCAACAAGAATCTCATTCCCTCACTTTGGCTCTCACATAACAATGTGATAGACATCTATGAGGAAGGGCGCAATTGATTACAGCAACATAGCTGATGTAGCAGGATGCTTCCTCTCATCAAACATAATATTGCTGTATTTTGTTTGCACATTAACTCTCTCCACGCAGATGTCGACTGCAGACGGCAAATTAAAAAAAAAAATTCATAAATTTCAGAATTGTAATTTTTCATTACCATATTTGGAATCAGCATGAAAATTGCATTAAAATGAGTACAAACAAGCCTAGTATTGGTTCCTCTATTAAGGATATCAAAATGCATTCAAATTCAATGCATTTTGATATCATTAATAGAGTAGGCCTATGACATGAATACAAAGTATCAATTTTCATATTAAAAATACAAAACATCTTGAAATTTTTTTTAAAATTTTTTTTTTAGGTCAACCATGAATGATCCTAGCATCTAGGTCTAGGTCCAGGGACACTCCAAAACCAAAAAAAAAACTTAAAACTTTTTTTTTTTTTTTTTTTTTTTTGAAATTGAGTATAATTCCACCCCCAATTGTGAAAAATGTTCACCTAAAAAACGGGTGGGACTATACTCGGACCAATACGGTAAGTTACTTGAGTCAGATGCTATCTACCGATGATAGCATCAACTCGTTTCTCTTGACCCAAAGGCTGACAGTAAAATTATTAACTTGATTGTTGGGAGTGGCCTTCTTTTCCTTGTTCTTTGTCTTCAAATCTGTTTTACAATTCTCTTTCCATACAGGCTAGCATGCTATTATAGGCTTTTAGCCTGGCTTGAGCATTTTGTTTGAGCCTGGTCCCATCAGGACCCAAGCGTGTCTCCACACGGAGCGACCGTTTAAACAAACAAGTTACCTAGAAAGAATACATACAATAGGTATTACCTTTTTAATACCTATTTGATTCCCCCTCAAAAAGAAAAATTTTGCAAACAAATTATTTAACATTATTTTGGGTAAGACACTTGTTAACTCAGTGCTTATTGACTGGCATAGCATTTTGCCGTATTTTGTTGGTAGGGCCTGGCATCCTCTGCATCCCAACTTAAAACACATTAAAACACATTTTACACACATTTTAAGCGGTAAATTGCATATGATAAAGAACTTGGAACTTTTTTGTTCCTTTTTTTTAAATTTTATATATTTATTTTTATTTTTTCTATTTTTTGCAAGAAAAATAAGAAAAAAGTTTCGGGTCGGGCTTATTTTTAGGGTCGGTCGGGTTACGCCAATCAAACAATTTTTTTTTAGGCCTTACCCAATTCCAGCCCCTGATATCCTAGTTTTTCATAAATTTCTTGTTTCCTTTAACATTGGTATTTCAGTTATAATCCACACTCACTGTGGAAGATTTTAGAAATATCTTCCACTGGGGGAGTATGTTTTTCAAATGTAATTGGTCAGAGTTGATCATTTTGATACATAAAATCCCCTGTATTA
The DNA here is from genome assembly GCF_039555335.1 of Amphiura filiformis. Classification (NCBI taxonomy): domain Eukaryota; kingdom Metazoa; phylum Echinodermata; class Ophiuroidea; order Amphilepidida; family Amphiuridae; genus Amphiura; species Amphiura filiformis. The sequence continues at coordinate 15,235,284 of NC_092636.1, forward strand.
TGGCTGTACTTATATCTTCTACAACTGGAGTGAGTATTTCAAATGGAAGTTACCCACTTGTCTATTCAATTTGAAACTCATACTCCCTCTGTGGTATACACTAGCTAAATCTTGCACAGGAGGAGTGAGGACTTTAAATGGAATAGCTCATTCTAGCATAATTGGTTAGAATCAATACGCTGAGAATATGGTTTATCAAATGCATTAGGTTTCATACCACTAATAGGCCTGGGCGATACATGGAAATACGACGAGTAACTATTTCTTTGCATGGCATCTGAAAAGACTGCATTAAAATCGCTGAAATTGATTCATAACCTCATTAATATACGCAACAAGTGCGATCTAATCACAGATAATAACTTTTAAATACGCGGACGCAAATGCAGGTCATTGAAAGAGTATAATGACCACGTCTCGTGACGTAGCTAAAAGTACGCTCTACAATGACCGCGTTACGTGACGTGTTACGCGTTTGAACAATTTACGTGAACGCTGGCCACCGTATTTGGACATCGCATGATTGTGCGCTAGTGGGATTGGTCGCTATCGGTATTTTCTTAATGGGCTATTCGATTTTTTACAGGTAAAACGACAGATAAAGTTAAAATTGTGTTCTGTTTGCAAATTAAAAGAAGAAAATGTGACGTAAATTGAATTAAAAAAGTGAAAAGTGATTTGTTATGAATGAGGTTAATGACTATGCATCATTTATTTTTTGGTATTAGAAATATCTAAACATTGTGCTTTGAACCTCGGAATATCCCTTCGGGATATTCCTCGGTTCCAAAGCACAATGTTTAGATATTTCACAATACCCTCAAAACAACTGATGCGCAGTCATTAACCTCTAATCAAGTTATATAGCCAAAAAAGTACTTTTTAGGGTTTGATGCTTCAAAATGGTATATTTTCTCTAATTATATGACATTTTTGTTGTAATAGTACCAAAATTCATACGCATGGCTTCGGTTTTTAGTAAATTCGCCCTACCATATTGTAACTTTCAGCTTCGAGGTCGCACTGCCATTTTAAGGTGTTTACGGTTCAGTGCGTTAAAACAAGAAAAGTCTCAGGTCAACCTATGTTGAGTTTTTGATCATTTGGCATCTAAATCATATAGTTTCACCTGATATTAGTGGCATTTAACTGTGAGAGTTCTGAATATGAGAAAATTCCACCCGAAATTCGCCATTTTCCCATTGAAATTAAACCCGTGTAATACATAATTAGTGGTATTTAACCATTACAGTTCCTAAGTTATGAATAGTTTACCTTTTTAAAGCAATGAAATAGAATTTGACTACTTTTTTTCTACACTTCAAAACGTACCTCAATTATTCAATTATACCACATATATCTATACATCTTTAGTTGTACATTCATTTATTTTTAATTAATTTATGATTACATTTGTGTTATGATACTATCACTATGTATACAATGTGCAATGTTATTATATAATTTGAGATGAAAAATAATTCTGAATTTGAGTATATTTTAGCGACAACCAGCTAATTTAGTTGATCACCTTCCAGATATAGCAACGGATGAACATGACATAACTCTGCTGCAGTAAGTGCTTGGGGCAAGAATAGCTAGCAATATATCCGACTCCTCCCTCCCTACATAACAGTACAGTGACTTTTGCTTGCTTATACAACAGCTTATTCTAAATCTCATCAATTTTGTTAAAAAGGACTTTTTCCCATCTTCTACATCCAGTGGAGATCTCTGGATTGTTCTCTTGCTGTTTAACAGAGATTTAGTTTAATAAATTTTATTATAGCAGATAAATCATTAATGGATTTGAAGAATGAAAACAAAATGTTCCCAGTGGTAAAGAAATTCAATTTGCTTAAATAGTGCTGGGTAGCTGTCACTTTTTAATATTCTATTTCCCTTATTTGCTAAAACACTAAATAAACATATACTTTACTCTTATACTAATTACCCTAAGACCGAGAAACTGAAGAAGCACAAAGACGCAAAATTTGCAATCTCGTTGGCAATCAAACAAGACAACCATTTATTGACTTTTGTTTTCAGACCAACACCAAAATTTGTTAGATGTTGTCTTGTATGATTTCAAACCAACAATGATTTGATCACCAGGATCATGTCCCAAACCCGTGAGATGCGACGACTCTCATTGGTTCCCGGGTCAATCACCACAACGCCGGCATGACAACATGACCTCTGACCCGGTAAACAATTGGAATCGCCACTTTCTCAGCAAGGGCAAATTGAGTTTAACTTGTTGCACATCGTTAAACTTTATTTCTGGTTTTTCCATGTATCAGATGGACATTTTATTTTTGAAAAGACCATCTACATACAATACATAAAAAAATATTTCGTATAGCCCCCTCACGAAAACTAGTTACCATACTCATAACCACTAAGGTATAGCACATTTTTTTGTTTTAGCTCTAGCCCCCTCTCCAGTAGTATTTAATTATATTTGTACTTGCTCAAGTAGCATTTTGTGCAAATTTTATGACACAATTTGTTGCCGTTTTTTTTTATGGACATTTTCATTTTACATGTAAAGTCTATGGAGATTAATTTTAGACAAGGCTGGAAAGGGCACATAGCCTCATTTTAGGGTGTTTTAGGCACTCATAAAAAAGAACGGCAATACTATACCTTAGTGGTTATGAAACAAAGGTGACTGGTACAACAAAGTTTATAAATAGTTTAAGAAATGAATAAAAACAAAAACTTCCATTTTTGCATGATTCTTTTGTAATGACAAATCTCCCTATAGAACTACCAAAGACAGTTTTCCCTTCTTTGTTTCCTGTTTTCTATCAAATCCTTCACTTAATATTAGCTTTGAAAAATTAATGTTTTTCTGCTTCAAGTTGTATATATATATGAGCACTCTTCTAGTTTTGATTTTTTTTCATGCTAAATCTCACTCTGGAACTAAAAATGGAAGACAGTTTTCCCTTCTTTGTTTCCTGTGTTCTATAAAATCCATCACGTAATATTGGCCATGAAAATTTAATGTTTTTCTGCTGCGAGTTGTGTATATTACATCTCATATAACCAGAAACTCATTTTGTTCTATTTCAGTTTTTCTCCTTTCAGTTGTTTTCTTTTCATCAATTTCGAGTAAAAAATCAAATTCTGATCAAATTTTTCCAATTCTATTTTTCTATATATCTTTAGCACTCAGCTCTTTCATATAATCTACATAGCTAAGAGCTAATCTTTACTTCTAGTTATGCATTCCGCTGTCAAATTACCATAATATCTCCCATCATAAACCTGTTTTTGACTACTTTCATATGTTTGGATTTAAAAAGCATATTGCTTAACCGGTGATGTTAATTTGCTTTGGCAGTACAAGCTCTGTGCATGTCAGGCTGACTCCATTAACTCCCTTTAATCATAGGAGGAAACTATTCACTAGAATTTCTTCATTTTCACACAATCCGGATAAATTGTACGATCAATCATTTTAAAACATTGCAATCATTGTAATTATCAAACTTAGTGTTGTATTCCTGTATAGGTTCCAATTAAGCAACCAAAATTATGTCTAAGTATTGTTTGCACTACTTTAAGAAATATGTTACAAAAGTGAAAATACTAATGGTATAAAATGTTACATATGATTGTGGCACACTTTGAACCATGACTATGCTCACACATTTTGTGTAATTCAAACAACATGGCAAGAGTTTAAAAGGGCAATTCATGATCCACAGCATCACACCCCCCCCCCCCCACTTTTCTTTAAAAATGAGATTTTTAAAAACTGGAAGCATCTGGCTACATAATGTTTATGTGCAAAATATTTCTTGCAGATTAATTCGTTTGCAAAAATATCATGAAATTTGAATTAGGTTCTGGTGCACCAGAACGAAATTACAACACATTGTTTATGGAGCAGTGTAATACACATAATCATGTATAACTTGCAAATGCAAAATCAGAAACTGAAATTTTGAGAATAAGTTTTTTTCGTAGATATCTACTGAAAAATATCATAAAAAGAGGATGCTAGGATCACGAAATACTCCTTTAAAGTAAATTGTTCCCTACTTAGAGGTTGTTTAACTTTATGACTTGACTTAGTTTTATTTGAATTTGATATTTAAAAATATCAAATTCAAATAAAACTAAGTCAAGTCATAAAGTAGGTTATCATATGATCCCTTGTATTTTGTATGTATAGTTCTATAAGCTACTTAATCATGTCAAAGGGTAAATAATAAAGAAGCACTAGATATTTAGTGGAGTACTTTGTGGAAAACTGACACCAAAGTTTCTTTTAATTATCATCACCTAGAGGCAGACCCCTATCAAATTCAAAAAGGTATATGTAAACAAATCCAAAACAAAAACACTATTTTTAATGCGGTCCATATGTGTTTTGCTGAAAGTTCTGATATAAAAAAAAAACACCTATTAATATTATGTGAAATTTTAATGTACAATAAATCAATAGAGTATACAGTTACTTACATTAGTAACTACCTGTTGGGGATAACATCAGTTACTTCAGTTGTTATCTAACATCAACCAGTTAGTCATTCAGTTACTATCTATTTCAAATAACATCAAGTTAAATGCTTGAGCCAGTTAAGCTGCTATCTACTGAAGATAGCATCAGTCAGTTACTTGTTTAGTGTCTAACTACTAGAGAGAGCATGAGTCAGTAATTGCTATCTACCGAAGATAGCATCAGGATACTTAGTTTCTATCTACTGAAGATAGCATAATGCAGTTACTTGAGTCAGCTGCTATCCACAGAAGATAGCATCAGGATACTTAGTTTATATCTACTGAAGATAGCACAATGCAGTTACTTGAGTCAGTTGCTATCCACAGAAGATAGCATCAGGATACTTAATTTCTATCTACTGAAGATAGCATAATGCAGTTACTTGAGTCAGCTGCTATCCACAGAAGATAGCATCAGGATGCTTAATTTCTATCTACTGAAGATAGCACAATGCAGTTACTTGAGTCAGCTGCTATCCACAGAAGATAGCATCAGGATACTTAGTTTATATCTACTGAAGATAGCACAATGCATTTACTTGAGACAGTTGCTATCCACAGAAGATAGCATCAGGATACTTAGTTTATATCTACTGAAGATAGCACAATGCATTTACTTGAGTCAGTTGCTATCCACAGAAGATAGCATCAGGATACTTAGTTTCTATCTACTGAAGATAGCACAATGCATTTTACTTGAGTCAGTTGCTATCCACAGAAGATAGCATCAGGCTACTTAGTTTCTATCTACTGAAGATAGCACAATGCAGTTACTTGAGTCAGTTGCTATCTACAGAAGATAGCATCAGGATACTTAATTTCTATCTACTGAAGATAGCACAATGCATTTTACTTGAGTCAGTTGCTATCCACAGAAGATAGCATCAGGCTACTTAGTTTCTATCTACTGAAGATAGCACAATGCATTTACTTGAGTCAGTTGCTATCCACAGAAGATAGCATCAGGATACTTAGTTTCTATCTACTGAAGATAGCACAATGCATTTTACTTGAGTCAGTTGCTATCCACAGAAGATAGCATCAGGCTACTTAGTTTCTATCTACTGAAGATAGCACAATGCATTTACTTGAGTCAGTTGCTATCCACAGAAGATAGCATCAGGATACTTAGTTTCTATCTACTGAAGATAGCACAATGCATTTACTTGAGTCAGCTGCTATCTACAGAAGATAGCATCAGGATACTTAGTTTCTATCTACTGAAGATAGCACAATGCAGTTACTTGAGTCAGTTGCTATCCACAGAAGATAGCATCAGGATACTTAGTTTCTATCTACTGAAGATAGCACAATGCATTTACTTGAGTCAGTTGCTATCCACAGAAGATAGCATCAGGATACTTAATTTCTATCTACTGAAGATAGCACAATGCATTTACTTGAGTCAGCTGCTATCTACAGAAGATAGCATCAGGATACTTAGTTTCTATCTACTGAAGATAGCACAATGCATTTACTTGAGTCAGTTGCTATCCACAGAAGATAGCATCAGGCTACTTAGTTTCTATCTACTGAAGATAGCACAATGCAGTTACTTGAGTCAGTTGCTATCTACAGAAGATAGCATCACGATACTTAATTTCTATCTACTGAAGATAGCACAATGCATTTACTTGAGTCAGCTGCTATCTACAGAAGATAGCATCAGGATACTTAGTTTCTATCTACTGAAGATAGCACAATGCAGTTACTTGAGTCAGTTGCTATCCACAGAAGATAGCATCAGGATACTTAATTTCTATCTACTGAAGATAGCACAATGCATTTACTTGAGTCAGCTGCTATCCACAGAAGATAGCATCAGGATACTTAGTTTCTATCTACTGAAGATAGCACAATGCAGTTACTTGAGTCAGCTGCTATCTACAGAAGATAGCATACGGATACTTAGTTTCTATCTACTGAAGATAGCACAATGCAGTTACTTGAGTCAGCTGCTATCTACATCAGCCACTTACTTAGTTTCTATCAACTGAAGACAACACATTCACAATACAGTTACTTTAGTCAGCTGCTACTGAATATATCATCAGTCACATACTTATATAGTTTCCATCTACAGAAGATAGCATAAGTTGGTTACTTGTGGAACATCTTAGCATCCCCACTTGATGTTCCACTTAACATAATTGTATCTCCCATGTTAAATCAAGCGATAGATACATGCACAGCTGGGTCTCAAAAACAATACTTCTATTCAAATTTGAGCTTGTTACAGAGGAAGAAGACCACCACAAAACATCTCTCAACAACTGTGGATCCCCTGACTGAGCTGTTCTTAAAGCCATCAAGAGCAAAGGTAAATAACAATACCTTTAAAAAGGGATGTGTTGGGACAAGGTTCATATCAATTTGTAAGGGCTTTTTTTTAAAAGTCACAGTTCATTAGATTTACAACTGTATGACAAAACAGGCGAAAATAGTAACTTTTTGCACGATATTTGCAATTTAAAGAGAATTGACCATTGCTCATTCTAGTGACTCTAGTATATGGACAATGTAAGTGTGCTCTTTCATTTAATGACATAAAATTTGAAAATATAAGGAACACTTGAGGTTTTGACTTTTAAAACCTACATTTTGGTCAAAAAATGTGCTTGGATAGGTAGTTTTCAACAGAAGGGAAACCAATTAAAGAGGCCCATTTTTTAGCTAGAAGCTTCACAGCTCCTACATTGCTATGCACTCAACCGTGTAGTGTAATCAAAGACTGTGGTGGAGACATTCACTGCATGTTGTTCTCTGCTTGGAAGGTCTTGGGACGAAAATGTGTGCTCAGGTGTATCGAGGTGGAAACTGTGCACATGATGGTTTATAAGAGAATCGTTTTTGTATAGGAACCTTTCCATATGATTCACAATGAGTACCATCATATTTTTTAAACTGATCAAAACAATTTGAAGTACACATTAGGGTGGCTTTAAGAGGGCACCCCAAAAAGATTGCACTGAGATGAATTAGACTTAACCACTTACCTAATTCAAGCCATTATCAACAAATTTTGTTTCACCATCATCAACAGCAGAAGCACAGCATACCATGAAAATAAAAGACAAAATACAAAAGTTAGTGTAAGTTTCACAATTATACAAGCATTGTAACATCAATCTTCTTTGATTTAACTCTCTCTACACATATGTTGACTAAAGTTCGCAAATTTCAGAATTATAAATTTTCATGACAATATTTGGAATCAGTATGAAAAAACATTAAAATAAGTACAAACAATCCTAGTATTAGTTCAGGGGGCATGTCCCCTCCACATTATGGGATGGGGAGACACAATATATGAAATGTCTCACCCCCCCCACACACACACACGCACGTTTCGGCAAATACTTCCCTTGTCTAAGTAAGCTTACTGTAAACATACAGGCAATATTCGGTATAATTTTATACCTTGATTTTTGGCTAAAAAAGTCAAAATTGGGCTGGAATAAAGCCCACTGGGCAATTTTTCTTCCCCCAGACAAAAAGTACTGGCATGCTACTGAAAATGAATTCCAAACTGTTTCAGCCTTCAAATTGAATATTTTCAAGTTTGTCCAACTAACATTTTACACAATTATAGTGGCCACCTTCATTTGGCGTTCATTTTGTAAAATATTCCATTGACTCAGGGGGACACATCCACCCCCAGACACCGCCCTGCATCAAGCAAGCACAATGAGATACCTGCTTCCGGATCATATTTCTCAAACATTGTGTCCCCCCCCCCCACAATCAACTTCAAATTGATGCCCTTGTTGAGAGCATTAAATGAATGAATCTTTGCATTAGAAATCAGCAATTATATGAGCGAATTAAATTCCGTCATCTGAGTTGATACATTTATGTGAAGGAAGCAGGTGGTTGCATCTGGTTAGCCAGCTACTTTCATTGGGCAATTCCATTTAAAATACACACTACCCCTGTGGATGATTTTGGAAATGTCTTCCACAGACGGAGTATGAGTTTCAAATAGAATAGACAATTGGGTAACTTCCATTTGAAATACTCACTCCAGTTGTGGAAGATGTAGGTAAAGCCATAATACATGGGGAGTATGTGTTTCAAAATGTTTAACCCTGACTAATAACATTTGTAAAACATACTCCCCCTGTGGAAGATATTTCCAAAATCTTTCACAAGGGTAGTGTGGCTTTTAAATGGAATACCGTAAAACCCCGTCTACAAGCATATATAGTGTTTTTTATAAAAGCTTAATTAATTCGAAACAAGCGTTAATATACCAATACAATAGGTCGGTCTTAAAATAATACTTGTTTGTATATGCTTGGATCCGTAATTTATTTGCTCAAACTCCATAATGGCGACTGGATTAATGTAGCTTTCATCAGAAGCACACTATATGCTTGTAGACAGGGTTTTACGGTAGCCCATTTTTACCACCTGAGTGACTTTAAGCGGTCACCAGAAAATTTTAATAAAAGCGCAATTATTTATCACCCTATCTGCTAGAAATAAATTATGCAATGTGCTTAATGCTCTGCGTGCTAGCCATGCGTTTCAACGGAAAGATTCCAACTTTTGAAATATTTTCTCAAAATATCAAGAGTTATCTTAAGAACTACTGAACCAATACTAGGCTTGTTTGTACTCATTTTAATGCAATTTTCATGTTGATTCCAAATATGGTCATGAAAATTTACATTTCTGAAATTTTGATTTTTAAAAACATGTCGTCTGCAGTCGACACCCGCATGAAGAGAGTTAAATATCTATATAGTATATCCTCTTCATATTTTATTGGACTATGAATAATAAAGTTACTTATTAGCAGAGACTGTGTCATTTAACCCTAAATTTACGCTCAATTTGTAAATGCAAAATCTGGGTCGGTCAGGCCCATAGAACAGGGTTCCTTTTTTGCTGCCTTACACTTACATTTCGTTTCTCACCAGGATATTCTAGTTGAATACTCCATACTATTTTTTAATAGAAACAGCAAATATTGTTATGGCATTAGGCGGAAGCGCATTAACGTTAGCTTTGGATATTTAATTAATTTCTTTATTTTCCACCTGACTTACCCAGGTGAAAAATAAAGAAAATAATTAAATATCCAAAGCTAATATTAAATATTGCGCCTTCGCCTAATGGAAACTGCCAATATCTTGCTGCTTGAGATATTAGAAGTAAATGCACTTGTGCTGAATGTTGAAGCTTGTTCAATGGACTCTCGATCCCCTGTGGGACTCCTGCAATAGACCCATTAACATCTCACCAGTTCATTTACCTCATTTTTCTCCCAACCCAGTTTTTCACTATAATCATAAAATGATGTCACATATTCAAAAATTCAGATGCTTCATATGATAAGACTATGTTTTATTTGCAAAAGGGTCTGAGGCCCAGGGGGTACTCCAGTTTGGTTTGGGTAGGGGTGTGCTGCTGAGAATTTAAAAGTGGGCCCATCAATATACCAATTTTTCAAGAAATTTAGACCCATTGATATTCCAAAATTCAAACTTTTTGCCCAAATTTAACACAAATTGTCTTAATTTTTACAACTTTTCCACCAAATTTTGGGAACATTTCAAAAAGTTTGGCTACAGTTAGGCAGAAATGGGATATTTTCTAAAAAGATTTGAGAAAATTTTGAAATAAAGGATCCATCCATGTACCAAAATTGGCCTAGAAAAGGGGATCATTGATATGCCATGCATAAAGCCAAAAATGCTACCCGGCCACGTTTGCAGCACATCCCCATGCAGTATGGTCATTTGTACTGAGTAACCCCCCTCTGAGGCAACCCCTTTTAAAAACTTTATGCAGTTTTTTTGATAGAAATTGTTACAAAAAAATCTCATATTTTTACAATTTTATTAAAACATGCAATCATTTCCATTATACGGCATGTTCACAGATTAAAATTGTGCTTTTATTTCAGACATTTTAAAATTATTGCACCCAAACTCAATGTCACCTCAAAGATTTACTGTATGGCAAGAGTTAAGAGTGTTAAATCATGGCTAATTTGTTTTTATCATTGCAAATAGAGAAATACAAATCCTACTCCTCAGACAAAGGTCGTGTATAATTAATTTGTGTAATGTAATTGAAATTGTCTTAGTAGCGACCAGCTGAACAAGAGTTATATGTAATTATAGTGATTATCTGCTTGGACTACTGTAAATAGCAAGTCATTAGAGTGATTACGTAAATACAGAGTATCTCCAAAAAATGTTCTTAAAACGTTTATTCAAAACATTTTAACATTTAATGTTGGGTTATTATAAAGATCATGAATACATTTTAAAAAATGGGATACTCAAATTTAAATATTTATTTATTTTATATTTGCAAAGGCTGTCCAATTGCCAACTTTATTTTACATGAACTTCTAATAACAATCGATATACAAAAGCCTTATATTTTTTTACATATATATGAGAAAATATAGAGATGATAAAAAAAAAAAAAATGTGCAGCAAAATATAACAATGTAAAATATAACATACATACACTTTGAGAAACGATACACAAGAGATCCTAAGATGAACACAACTTTCCTCATATAACAATATAATTTAAATGTTTATGCTTAAAACAAATTAAAAGATAACTATGAGAGAACAAATGATGAACACAAAAACAAACTTAAAAATCATCCATTTAGGCAAAAAGATGAGGTTGTCTCAAAATCAAAGTTTGTCTCATGTATATACAGCACCACAACTTGCATCTGGTTAGGCTTATGAAAGTCAATTCCTTGTTTCCCATTACATAATGTTTCATGACTGTGTAGGTGACCATTTCATTATTCATTATTTTATACCATTTCATTATTGCATCTGTTACAGGTGTAAACCAATAACTACCCATACATGTGATCAATCACAACTTGTAGTTTACGGATGTAGTTTACAACCACATGAAGGTGATTATACAACTATTATAAAAAGTTTCACAATATTTTTTATGGGATAAGATCAGAGCAGATCAAAAAGTGCGGGACAGAGAATTGAGTATTATTATTAATTCAAGAAAATCCCTGAAAATCAACAGAAAGAGATTTATGATCATTTAAAACCACAATTATTTATTTGTATGTTAAAATTGGTTAGAAATCACCATTTTATTCAAATAATGAAATATTTGGCCAGCGAATTGTTTTGTGCGGAGTAGGGTAACAGGAAACAGGGAATCGACTTTCATTAGCCTTATAAAGCTCCTCTTGTCAGTGCACTATTAACATGAAATATGGTGCAAAATGCTGAATCAAAGCTACATCGTTTCAGCATTGAATTGTCAAACTTTTGTTATAAATTACATTGGCTTAGGAAGATTTTCAACATGGGAGGGGCTGAAAATTGAAAAATTGAAAGGTATTCCAGCCCCCGCACCAAAATTATTGAGAGGACTGAGCCCCAGCCCCCCGGTTCCTAAGCCTATAAATTAAATTTTCCTAAATTACAACAATGTTTTGTATGTAACAAGTGCCGTGCTTGCGACCTGCCTGAAGCACAAAAAAAATTTTACATCAAAAGAGTCAATGATGTGAATTTGTATGGCATCATTATGAGGTATATACTTGATATAATGCTATTAGTTTACATATCCACTGATTAAACAAATTGAAATGCTTTAGAACCTACACTTATGTATATTTACTTTATAAAGTATACTTAAGAACATTCATGTATCTACTTTTAAAATAAATGTTTCCGAATGCATTTACTTTGGAACATATAATGATTCAAAACACACACTGAATTGTATTGACTTAAGAACATAATTATACACTTCAAAGGATTTAGTCCAGGTTTAATGCACGGAAGGCCCTGATCGACTGCTCAGTGCCAAAGTGCAATAGCTGCCATGTGTAGATGAGTACGATCCGGTTGTTCTCAAGATTTTCTGGGAACCCATACTTAGTATATCCGGGGTTCCTGGAGGTAACTGAGACTAGTTTTGTTTAATGGTTTGTGGAATGATGTGGGGCCGTAGTGGTCAGCAACAACCTGTAAAGTGTGCTGAGGCTTGTGGATCAACGTCTAGGCGATTTTTTTTTAGTTTTAAGTAAATATATACCTCTAGGGGAATCAGATTTCTATAAAGTTATACCCCTAACAGGACTAATTTTCGCCTGGAGTTTCAGTGAAAGTTCCCCCATAAGACCAAGTGCGCAAATATTATTGTACCACAAATGACTTTTGAGAGTAAAAAAAGTCACACTTTGTTCTATTCCAAAAAAAAAGAAGATATGTGAGCATGGAGTCAGAATATTTGATACGCTTTGAGAACTAGAAGAGGCGAATTTGATATCCCTAATGAGTCTGGAAGAGACTTTTGGAATATGATATCCTAGAGAGAGAGTTACTTTTTGAATTTGATACCCCTAGTGAGAGTCTTGATACTAGCACTAATCTCGCTAAAAATGGATCAAGCTTGGGTACCCGGGCAGAATCCAAGAACCGCCCTCTCCAGTACAATATACTGTATGACAATTGGCAAATGTTCACAGGGCAGCTATTGCATTTACCCACTTCTAGCACTGAGCAGTCAGTATTTGCAACAGTTGCCCTATTATACGTTTGAAAATTTCTGGTGTATCCTTCGTGTAAGAGAATACCAAACAAATCTCAACTTTAATCCTAACCCTAACCTTTATCCTAACCCTTACCCTAAATCCTAACCCTAATCCTAACCCTAACCCCCCGGGGGGAGGGCACATAAAAATTTTGGTGGGTATGTTCCCCCGGAATTTTCAGGTGGTGGGTCTTTGGGAGCTGACAGCATACCGGTAAAAGGAGGTCTCATTTCGTCGACGGGTCCTTAAAGAACTTTAGCAAAATTACCCTCGATTACAGAAAAGCGAGGGTAATAAATTTTGTTTCACTGGTTTCATTTTCTGATATTGGATTTAATAATTTGATCTCATATACCTCTACACCTGCTGAAGTTTGACCTTTTGCATGTCAACACATTCCCGGTGCTCTGGAGGTCAGCTGGGTTTCAGGGCTGGAATTGCCAGAGGGCATCTAATATGGTGACCCAAGTGAAGTCCAGCTGGTTAGGATGACAGATTGACCACTGTGTTTTTAAGACTAAATTTCATGCTAATGGCAATTGCCGTGGCAACTGGCTGTCAAAGCTGAAAACATTTGAAGAAAGCATGGATTCAAAAGTTTTAAGGATATGTACATGAAATGTTTTGGAGCTGCAACCCGTGCTGCGAACAAGTAAAATGGGGTCTTTTGGAGCTGTGAACAGTCAAAATCAAGGGTCTTTCTAATTGGCTTTTTGATTGAAAGTCGCCTGAAATATGAGGAATGAGAAATTTTTGGGTCTTTTAGAACTGAAATTATCATAATCAAGGGTCTTTCGGAGCTCTATTTTGGTCAAATATAGGGGGTCTTTCGGAGCTGCGAAATCCATTTGTGTTGAGTGCCCTCCCCCGGGCCTAACCCTAACCCTGTTAGTATTCCGTGCTCTCTTACACTAAGGATAAACCCAATTTCTACATTCTATTACTATACACATCTACCAATATGACTCCTGGCAGCTATTGCAGATGTGGTCTTCTTGCACAAACCACTCAACTGATATGCTTTACAATATATTCTTACTGTGATCAGGAAAAAGCAATTATGAATTTCAAGCTTTTGTAAATTATATCAAGACTGAACCGAGTGCTTCTCAATGAAAGTCTCGCAGTACTAGAATAAACCTTACTTGAAATGTGCCCCCAATATAATAGATGATGACTAGAGAATTGGTTCTATACAGTCCTAAAATCAAACATTGGTCAATCACCATACCTATATCCTTTGATAAGTCATGTCAGACCTTAACATAATTATATGCACATTGAAGTACAACAGAAATGATAAAACATTCATGGGGAAGGGTAAAATTTCTGAATGGCCCGCCAAAAATCGCTTTCCCCCCTCTCAGCCTGCCAAAAATCGCTTGCCCCCCCCCCTCTCGGCCCACCAAATAATCTTTGCCCCCCTTTACAAATAGCACATTTTTGGGATCCCAATTTGCAAACCTTATATGGTCTAGATATATACTGCGCCAATAAAGTATCCTTACACTTGGAAAAATAATCACAATTTCCAAACTGAACAATATTGGGGTAAATTTGTTTTTTTAATAGATGCACTATCTAATCCTGCACATCAAGCAAAGTTACAATCATTTGATTAGATGAAGGTCCAGTTTTAAAAGTGACAAACTGGCCTATTCAAAACTCCACAGACTAAACATCTGGTTTGAGAGTGGTGAATGGCTAATTTATGTGTTTGGCTTTAATTTAAAACAAAAGGAACAAAAGAAAACTGAAACAAAAGAACTGACAAATAAAATGAAAGTTATGAAAAGTACAGAGAAGCAAAAACTGAAATAAAAACTGCTTTAAATAACGCTTCATTGAAGAAACTGCGTTGTCTCTTTGTTTCGCTTATTGGAATCTTTTTGCGCCTTGTATAGGCAAGTTTGTCACTTTTAAAACTGGATCTTCGTCTATTCAATTGCATGTAACTTTACTTCTTGAGGTCACATTGGATTCAATGTGGTGTCATAATGTGCAGGATTAGATAGTGCATCTCTTAAAAAAACAAATTTACCCCAATATTGTTCAGTTTTGAAATTGTGATTATTTTTCCAAGTGTACGGATACTTTATTGGCGCAGTATATGTTGCAAATTGCATATTAAAGCATCTCCGTACTGTTTTCCTAAGCCTTTTTAGAGCGTTTTAATTAAAAGGCGCCCCATGAACGTGTGCCAAAAATTGCTTACCCCCTCTCGGGTGGCCAAAAATGTCTTCCCCCTTTTGGCTTGCCAAAAATGTCTTGCCCCCCAATTTTACCCTCCCCCATGGCTCATAATTATTGCACAGCCCCTTAAAGGTACATAAAATTAATGCTTTGGTTCTCATCTGTTGGAGTAGATGAATTTATCAGAGGTTCCTTTTTTTTAAATTTATTTTTTGCAATGCAGAATTCCAACTGCTAGCAGTTGTAATTCCTTCTTGGAAAACAATGAGGTACATTTTTTATATTTAAAGGTTCCAAGCAGTTAATTGCTTTTTTTTTATCATCATAATAGATTGCAGGTGCTTTAAGGGGACTTGATCTTTTGTGCGTAATTATAGAGGGCCAGGGGATTCACTCTATCATTTAAAAAATTATTTGAAGAAGTCAAAGAGCCCTATAAGAATAAAAACTGTAGTGTAATTCACGCCAGACAAAACTTCTTTATATGATAACAATTATTTTTTGTAATCGATCAAAAAACAAACGTTTTATATCAATTTTAAATTTAGCCTGAATCCGTAAATATGGTACCTCTCGCCCTTTTTTAGGTCGAGGCTGTTTTTACCATTATGCAGCGAACCATTGTTGAAGCTATTTCATATATATGTGCAAAACATTCTAGGGCAAGAATAAGGCCATATACTGTTGAAATATCTTTTGTTGGTTTCAAATGATAATGTCAAGAAGTCGTAAATTTTAAGGTCAAATTCCTAAAACCAAAACAAAACATTGCGACGCAGATATTTCCCGACTTACGCAATTTCATCATCACATCAGTGTCTTTATTATTTGTTTGACACCTTTCCCAAACGTTCGTGCTATTTATGCATAAAACGGCTAATCTATCTTTACAAAACGCGTCTTTTTTAGTACACAAAAGGCTAAAGATGGCATGAGATTTATCTTTTCTCATTACACTCCTCCGCTCAACTGCCACCGTAGCCGAGCGGTAAAGCACTAGACCCGTAATCAAAGGAAGTTCCGAATCGCTGGTTCGAATCCCAACGAACCCTGTGGAAACTTTTTTTTTTCTTCAAAATTCATGATCGCATTTCGAAATGAGTCACTTGTCGGTAAATCATGTATCGTATCCTTAAAAGGACATTTTGTGATCTACAGCCTCAACCCCCAATTTTCTCAAAAAAAGTTGAGATTTTCATACCACTGGAAATCTCTAATAACATTATGTTTATGTACAAAAACTTTCTTGCAGATTAATTCATTTAGCAAAAATATTGTCAAATTTGAATTATGTTCTGGTACACCAGAAGGAAATTACAACACTGGCTTATGGAGCAGTGTAATTCACATAATCATGCATAACTTGCACATGCAAAATCAACTGAAATTTTGGGAATAGGCTTTTTTTTTTTTGGGTTGATATCTACTGAAAAAACGTCATAAAAAATGGGTGCTAGGATCACAAAACACACCATACCATTATATTACAATCATGCAAAAAAATAGAAATTTAAGATAAGATGAATAGCGAAATGCAGTTTATACGTCACTGATTCAATGATACACATGCCCGTGATGTGTTTAGCCATCACGTATTATGATACATAAAATTGGTTAATTATGGTAGGGTATTCTAAATTTTAGTCAATTATGTAGTTATTATCAAATTAGATATCTTTGTTTAAAAAAAGGTGCAGTTAGATTAAGTACGTATTTAAAATGTATGTCAACGAACAAACTTATATAGTACATCAAACTGTGAATATTGTTATTAATAAAAACGGCAAGACGGGCATGTCAGGGATACATAATGCATTAATGCTCTGCGTGCTAGCCATGCGCTTCAACGGAAAAAGTTGAAGTTTTGAAATATTCTCAAAATATCAAGAGCTATCTTAAGAACTACTGAACCAATACAAGGCTTGTTTGTACTCATTTTAATGCATTTTTCATGCTGATTCCAAATATGGTCATGAAAATTTACATTTCTGCAATATTTGAATTTTTGAAATTTTTTTTGAAACATGTTGTCTACAGTCGAGAGTTAACGATGAACACTTCAAATCTACTTGTACAGTGTGACATTGAGAGCACTGAGTATGACTATGTTGCAAGGATAGACATTGACAATATGTCACATGAATGTGCGGCACATTTGCAATGTTATTAGGTGTCTAGCTATAGGCAACTGGTTCCTGATCAGTGGTTGACAAGCTATTACATTTATTGGTGCTGTCTACCATGTTATAGCAAATATACTTGCTTTATGTATGAAGATGTGTGAAAGGTTTCTGTTTAGAGAAAACTTAACAAACAAATTATAAATGCAATTCAATTAAAAAAAAAATTTTAATATCTATAAACAAAATTTAAACATAAAATAATTTTAATCCATGATTTTAATCATTGATATGGAGCTGAACTGATATGAAATCCACGAGCCAGTTATTTGGTTGTAGAAATTAAACCAGATACATGGTCAATGGATCTCACAGTTAGACGGGAAAGACTCGCTGAATACTCGAACAGAAATATACGGATAACAAAATATAACTTCACAATAAACTTTAATTCCGCATCATCAAATCAACAAAGTGATCACAACATAATATAGATTACGGATTGAATATGTTTGCAGTCCTCCTAACACAGTGACTGACTATCGACTACATAGGATAATAGGCGAGGGTAATTGATGAGAGGAAGCCGCGGAGCGATATATTTAAATGAGGAAATTTAGAAAGAAAAGAGCGCCATAACATCATTTTATTATAATAAGACTTATAATCATTTTAATCATTTTATTATAATAACAATTATAATAATTTAATATTAATCCCTTATATTGCAGCCACCAGAGTATACACATGGATCTAAGCTCATCAATTTAAGCATATCATCAAAGTTATTTTCCTATTAGACTAATGAAAGTTTTTTTTTTTTTTTTTTTTTTTTTTTTTTTATTCCCTGTTCTTGGAACTGGTGGAGAGAAAAAACATACACAATAGGCCACCAGTTCCCAACGATCATGAATTAAAACATAATATTATAGTCAAAATTTTTAAGAACAGGTACAAAGGACAATCACAAAAGAGACAAAGACGATGGACAAAGAGAACATTCACTCTTACAAACAAAACACAAGCACCAGTCTTGTGTCAAACAAGTGCACACATTACTTGGTTACACCCATCTTGATCCTGCCATAATCAGTTTGAAAATAATTGAAGAAAAGGACAACAATTTAAGATGCTTCAAGATCAATGGTCCATTAGACTAATGAAAGTTGATGTTAAAGGAAGGTGACCCGGTATATTTGGAAAAACACATTTAAAACTTCAATATAACAAAAAATGTTGTTGATTAAATAAACCTCTTTATAGAACTCTTTATAATAAGTACTTTCAAGGATTTGAAAGTTCACTTAGTCTCACAGTCAAATACCATGAAATTAAAAATTCCAAAATTTCAATTTTTTATAGGAATGCCATCTTTAAAGGCAAATAAAACTCAAAGAAAGACAAAGTAACACAAAAAGAAAGAAAGAACCCAGAGAGAAAGTACCAAGAAATAAAGAAGTAAGAACCCAGCAAAAACAGACATTTAGTAAATGCTAAAACCAAAAAGAGAAACCAGTTCACAAGTAATAAATGCTGTATCCTCATCATACCGCAGCCAAAAAACCAATTAAATTCCACTATTTCCCCATCAGCAGATGCCTCATTTCAACATACATTTCCAGCTGACTGCCTCCATCTGATGCATGCAGTGTGTCAGACTTATCTTTGACTAGCAAAGCCCACTTGATATTTCCGTGTGATGATAATGATCAATATCTCACCATTTTATTCTTGTCGTGATCGTTTTCTATTTATAGCATCCAATGTCATGTGATGGTACAAATGAGCTAGTATTGAATTTGTCATAGGAGTAGTGATGTAACAGGATTAACTACCATAGCGACCAGGTGTATCCCCATATGATTTAGTATGGGTGGCAACTGGACTAAATGCTGAAACCTTTCCTTTATATCCTCTATGACAGAAGGAGTGGCGACCTCTGTCTTATTCAGCCATTGACAAGAAATATGAGTTTACATTTAAGCACCAGGGTTAAAGCCCCTGCTATGAAGTCTGGACCATCTAAGTCACCGTTAGACTATGCTAACATCAATGACGGTTTGATCTCAAAGCCAGTTGATACCATCCCTGGACGGACCAAACCTGATGCAGATAAGGATGGTCAAGACAAATTTGTACAAAGGAAAAACCATTTACCATCAGCACTTTCAACATCAGAACTCTCAACTCACTAGCCAAAAAGAAGAACTTGCTCATGAAGCCGCACATTATGGCATTGACATCATATGTCTGCAGGAACACGGATTTGTCACAATGACTCCCTCTTGCAGGAAGATCTGAATGGATACAGATTAGTCACCTCTTCAGCATGGAAGAACCAAAGGAATGCTGCCACTGGTGGAGTAGGCTTCTTAATCTCACCAAGAGCCATCAATTCCTGCATGTCCATTATTAGTCATAATGAACGGATTATGGAAATTTCTCTGCTGGGCAATCCAACATCCACAGTTCTCTGCTGCTACAGTCCACATAACGAACAACCTGAAGAAGCTGTTATCTCCTTCTACCAAGAACTCTCTTCTACAGTTAATGCCATCCCAGCTCATAACTTACTTATAATTGGAGGAGACTTTAATGCTCAGCTTGGGCCATTGGATGCTCTCTTCACACCTGCTAAAGAGACCAATAGACATGGCAACCACATGAAAGACTTCCTGCAGGAACATAACCTCATAGCCACAAACACAAGGTTTCAAAACCGCATCAACAGATTATGGACACATAGGCGTCCTAATGGTCAACTAGTTCAACTAGACTTTGTCCTGGTAAGAAAGAAGTGGATCAACTCAATCAAGAATTCACGTGCATACAGCTCCTTCGAGGGTGTGAACTCGGACCATAGGATTGTTTCATGCAAATGTCAAATCAGCTACGGAAATGCAGAACTTCCATGAAAGACCCAATGAAACGTATTGACTGGAAGAAGGTTACCAGAGACACCATCCTGGGTGAGCAGTTTGTGGTAGCAGTCTATAACCGCTTCAGTTCTCTACACGATGAGCTACAAGAACCCAATATTAGCACCACTTATGATACCTTAGTTGCGGCTAATGAGGAAGTTGCACTGGAGATGCTCCCTAAAAAATCAAAGCAGTCCTACAACATTGCTGCATCAGACAAAGTCACTGAGGCAAGAGATGTCTTAAAGAGTGCATCTATGAAACACAATGCTAGATCCACCCGATCCTCACAAAAGCTCCTCGAATCGGCCAAAGTTACTCTTGATAAAGCCTACACAGAAACTCTGGAGTCCTCTATTCAAAAGAAGACAGAGGAACTTGACAACCTCCATCATGAATATAAACATGCAGCTTCTTGGGAACTCCTCCGGGAGATAACTGACACCAAATCTGCTCCTGTGGTTAGAGTGAAAGGCAATACATCTGAAGAGCGTCGTGACAACTGGTTTCTACACTTTTCCAACTTACTAGGGAAACCAGAGCAAGACGTAAACCTTGAAGATACGTTCTTTAACAGCAATGTCTCTGACGATCTCCCAATACACACTGGTCCATTTACTATGGAGGAACTGCAAAAGGTCTGAGCAAGCTCAACAAGTCAAAAACACCTGGTCCTGACAACATACCAGCCATTGTTTGGAAAAACCCACTCTTCCATCAGCAACTGCTTGATTTCTGTAATGAAACCATGAAAGGAAATAAGCCAAAAGCCTTGTCAAGATCCACAATTATACCTCTCCCGAAGAAAGGGGATCTTTCACAACCATCAAATTATAGAGGTATCACACTGTCAGCACTTGCTGCCAAGCTGTATAACACTATGCTGCTCAACAGGATTTCTCCTCATCTAGATCCTATTCTCAGGCGTAACCAAAATGGTTTTCGCAAGGGTAGATCAACCACACCACAGATTCTAGCCCTTAGAAGGATAATAGAAGAGCTTAAAATCTCAAAGAAGCAGGCATATATTGTGTTTGTTGACTTCTCAAAAGCTTTCGACAGTGTTAACCGGAAGGCCATGCTGCATATTCTTCGTAATTATGGGATCCCTCAGGAGGTTGTGAGTGCTGTTGCAATGGTGTATGATGGTCCTTCAAGTTTTGTACAGACAGGTGAAGGACCAACTGGAGGGTTTCTCTCTACTGCTGGAGTCCTGCGGGGCGACGCCTTGGCCCCTTGCCTTTTTGTGATGGTGGTGGACTGTCTCCTCGGGCGGTCGATGGACACTGGGAAGTCCAGAGGGATTGACGTCGTGCCCGGTGGGACGAGCGGAGGGGGGGCGGGTATTTGACCGGTCTTGACTGCGCAGACGACATCGCTTTAACAGCTGCGTTGTCGCGGGATGCCCAAGATCTTCTGTCATCTGTAGAAGATGCTTCCGCCGGGGTTGGCCTCTTTCTCGGTTCCAGGAGGGCAGAATATATGTGTATTGATGGAGATGGGGGCCCAACTCCGGTCCTTTCTCGGGATGGCACACGGCTCAAGGAGGTGTCGGACTTTAAATGTCTTGGTTCGTTTGTTGCCGACGGCAAGAGGGGCTTTCTGACTCGCGGGGCTCAGGCATGGAGAGCTTGCGGCGGACTGCACGCCGTCTGGCGGTCCAACATGTCAAGGGATACCAAGCTTGCCTTCTTTGGGGCCTGCGTGGAGAGTGTCCTCTTGTATGGAGGTGGGGCCTGGACGATGAGGGGGGATCTTCGGGGCCGTCTTGATGGTGCCTACACCCGGCTGTTGATGAGGGTTCGAAATATATCCTGGCGTGAACATAAAACCAAAGCAGAGATCTATGATGGTGTTCCACAGGTGTCCTCCATCGTTGCTCAACGGCGGGCCAGGTTTGCAGGCCACTGCTGCCGTGCAGGGGACCAAATCGTTTCAGATGTCATCTGTGTGGGGCTTCCACGGACGTGTGGAGGGGGGGGGGACCGTTCGGCTGCATCGACTGTGTGGCAGGGGACGTTAGTCAAGAAGTTGGTGACCTCCCGGGTCTGATGGCTGATAGAGATTCCTGGAGGGGAGTTGTAAACTCTTTCTCGGATGCGTCCGCAAGATAGATAGACCATAGCAATACCGCATTGTTTGTATTAAACGCTCCCCCCTCTAATAAATGCCCCCTCCACCTTTTCAATGAAAAAAGGACAAAAATGCAAATATTGCCATGCCATATCGTAAATGGCATAGCCAGGGGGAGGGCAAAGGGGGCAGCTACCCCCTGTGAGAAATCTTGCCCCCTGGGATGCTAGCGGCTGGCCCTGATATGTAAGATTTTTAGCCCTTTTTTAAATACTTTTAGCCCATTTTTGACCATTTTTGTCAAAGTTTGCCCCTTAAAAGTTGGCTCCCTCCTTGTCCCCTTTTTGCCTACCCTCTGAAAAGACTGGCTACTCCATAGACTGGCCCCCAGTCTCGGTTCGGTTCCATCTCTGGATAATGTAACAATAAATAATTACGTAATGCCCTATGAAAAAAATGCCAACTCCCCCCTTATTTTCTTCAATGCCAAAAACCCATTCCTCTTCATCCACAAATCGGCGCCACTAATTACACCCACCACAGTCAACCATGCAGCAATATAGAAATATACTCGTATTATAAGTGAACGCGAAAGTCCATTGAGCGCTGATTCCGAGACTGGTCCAATCTGTTAGAGATCTCACTTCCAAATATTCGTTCAACGAAGCACGGTGATTCCGATGTCAATTCTGAAAGCCCGCCCCAGTTTCAATTCAAATATGGTAGCACAAAGCTATGCCGCGGATGTGACGCTTAAGATCGGATGGGACACTTGTCAACAACTGAGAGGTATTGAGCTCAAGTGGCACGCGTCTGATAGACCCATGGTACGCGCAATAATAAAAGGCAACCACTCGACTCGGGCTTAGGCCTATTGTCCATATTATGCACATTATCGCGTGCGGTTTGCAAATGTTTGCAGATTATTTAGCTAGGGAAGCCTTTTCAAATATCCCCGCGCTGCCAAGCTGCGTTGATTGGTCGGATACAATATCGTTGTTTAGTCGCTTACACAAACGTTAATGTAGTGAAAACATGGACGTGGTATATAGAAAGATTGTGTGACTCCAAATCCGTAGAAAAGTGAACTTCCAGCAGTTTGTGGGAGCTGGAAGTCAAATTGCCTACAGACTGGGAGGGTCCGTGTATTGGGTTGATTTTTAATGCTATGTAATCTACATTACCAGTCGTTCTCCACGGACCCGAGGGAGGGTCTAGCTACTCCACTGCAAATCATGTAACTTCAGTAATTAAGTTATTTCAGTGACAGTCGCTAAATTGCATGGACAAAACCTATTATGACTCAAACTTCCATCCAGTTCATTGCCTAATTATGGTAGAATTTCACTATTTTCATCAGATTCTATGATTCACTTACGGATGTAATTTTGTTGCATTTACCGTGAAAATATTATGTTCCATACGGTTGATTCTTCAGAAGTTTGGTGCTGATTTAGAAAGTTTTTTTCACTGAAAATTCACTTTTAATAAACACATCCCGTTTGAGAAAAACTTAAATGCAAGGGGTCAAAAAATATGGTTTGGAGTTGCGCAAAGAGGTAACATTGTGACACCAAAAGTCGAATTTTGGCTCCACAGAGGGGCGAAATTGAAAATTTCTCAGATTTTGTTGAACATGGTCTCATATTATTTGCATTTCCATGATACATCAGAAAAAGAATAGTTTGCACTTTGTAGTAGGGTGTTTTTTGTTACCTTGGTAACATATCAAAATAGGACAATACCTTTTGAGTAGCATCAAGTTCGATTAAGTCCAATTGACCTTGATAAGGCCTTTCAAAGCACCCTAGATAGTGTACAAATATTGTATGCCTCAGTAGCCGTGTTCAGACGGTCATAGGATCCTCGAGGATCCGCGTGCTCGAGGATTGCGATCCCTAAGTCAATCCCCGAGTGCGTGTCCACACGACTCCGTCATGGCCTGTAATCCTCGAGTTTCGCAATGCCTGATGACGTCAGTTCGAGAATTACAACCGAAAGCTGAATCTGCAGTATCGCACGAAATTGAACATGTTTTTACTGTGTATAAATAAAGTTATTCAATATTATAAGCTATTATAACTCAGCAGAACGTAAACAAACCATACCACCAAATCAAAAGGCACCAATTACTGCGATTGCGATGTCACGATTTGCGAAGAGCTGTTTGTATTTAAATTCATGATGGGGGATGATGGAAAGTGGTGATGATGTTCTAGATTTGGCATCGATACCGTTGATGGGGAGAAGATAGTTGTTGAGATCAAGCTCAGTGCTCGAGGATCGCAAAATGTAGCGTTCACACGGCAGTAGAGCTCGAGCACCACTCGGGGAACTTGGGAAATCCCCTAAATTTCTAGGGGATAAATTCGGGGATAAATTTGGGGAAAAACTCGAGGACTGAAATCCTCGAAAGCGTTCAGACGGCAGATTTCCCCAAGTCTGTGCTCGAGCAACCCGGTGCTCGAGGAAATAGCCCTCCGTGTGGACAGGACTAGTGTGTAATGGTGAAATATATATAGCACAATGTAACATTTTGACTTTTCCATTTCCGGAGCCAAAGGTTAGTAAAATGGAATTGTCCAAATTAATGTGTGTCAGAAGAGATCAATTATGATTGAATTTCTTTAAGTCACTCATGAACTCTGATGAGCAATTTAGTTGTTGGGTTCCTCTTAGCTTCCCAAGGCAATGTCCATTAATGAAATTTGAGGAATTCAAACAAAACTGACCATCCCCAGGTGCAGAACCCAATCTTGTATATGGCTGATTTGGGGAACAAAAAGGTGCCTTAACGGATCGGATAGCAATGTTTGCAGTATTTTTTGTGGGACCTGAGAGCAAATCTGACACACCAAATTGCATTCTAGATACAAGGAATATCCTTCTGATATCAAATAATTTTGATTTTTTGACATTTGCGATATAATACAAATTTTATGGCAAATTATTAAAAATTGATATTTTTGATATTTTAACAGTCTCAAAGTAAACTTTATATGATATGTACTTAAAGTATAGGCCTATATGTAGTTGGGAGGAAAAGCCGACCATCATTAAAAAAACTTTGACCATTCGTGTGGAAGATATACATTTGCTTTCCCAAAATATCTCAAATTTGTAGGGAAATAATCTATATATATTTTCAATACAAAAGGTCCAAATTTTCAAATTAAAAAAAAAAAAAGAAAAAAAAGCGCAGTGATTTATAGTGCGCTACACACAGGCACAACGCCTAGACGTTGATCCACAAGCCTCAGCACACTTTACAACTTATCAAACCTGTAAGTCAAAGGTGGTACCTCTCAAATCCTGCTAAGGGGTACCTTTCTGATACAATCTTGTTCAGTTTATAAAATTTATTGCAAGGCCACACTAAATTCCTGTTTTGGAATCGTTTTTGGCTCAAAAAGGCAAATCCTGTTTACGGTATGTTTTGAAAATCTCTGGTCACACATGTGTTAACAACTATGAAACTTGAGTTTTTTTCCCATTAGACTAATGAAAGTTGATGTTAAAGGAAGGTGACCCGGTATATTTAGAAAAACACATTTAAAACTTACGTATAACAAAAAATGTCGTCCCTTTCAAGCATTCAAGCAAAAATAACACAGAAATGTTTCTTGTAAATGTGACTAATCATTCCTTATGAAATTACTGACATTTATACATACTAGTAGTCTACAATGTTTTTATTAATGATAATCATTATAAGCATGTAATATATTGGTATCAAATGAAAGACAATATGTGACCTGTTCTGACAAAACCAAGAACAAGTCACATTTGTGTCATTTCATGATTTGATTAAAATATAGGCACAAGACAATAAGCTTTAAAATGACACCAAAATTATATATATATAGCATCAATACTTTTCAAGATATGGATAATTTTGTAAATGATACCTTGATATTTTTGCTAAATTGCTATTCAGAGTAATGGGCCAATTAGTTTCCTGCCTTACACAGGATTGAATAAGGATTATCATAGTTCAACTGGTATTTAGTGATTAAATAAACCTCTTTTAAATAAGTACTTTCAAGGATATGAAAGTTCACACTTAGTCTCACAGTCAAATACCATGAAATTAAGAATTCCAAAATTTCAAATTTTTATAGGAATGCCATCTTTACAGGCCAATAACTCAAAGAAAGAAAGACAAAGTAACCCAGAAACAAAGAAAGTACCCAGAAATAAAGAAGTAAAATCCAGCAAAAACAGACATTTAGCAAATGCTAAAACAAAATAGATAAACCAGTTCACAACTTAATAAATGCTGTATCCTCATCATACCGCAGCCAAAAAAAACAATTAAATTCCACTATTTCCCCATCAGCAGATGCCTCATTTCAACATACATTTCCAGCTGACTGCCTCCATCTGATGCATGCAGTGTGTCACAGACTTATCTTTGACAGGCAAAGCCCACTTGATATTTCCGTGTGATGATAATGATCAATATCTCACCATTTTATTCTTGTCGTGATCGTTTTCTATTTATAGCATCCAATGTCATGTGATGTGATGGTACAAATGAGCTAGTATTGAATTTGTCATAGAAGTAGTGATGTAACAGGAGTAACTACCATAGCAATACCGCATTGTTTGTATTTTTATTAGAGGGGGGAGCGTTTAAAACGCTCCCCCCTCTAATAAACGCCCCTCCATTTTTTCAATGAAAAAAAGGACAAAAATGCAAATATTGCCATGCCATATCGTAAGTGGCGTAGCCGGGGGAGGTGAGAAATTTTGCCCCCTGGGATGCTGGCCCTGATATGTAAGATTCTTAGCCCTTTTTTATACTTTTTAGCCCATTTTTGACCATTTTGTCAAAGTTTACCCACTTAAAAGTTGGCTCCCCCCCCCTTGTCCCCTCTTTGCCCACCCTCTGAAAAGTGCTGGCTACTCCACTGCAAATCATGTGAGTAACTTCAGTAATTAAGTTGATGGTTGCTAAATTGCATGGACAAAACCTATTACGACTCAAACTTCCATCCAGTTCATTGCCTAATTATGGTAGAATTTCACTATTTTCATCAGATTCTTGTTTGATAATTCACTTACGGATGTAATTTTGTTGCATTTACTGTGAAAATATTATGTTCCATACGGTTGATTCTTCAGAAGTTTGGTGTTGATTTAGAAGGGTTTTTTTCACTGAAAATTCACTTTTAATAAACACATCCTGTTTGAAAAAAATGCAAGGGGTAAAAAAATATAGTTTGACCTATCTACGATATATATTTATGGAGTTATGCACGCAGAGGTAACATTGTGACACCAAAAGTCAAATTTTGTCTCCACAGAGGGGCGAAATTGAAAATTTCTCTGATTTTGTTGAATATGGTCTCAAATTATTTGCATTTCCATGATACATCAGAAAAAGAATAGTTTGCACTATGTAGTAGGGAGTTTTGTTACCTTGGTAACATATCAAAATAGGACAATACCTATTGAGTAGCATCAAGTTCGATAACGATTAAGGCCTAAAGGAAGCACCCTAGATAGTGTACAAATATTGCATGTCTCATTGTGTAATGGTGAAAAATACAGCACAATATGTAACATTTTGACTTTTCCATTTCTCAAGCCGAATTTGAAGCTTAGTGAAATGGAATCGTCCAAATTAATAATGTGTCAGAAGAGAGAGATCAATTATGATTGAATTTCTTTAAGTCACTCATGAACTCTGATGAGCAATTTAGTTGTTGGGTTCCTCCTAGCCTCCCAAGGCAATGTCCATTAAAGAAATTTGAGGAATTCAAACAAACTGACCATCCCCAGGTGCAGAACCCAATCTTGTATATGGCTGATTTGGGGAACAAAAAGGTGCCTTAACGGATCGGATAGCAACGTTTGCAGTATTTTTTGTGGGACCTGAGAGCACATCTGACACACCAAATTGCATTCTAGATACAAGGAATATCCTTCTGATATCAAATAATTTTGATTTTTTGACATTTGCGATATAATACAAATTTTATGGCAAATTATTAAAAATTGATATTTTTGATATTTTAACAGTCTCAAAGTAAACTTTATATGATATGTACTTCAAGTATAGGCCTATATGTAGTTGGGAGGAAAAGCCGACCATCATTTAAAAAACTTTGACCATTCGTGTGGAAGATATACATTTGCTTTCCCAAAATATCTCAAATTTGTAGGGAAATAATCTATATATATCTTCAATACAAAAGGTTCAAATTTTCAAATTAAAAAGAAAAAGAAAAAAAAAAAAGCGCAGTGATTTATAGTGCGCTACGCTTTGAGCACAACGCCTAGACGTTGATCCACAAACCTCAGCACACTTTACAACTTATCAAACCTGTAAGTCAAAGGTGGTACCTCTCAAATCCTGCTAAGGGGTACCTTTCTGATACAATCTTGTTCAGTTTATAAAATGTATTGCAAGGCCACACTAAATTCCTGTTTTGGAATCGT
This sequence comes from Amphiura filiformis, assembly GCF_039555335.1. Taxonomy (NCBI): domain Eukaryota; kingdom Metazoa; phylum Echinodermata; class Ophiuroidea; order Amphilepidida; family Amphiuridae; genus Amphiura; species Amphiura filiformis. The sequence continues at coordinate 15,264,113 of NC_092636.1, forward strand.
TTTTGGCTCAAAAAGGCAAATCCTGTTTACGGTATGTTTTGAAAATCTCTGGTCACACATGTGTTAACAACTATGAAACTTGAGTGCCCCCCCATTTCTAATAAGATTCTTTTGCTCGGGTAAACTCTTGCAGAAATATTTACTTTGTTACATTATTAAAGATTTTGTATTCTATGCAATATCACTACAGTTCTGTTGAATATCAGGTGAATAACCTTCATATCATATTCAACTAAAACCACTTGAGCGCACAACATAATACGCATCATCCATCTTGGATGGGGTAGACTCATTCCGCATTTGATTTTCAATCATCAATTGCAATAAAAGCACTCAAAGAACTTCTTTCTTCTTTCATTGAATTTCTAAATCTCGCTTGCACTTTTTAATGACGATTTGGACTTCCTTGTGCACGCAGAATTCTTAATTTTGATGATACATTTCAAAAGTTAAAGGCAGTGCATCAAGAGGCCTTGCAGTCTAGGTTTTAAAGGCGAGTGGTTACTAAGGCCAAAAAAAAAAAAAGGTTTGTCTCACGAACCCGCGCCCATAAGTATGTGAAAGCGATACAGCGCGTTTGTCTACGCTGACCGCCTTTTTAAAGGTTTTTTTTTTTTCCCGATTTTCCGGTTCCCGATAGTTCGACCAACGTAGTAAAAATGAATTCCTCAATGTCAGAAAACCATCGAAAATGTCAGGCAGCGCGTATGCCATTAGTGTTGCAGATAGCCCGTAACCCACACCGTAGCCTCAGTCTCGCTAGTTACACGCCATCCTTGCAACGGCACGGAGCGTAAAGCCGACGAAGCAAAGTGGATGCAATATAAAAGGACTTAGCCTACGGAGAACTCTGCGATCGAGTGAAGCCATGTTGTTTTCATAAATTTTTGTATTTTTTGTAGCTGTTTTTTAACGAATTTTTTACCGTTTATTTCAACATGATTGTTCGTATTCAGTATAGTTAAAACAGGGGACTGTGCTGAGGAATTGGGCACTGCATCGGTCGCCGATTCGGTTACTCTGAATGCCCTAAAAATGAGTTGGTGTCGAGGCGTTACATTTGTATCGTAACTTTGTATTTTGCACTGATTTTTAATAGTGATCAGCTCTAGGAAGGCAAATAAAATACAGTTACAGAATATTAACATTGTAAATTTGTTGCTTCTCTTTCATTGTAAGACCACTTGTAGTTTTCCAATACCTGTCTTGTGATTTTCATTTGTCTCAGGCTAAAAAAAAAAAAAAACGATTAGCATAGCTTCTAAACCAAAAAAAAAAAAAAAAAAAAAAAAAGCATAGCACTTAGCTTTTTTGGCAAATGTTCGTGAGACAAACCTTTTTTTTTTTTTTTGGCCTAATTTGCACAAATTTTGGGTATAATCAAGCAGAACTTCAGTCTAAGGGCGTGTTCACACTATGCCTGTTTTGCCCTGGGTCCCGGGTACAACCCGGGTTGATAATAAGTGTGAACAGAAAAAACGGGTCAATTGTAGTGTGAACAGGAATTCACTGTTTGACCCGCATTACTGGAAGTAAACACAACCATTATCACTCTCTTTCTATACAGGGAAAAGAATGATTCAGTTCTTTGGCAATAAAATCAATAAACATCTATTCCTGAGATAAGAAAGTTATTTTCATGCAAACAAATTACTAGTACTAGTATTATCGAATCATGAAGTAACAAAATGTGAGTTTTTAATCCAAAACAGCTACAAGAAGCAACTAGATTACACAAAGCGGAATTAGAAAATAAAATAAACAATGAGCACAATTTCTGCGAGCCTGTTATAGTCAATGACAGAATATGTGCACGCCTGCATTTTTCAGTAGGCTTAGCCAAAATAATCAACCCGGTCCATTTTCTTCATGAGAGTGGCTATAGTGTGAACACAATTTTTTCAACCTGGGACCTGGGTACAACCCGGATTAACTTTCGGGTCCTGGGTAAATAATTTATATGTGAACACGACCTTAAAATGGTTCAAAGTATTTATGTTGAAATGCGCACAAAGCACGCTAAAAGTTATGACTTTCACCGCTTAGACACTGTAAGAGGGGGGAACAGAATCAATTGAATGCTGAATTGGCTGATTTGACGCCCTTATAAGATGGCGCCCAGGGCATGCACAATGTGCATAATTGCACATGCACTCCTTGCCCCTCCCTAGCTACACCATTGGCTAAATGAGCGTTGCCATCTTTCCACTCAGTATTGCATCCAATCCAGGTGCTTACCATCCCAACGTTTGAACGTTTTGAGCAGTGGCGGCGCCAGGAATTTTTTTCGGGGGGGGGGATTTCCCTCATGCCCCCCTGATTTCATCAGATTCTTGTTTGATGATGCACTTATGGATGTAATTTTGTTGTATTTTACCTGCATGTTAGTTTACTTGGAAATTGATGTTATACAAATAAAACTCTTTCTTTTAGATCTTTAACTTCTTTACAGAACAAACACTTGGGCAAACAGTTCCAACTCACTTACAACACTTGCAAAAATAACCTGAAGCCTACAATTAGAATTCCAATACTTATCATGAACTTGCCTTTTTATAAAATCGATGCAAAACAAAAAGTATATTATTGAAGAACACTTACTAACATCTTGTGGAAATCTTTAGCATTTATCGACGCGAGTACTATATCAGTACTCTACAAATATATTGATAAACTGATTTTTGTTGTGTGAAAGCTTTTTTCCTCTCACTTTTTCACAATTCCAAACCCTGTGTGTTGGTGCATACACACAGGAAATTCAATGTTGGCAGGCAGAGTGTGAGCTCTCTGATGTAATTTCTCAGTGTGCTGTGATACATCGTTCTTTTAGACTACAAAATGAGGCCACAGGTTCCTCTGTACAAGGCCAATACTATGCTTACAAGATATTTTTTATATTAAAAAATCATTCAAATTAAGGAATCGGATAGCAACCTTTGCAGTGTATTTTTTGTGGGGCCTGAGAGCACATCAGACATATTGAATTGCATTCTGAATATAAAGAATGTCCTTCTGATATCAAATCATTTTGATTTTTTAATTTGTGATAATACAAATTTTATGGCAAATTATTTAAATTTGATATGATAGATATATATTAAATATAATTTTGCATTTCCAAAATGACATTTAAAGTAATTTGAGTAAAATTTCTTCAATTACTTAAACATTGCAGTCACTATAATAGAGTGGCTCCGTAACCGGGGGCTTCGGAACCGGCCCCTTTGGTGGCTATGGGCAAGTACCATAGGCCCTCCATTAACTTGCACCAGGCGCAATCCCCTCACCCAAATAATAAATATCTTCTGCGGAGTCTCTGTAATAAGTTATCAAGGTTCAATTCAGCTGTACCTTCCTCCCAATTTCCCCCAAAAGTGAACCAGTTAGAAAACCCGTTATTGTCACCCTTGATTGCACTTTTTCCCGATGAACTCACTTTTGACAAATCTGGTCCAGAGAATACACCTGCTATAAGGCCTCCATAAAGAAGCCATACTAAAATGCTCAATAACATTGATTTGTTTTAGTCTGTAGATGTTGTGTTATAGTAGTGCAACAGAAATCACAAGGTAAATGTTATGTTAAACTCTCTCCACCTGGGTGTCGACTGCAGACGACAAGTTTTATTTATTTTTTTCATATCAAAAAATTTCAGAATTCTACATTTTCATTACAATATTTGGAATCAGCATGAAAAATGCATTAAAATAAGTACAAACAAGCCCAGTATTGGTTCAGTATTTCTTAAGATAGCTCTTGATATTGTGAGAAAATATCTCAAAACTTGGGACTTTTTATGTTGAAGGCTATGACCAGCACACAGAGCATTAAGGTCTGTGTCGTCTGCTCCGAGTGTCAGTCACTTATTTAATACACAGGTAACAGGAGAATGGGCTGTTCCAGATGAGATACATACACCCCCCTATGGAAAACATGGCCATAATCGCCCACACAGGGAGTGTAGATTCCAAATGGAATCACCCATTAAGTGTCGTCTGCTCCAAAATGGGCTATTCCAGTTGATGGCGTTAATCTCCCACACAGGGAGTGTAGATTCCAAATGGAATCACCCATTCAGTGTATTCAGTGTCGTCTGCTTCAAAATGGGCTATTCCAGTTGAAATCCATACACTCCCTATGGAAGCCATGGCCTTAAGTGGTGGTGCAGTAATTATGTATACCCCCAGGGTGAGAAATTACATGTGAAGAAAGATTTTTAGCAGGTCAAGGGGCATTTTTTGGCAGAGCAAAAGGGGAGCAAAGAAATTTTGCAGGCCAAAATGGGGTGGGGGGGGGGAAGCGACTTTCAGCACAGATACCGTTTCGATATTACGCCCTAAAATGGTGTAGAAATATGATACGAAATGTTCAAATATACAAAAATGTTCTGCTCGATGCACACGATCACATCACATGATTAGACAATTTCAGGTTTGGGGTTCTCAAAATCAGTCATGTGCAAAAGTGGGCAAAGATATTGTGGCATGTCAAAGGGGGGAGCAAAGATTCTTTGGCATGTTGAAGGGGGCAAGCAATTTTTGACAGACCATTTTAAGAATTCATCACACCAGGGGTACACATAATTATTGCACAGCCCCTTAAATCTCTCATACAGGGATGTAGATTTAAAAAGGAGTCATGCAGTCAGGTAACCCCATTTGAAATTTACACTCTTGTGTAGAAGATAAAACTCATGTCTTTCATAGGGGGTATATGAATTTCAACTGGAATAGCCAGTGTACATCTACCCAATGTTGTATGCTTTTAGGATGTCACATTCTGCAAAGTTTAATTTCAACAACAAAATGCATGTCGTTTCACATCAAGAAAGTCAAGTCTTGCTGTAAATTAAAGGAGTATTTTGTGATCCTGGCATCCTCTTTTTATGACATATTTCAGTAGATATCCACAAAAAGTTTATTCCCAAAATTTCAGTTGATTCCGATTTTTGCGTTTGCGAGTTATGCATGATTGTGTGTATTACACTGCTCCATAGACAATGTGTTGTAATTTTTGGTGTACCAGAACATAATTCAAATTTCACGATATCTTTGCTGAACAAATTGATCTGCAAGAATTTTTTTGTACATAAACATTATGTAGCCAGAGATTTCCAGTGGTATAAAAATCTCAACTTTTTATGAGAAAAGTGGGGGATGATGCTGTGGATCACGAAATGCCCTTTTAATGCTCCAGTATTCAAAGCACTAGCACTTTTAAACATTTTTATTGTGCTTCCATACACACCAATTTGATTTGTTTTGGTTGATTGCAGCGAAGAAATGAGCGATTACATAATGCGTGTAATAATTATGTGTAAATAAGTTTGGATCAACAGGTGCTTTTTTCATACTCGCTCACCCCTTCCTTAAGTTTGTGTATCTCATTGAATTTAGTCCTCCTATCTATTTTATACAGAATGGTCGACTGCAGATCCGTCGGATAACGCTTTTTCAATGATAAATGAACTTTGCTGATTGGATGTCACGATGAGGTTATAGCATTTATTCCGTATTGAAAAGCATGTTCCAACAGATCTGCACTCGATCGGCCTCTATAATTCGACGATGTTATGTTATTCAAGCTTTCGCTGAAGGTGAATAACCTGAATATAACTTTTGATTTGCCTTCTCCAGGGCCTTCTCATTGATAGTGGTTGAATTATAGAAACTTTTAAAACATGGATTCCTAAAATTGGATAGCTATAACATTAACAGCTTTATTCCTTTCTCAAATTTGCCTGAACTTGTTTCAAAAAATCAAATTTAAATAAAAATCTTTATTTAAGACAATGGTGCGATCAAAATTTTAAAAATATTGTTACATGGGGTAGAAAAACAAACTGTATTGTATTTTCACATGTATTTCAATGGGACATTTATTTAGTGGTGTGCGTGCGCCTCCAGGATAAAAATCATGAACTGCAGAATCTGTAAATCTACATGAAGGATGAGAAGTAAATCAATCCCCAATCATTAGCCCAATACACCCTGGAGGGTTGGATGCTTTCCAGGCTTGACTGCTTCAAGAAGTAGTTGAATTAATCATTTTAACCTGCTCCTACATCAATAATCCTCTTAGAAAGCTTTTGCATTTAATGGCACTATTTCCTGCTATTTGCTGCGATAGTAGATATACACATTGGGCAAGACATTAGTATAACACATTTAAAGCCAAATGTTTCCATAGACCAGGAGCAAAACTGTAAAAGCACTCATCTTCACGGATGCAATTTCTGTGCCTCATCAATTTCAAGCATCATTGGGCTATTCCATTTAAAATCCACACTCCCCCTGTGAAAGATTTTGGAAATATCTTCCACAGGGGGAGTATGAATTTCAGGTGGAATTAGCACATTAGACTGCTCCATTTGAATTTCATACACCCTCTGAGAAAGAGGGAGAGTGAGTTTCAAATGGAGCTGCTAATGTGCTCATTCCATTTGAAATTCATACTCCCCCTGTGGAAGATATTTCCAAAATCTTCCACAGGGGTAGTGTGGATTTTAAATGGACTAGCCCAATTTGTGTATCCTTGCTTTGGCTATTGCCATAATCAAATTGTGTACACACAGCCACAAACTGGCGTGTATGTGGAACGTTTAACTGCACACAATGCTAGTCATTCCATAAATAGGAACATCATAAAAGTATAATTTCTTACCGATGTGTTCTTTATTTGTTAAACAGAATGGAAATATTGCCAATAACATCTAGCACAATACCTGGTGTGAGCTAAAATAACAAGTTCACCTTCAATTACTATTGATTTCGCAGTGCCTTGTCTGTGAAAGTGCATAGCTATTTACTTTGAGGTCTACAACTTATCTAACATCCTGCTGATAATGGGAATGTTAATAATAATAATGATGATATAATAAAATTGCACTTTCTGGTGTAAATCGTTAAGCAAAATCAATAGTACACAAATATTGCTAGACAAGACTGTGTTCTATACAGCACATTCAGATCGCACTGGCAAACAAACTGGGGAAGTGCCCCACTTTTTCAACTGGGGGGGTCGGGGGCCTTCCCCACTTTAATCAAATCCATAATGTGCAGTGTGTCACATATCTGAGTAAGCATAAATAGTGTAAAATATTGTCCAAAAAACCCGCCATACATATCCCAACATTGAACAATGATACCGTGTTAAAATGATGCAACCAGGATTATTTATTCATATTTTCCCCAAATATTTTTATTTTGCTCCCCTCCCACGACTGAGAAAGCTGGCTACACCCCTGATAGGGAGAGCAACTTACAGTGACTATAGTATAATCTGGTTCAGTGAGATAAAGGTTGTGGACAATTTGCTGTGAAGACAACTGTATGATGGTATACATAGGAACTCTTTCATACCCCCTTGCCCTCCACACTGATGTAGTACAAGAATGCCACCAAATTTGGTTCTGCTTACTAAATTTGTGCAAATCACATGAGTTTTATCTGCCCCACTGTTAACTTTTTTCTAACTATTTGACCTAATTTCAGTAAATATATCCTACACACCTTGTATATAATTATGATTGAATATCAAGCCAGATTTCTGAATTCAACTCCCTCCATCACAACTTCCCAAGTTATATCCAAGTTAAAATGTCATTTATGAAATATTCATTACAGCAAGTAACCACATGGAAATCCATAGTAAACGTGTCAAAACTGCAAATCCACAAATCAAACTGTTCTCGTAATTGCAGCCATTTCACTCCACTGTGTATGAAGCATTGAACTAGACAGGCTGTCTCGAGTTGTAAGCAGTAACTGCATTACATGGCTGGTGACTATGACTGCACCAAAACAGAACAACTAACAATGTTTACACTTACCCTTACAACACATTTCATATTTCTACCCTACTTTATGCCGGGGGGGGGGTCACTCACTACTTGACTTGCTACGCACCGGCGTCCAAGAAAAACGTCTAAAAGGGTATGTCCTTTTCCAGCCAAATCCTTAGGCGTTTAGGGTTAGTAATATTATTGCTTGAGCGAGTTTGCACTAATTTGATAAAAATCACCATTTTTAATTGATTCTTGTTACCTTTGTGCATGTTTTCTTTAGTATCTATAGGTCTGCAATATCAAAAAGACACCTTGGGTATCAAATTAGCTCATTTTCCTGTTTACGCCACTTAGGGTATAAATTGATATTTCTCAGTTGACGCCATTTTAGGGTATGGTTTTTGCATGTGCTACGCCATTTAGGGTAGGATTTTGCATGTGCTTCCCCATTAAGGGGTGCAATTTGGTTATGCAAAAATTGCCATTAAGGGTGCATTTCAGAGGTGGTCAGACGCGGGTGGATAGCACTTTTGTGTGAGAGTGACCCCCGGGACTTTATGCAGGAGTCAAAGGTAATCTTTACCCCACCCTCCTCAAGTCTTCACCATTTCATTGGTGAAAATGTGTCTAATCTTGACCTTGCTGGACAAAACCAAAGGGTGAATCTTGACTAGATGCATCTTCAACCAAACAAATAATCGCAAAGGTGAATCTTTGACTAATGATCTTTGTTATATTTTCGGTGGCCTAGTGTGAGTCATCCGATTGGGGGGCACCCACCATGATTAGGGGACACCGGGTCTGATTGAGGGGCACAAGACGTTTTTCACCAATTTTCCTATGGGATTTTCTAAATTTTCAAACTGATTGGGGGGAAACATGCCCCTGTGCCCAGGGGGGGCCGGCCAAGATTGGCTGAATTTTGACGTTGTCATTGGTTTTACACGTAAACACAAAAATGTCTCAAATTATTCCAAAACTGTAAGTATGTTATTAAGCACTATTTTATCAGTCTAAATCCGTTGAGGTTCGCCAGTGAACCTCATTGTAAGTACTGTTTTTTGAATGTTTTGTATGAATAACGCACGGTATGTTTATGATATATACCTAAAATTTCCTCCATTGTGTATCACGGTTCGCTTGGTCTAATGGTAACGGTCTCGCCTGCGGTGCATAGGGTCCCGAGATCGAATCCCGCTCACTCCCGGCTATAATTTTTTTTTCTTCACATTTATTTTGAATCCAAAAATATTTATTTTTATGTGAAAATTTATACATTCACTGAGAAATATATTTTGTGCATTTTTTTTTTCTGTAACGGGCCAATAGAGCTAAAAACACAACTCAGCACGGGGCGTCCAATGTCCAGGCAGTGTTGCCGTCATATTGTCTGTTTTGTTTACGATATTGGCTGTTGCCACAGTGAATAATGTAGTCCACCATCGTCTGCCTGTGCCCCTTTGATGCTACGCCACTGTATATTTTTATAATATGCTTTTATATACAACCAACACTCACTAAGATTATATTGTTGCAGCATTTTGAGTATAAAGGAATAACAAAATTAAAATTTGATATATTATGGCTTCAAAAATTAGATTAAAATTGGACCAACTAAAATTATGAAAATTGATGCTTATGTATTCAATATTTTATGCTGATGATTTTCTCTCAAAGAATTTTTGACAGTTTATAAATGAGAAAGGAACTCAGCTGCACCTGTTTTCAGTACGGCAATAATTAATGGCTTTATTATTATTATTGTACTTGCATTGAAGCCATCAATTAGGCTATCTACATACATTTATGATTAATTAATGACATATTACTGTGCAATTAATAACTGACATTTGTTATATTACATAGGTGTTTGAATATTTCATACAACTTTGAGCTAACTTTGTCACTTCTATGACAAAGTTGTGTGAACTTAAAACATCGCTACAAAGTTATGTGTAAAACAATTTTATGGCCAATCAGAGGAGTCTAATATCCCTTATATTGATTTTGAGATATTGGCAAAAAGGTGCAAAAAAAAAATTCTTGTGTTCTTTCAGCATCTGATAAATTGCCTATAAATAAGGGCTTGTAACTGATGTAAAAAAAAACTTTGAAGCCCTGTCAGAGCATTTCTTCTGGGGTGAACTAAACCTGCCTGGTTATCAAATTAATCAGTGACAAGGTTATCTCTGAATTTGACAGGTGCTAATTGATGCAATAACATTAAAACATCAATTAGCACCTGCCAAATCCAGAGATAACCTTGTCACTGATTAATTTGATAACCAAACAGGTTTGGTTCACCCCAGAAGAACTGCTCTGGCTTAGCTTCCTCTTTAAAATCTAATATTTTAAACATTAGTGTAATTTTCTTTGATTGTATTCATGTCAGTATTGTGAAAAATTAGTATGCTTAAATATCAGTATTCTACACATTCTATTATCACGTTGGGGAAAAGCTTTAGAAGATCGTTTTGTCATTCGGCTAATATGCTTCTATGTTCAATCATGTTTTACAATATAGCACCCCTAAGGTAATGATGAATTTGCTGCACACGACTTGCTTGGCATTATAATCCATCAAAGACTCAGAAAATTGACTTTTTCCAAGAAATACATTAAAATAGCAAATAAAAGAAATTTACCCAAACAAGTTGACCTTTTCCCATTCCTTTCATTTCTGGTGTATCATTTTAGCAAATCTATGAGTACGGGTTTTTAAGCATTTTGCTGAAAAGGTATTTTTAAATTTTATGGAACGTTTTAATTGTGAATTTTCCACTGAAGGGGTCTAAAACATTGCCCAAAGGGGATTTTTTTTTTTCATTTTGGAAGACATTTTTAACAATGTATGTGTTTATGGAGTTACTGTCAGCAATTTCCTTGATTAAAATTAATTAATTAATCACACGGCATGATACTATTATCATAAAAAAGGGTACATTTCTTTGGTATTTTTGACAACATTCAAATGATTCAATGCTTACACAAAGGTAGATGTAGACCCATGCATCACCCTAAATGGAACCGCAATATGTTGGCATTAGTAATTTGGTATTCGGTATAAGTCCCCGCATAGGCAGGTATGTCCGGAGTTTTTCAGGTATATCTGCCTGTGCATGTTATGTTGCAACTTGTAATTTCATGTTTAATTTATAAATGTGTGATGCATGATTCTTCTTTCCCCTGTATATTGATATATTATTATTAAGAATAATGATTAAGCATCATTAATTTGACCTCGTGCGCTAGTTTGCAATGTTTGAATGATTCTATGTTCCAGTGTATGATGCGTAAGCCTCTTCCCTTCTTTAGAAGATTATTTTGTCATTCGGCTAATAAGCTTTCACGTTCAATCATGTTTTACAATACAGCACCCATAGGTAATGATGAATTTGCTACATACCACTTGCTTGGCATTATAATCCATCAAGGACTCAGAAAATAGAGTTTTTCTAAGAAATACATTAAAATGGCACATAAAAGAAATTTACACAAACAAGTTGACCTTTTCAAAAACTTTTAAATTAAAAAAAAAAAAAAAATTGGTTCTCATCCCGTCCTTCCTCAATTGTTGGGATTTGTCTTTTTATTTTAGACTTTTCAAAAATGATTTAAAACTTATACATATAAATAAGTTTATTAGAGAACAAGGATCACTTCCAAGTTTGTTTTAGTACTCGAGTGGGTTCATATCTCAGAATCTAAACATTTAGAAAGAGAAACAAATCCTCAGGACGCATTTCCTCAAGCACTGTTGGAAAAGACCAAAAACACTAACAATACTAATTTAAAAAAATAAATAAATCCCTGCCTCATCAATTCATGAAAATCCTCTGGATGAGAACTAAAACATTAATTTTATAGAGCCTTACATGAAGATTTTCTCCAATTAAAGGTGAGTGACCCGATCTACAGCCTCATCCTCGAGGACTCATCGCCACACTTTACCTCATCAAAACTGAGAATCTGATACCAGAAAAAATAGCATGGGAAACATTTCCTTTTGATGGCGTGAACAAACAAGTGGTAATAACCCGGCCCCCAACTCACCACAAAAGTTGACAACCATGAGAGTTACCAAATTGCGCAGAAAAGGGGTTATTTTTTTACCAGTAGCAAGGACCGCGAAATTGGCAAAATAGGGGTATTTAATTTGCACTGTTTGTGAAATTTGACAGTGAAATCAGCAAAATAGGGGTATTTAATTTGCACTGTCCGCGAAATTTGGATAAAAGGGGTACTTGAGAAAATCCAGAAATTTTATGTCAATATTTAGTGTCATTGATAAGGGGTGTTTGAAATTCTGGTCTTTAAAAACGACAAAAAAGGTTGTTTTGGGCCAAATTTTGTCCTCGATTTTGCATGAAAAAGGGGGGTAAATTTGATGAAAAATCATTGCAAAGGGGGCCTTTGAAAGATTTGGTAACTCTCATGGTTGTCAACTTTTGTATTGAGTTGGGGGGCCAGGGGTAATAAGTGGTGTACCATCACCAGAAGTATGTACTATTCTATGTAAGATAGAAAACATTATGTTAAAATTTGGACCACCCACCTTTAATACTCTGCATGTTAGCCATAGGCTTCAACATAAAAAGTCCCAAGTTTCAAGATATTTTCTCACAATATCAAGAGCTATCTCAAGAATCACTAAACCAAAACTAGGTTTGTTTGTACTTATTTTAATGCATTTTTCATGCTGATTCCAAATATGGTCATGAAAATTTACAATTCTGAAATTTAAAAATAAAATAATTGAAACTTGTCGTCTGCAGTCGACACCCGCATAGAGAGAGTTAAGATCAGTTTATAGTATGATTAATCAAGTATGTTACGGTCATTTGGAAAAAACCCAGGAGTGCAAAGGGTGCAGACTGCCATAGGCTGAACATTTAACTCTCTCTATGCGGGTGTCGACTGCAGATGACACTAGTTTCAATTTTTTTATTCAAAAATTTCAGAATTGTAAATTTTCATGACCATTGGAATCAGTATGAAAAATGCATTAAAATGAGTACAAGCATGTCTAGTATTGGTTAAATGGTTCTTGAGATAGCTCTTGACATGCAGAGCTTTAAGCAACAACAGGTTGTCAAAGCATGTATATTGCATCAATTTCTATCTGAAATAACAGGTTTATAACCTGTTGTTATAAAACAGGTGAAAAATAGCATTGTATTTCACTAAAAAGCATTGCATGGTCGAGTCAAAAAATGAAAATATCAAATTATGATCATGAATACATCTCTCTAGTAATTACATTAAAATCTGCACCTGCTTTCCTACATAACGAAATGGACATTGAGGTGAGAATCACCTAAGGCTTGATGTACCGTATTCATTCCAATAAGCGCCCAGTGCGCTTAACAAATTCATTTTGGGTGGGCACTTATTTTTTACCTGGTTTACCTAATGTTTCGTAAGGGGTGTTTATCAGGGTTGTACATGTAGCTAGGACAGTTTTAGTGCTGGGTGCATGGTATTTGATGAAAATCTTGCATATTTGGCCATTTGTTGTCAACATTGATCAAATTCTTGACAAATTCAACAAAATCATGCAATTTTGGACTCTGAGTGGTGGGCTCCAATGCCTAAAATTGCAGTTGAGTAGTGGGTTCCAAAACTGAGTGGTGGGCTCTGCCGCCCACCACAGCCCACTGTAGCTACAACCCAGGTGTTTATTAGAGACAAATTAACATATCAGGTATGTTATAAAGGCCGGTCCTGAGATGTTCTAGTAGCTTTTCTGATGTAGAAAATGTATTTCAAGTTTACACAGGACTTGTAGTCCTCCAGCTATTTTTGTATCGACGTCTACATATGTATCTGTTACTTCAACATTGATGGTACCCTTTAGCAAAATACCCTGGGTGGGCGCTTATTGGGGCATGGGTGCTTATTGGAATTAATACGGTATAGGTAAATAGCCAATTATACAACGACATTGATAGTGAGCAAGGCCGACAGGCTATGATAGCAAACTATGATGTGCCGCTTATTGTATTTATCTTATCTATTCTATGCACTATAACGATAATCTGTGCACTCATGCAACAACTTGAAATGGTCTAAGAATATTACAGCCAATGTTGTGTAACTATTCATCACATGTTTGCTGATCCAAGATGTGTAAATTATTTAGTAAGGTTGGCTATTGAATGCAGCCTTTATTGTGGTGTAGGAAATCCATCCAAGCTTAAACTATACCTGTATACAGCAGGACAAGATTGTCATTTAAAAATGCTATCTGTTCTGGCTGAAAATGACCTGTCCTATCCTTTTATTTCTAAGAAATTCTAAAACAAAAGAGCCTCATTACCTAGACTAATTCCAACCAGCCGTCTACACTTCGCATGTACTGTGTGTGCTTCGTAGTGACGACTGATTATCTTACAGCCAATATCATGACGGACTTCTGAAAACTATTCAATGCGACTTTGGTTGTGCGCCGTAGCGCGACTGACTAGTGGCGCCTGTGTACCGCGTCGCTGTACCGCGCAGCTGTGACAAGATCGCGCTCTGAACTTCTAAAAATAACAAACTCGGTCAAAAGGTCAATTTGGACACAACGGCGCATGCTCTATGCCACAGGAATCCTGTTGCAAAATCCGTCACTTTTTTTCCACGTAGTTTTCTCAGTCGTCAATCCAGACGGTTGACGACTGAGGGCAGCAGTCTACTCATTACCATGTTTACCAAAGCGCCCAACCAAAAGTTGCAGGTAATTACATTTTGGAATCCCTATTATCAACTTTATACTAATTGTCTGACATTAAAAAAAAAAAAGAGTAAAAATTGCATGTCAGAAACCACTTTTTCCATACGCTAAATCTAAATGTCTTTAAGTGAGAGGGGGGCATTGGTCACAGGAGGCTGGTGCCTGGAGAAAGCATTTTGGGTGTAGACTTTTAAGCAAATTATGATGTCAGAAATTGTTAAAAGAAAGCATGTGTATCACTGGAACAGTTGACAAAGTCATCTTAAGTAAATAGCATTTATTGAGGAAGTCATCTTATTTGATAGATAGTATTTATTGATGGAGTCATCTTAGGTAAATAGCATTTATTAATGAAGTAATCTTAGGTAAATAGCATAGTATTTATTGTTGAAGTCATCCTAGGTAGACAGCATTGGTTGATGAAGTCATCTTAGATAGATAGCATTTATTGATGATCTAGAAGTCATCTTAGGTAGATAGCATAAATTGATGAGGTCATCTTAGATAACATTCATAAAAAAGTCATCGTAGTTAGATATAGATAGCATTTATTGAGAGATAACGTCATCTTAGGTAGATAACAGTCATGGATCAAGTCATCTGAGGTAGATGAAGTCATCTTAGATACCTATCATTTATTGATAAAGTCATCGTAGGCAGATAGCATTTGTTGAAGTCATCATAGGTAGATAGCATTAACTGATGAAGTCATCTTAGGTAGATAGCATTAATTGATGAAGTCATCTTAGGCAGATAGCATTTGTTTAAGTCATCGTGGGTAGATAGCATTAACTGATGAAGTCATCTTAGGTAGATAGCGTTAATTGTTGAAGTCATCCTAGGTAAATAGCATCAATTGTGAAGTCATCTTAGGTAGATATCATATTGATGAAGTCATCTTAGGTAGATAGCGTTAATTGTTGAAGTCGTCTTAGGTAGATAGCATTAATTGTTGAAGTCGTCTTAGGTAGATAGCATTAATTGATGAAGTTGTCTCAGGTAGATAGCATTAATTGATGAAGTCGTCTTAAGTAGATAGCATTAATTGCTGAAGTCATCTTAGGTAGATAGCGTTAATTGTTGAAGTCGTCTTAGATAGATAGCATTAATTGATAAAGTTGTCTTAGGTAGATAGCATAAATTGATGAAGTCATCTTAGGTAGATAGCGTTAATTGTTGAAGTCATCTTAGGTAGATAGCGTAAATTGATGAAGTCATCTTAGGTAGATAGCGTTAATTGTTGAAGTCATCCTAGGTAGATAGCATTGGTTGATGAAGTCATCGTAGGTAGATAGCATTAATTGATGAAGTCATCTTAGGTAGATAGCATTTATTGATAATCAAGTTATCTTAATTAGATAGCATTTTTCTCATTTAGAACTCTCTCAGTTTAAAGCCAACAATACCAGATGAAACTAGATAATTAAGATGCTAAATGACCAAAAACTCAACACAAGTTAACCTGAGACTTTCCTTGTTTTTACACATTGAACCGTAAATACACTGAAATAGCAGTTTGCCCTCAAAGCTGAAAGCTATAATTGGGAATTGGGTAGGGCGAATATTTACTAAAATCCAATGCCGTGTGAATGAATTTACATAATATTCAACAAAAATGTCATAGGCCTAATAATGAGAGGAAACATTACCATTTCAAAGCATCGAACCCAAAATGCCATTTTTGTGCTGCATAACTTGATTATATTCAGTAATTTTAAAGCAGCCTTTTCATATGGCGTACAAAGAAATAGCTCTTCATGATAATTATTTTCATGCATCACCTAGGCATATTAGTTGTTGATTGAAGTCATCTTATGTAGATATCACCTATTGCTATAGACATCTAAGGTACCGTAGATCATTAATACTTATTATTGAAGTAATCTTAGGTAGTCATCCACATACACAAATGATTCTACAAAGATAGCACCATCTAAAAATGTGTATGTAGACAACACACACACCCCCCACACAAAGCGCAGTGATTTATAGTGTGCTACGCACAGGCACAACGCCTAGACGTTGATCCACAAGCCTCAGCACACTTTTACAGGTTGTCGCTGACCACTACAGCCCACATCATTCCACAAACCAGTAAACAACAATTTAGGGACTTTACTGCTTCAAGAGTGCACACCCTAGACATTCCACAAATAACCTTCGCAACCAGGATCAGCTCCCCGAGTTCCGTACGAGTTACAACACACACTTTAAAATTAAATTATCTCTAGCAATGATACTTGTGTACATCTTTACTTGTACGTAATGTAAAAATGCCTACTGAATGCCTAGCTTACTGAAGATCTCTACTATTTAGTCAATTCAAATATCTGCAGACCTAAACTCCTTAAAAATGCCAGTTCTCAGCAATTATATAGATTATATCCCAGAACCACTTTGCCAAATCCAGTTTGACTGGTCTGTGTGCAGGCAAGGTGAAAAATTGGAAAACCATTTATGTCTATAATGAACTCAACTTATAATGTCTGGACTCCCAGTTGTGTTAACAACAGACTCTGATAGCGATGCTTGCATAGTATTTTTTGTGGACATTTTTTCCCAAATTAAAAAAAAAGTCTTTTGGGGAAAAAAATTATATATTCAATAGAAAAGGTCAAAAATTAAAATGATGGCTGGCTTTTCCTCCTAGATACTTCAAGGACTGTTAAATTTAATTTTTAATGATTTGCCATAAAATTTGTATTATATCGCGAACTCAAAATCTTAACACCAAATTGCTTTCTGAATTCAAGGAACATTATTCTGATCAAATAATTGTGATTTTTTTTAATTCGCGATATAATACAAATTTTATGGCAAATTATTAACGATTGAAGAGTTTTTTTGGAGGGGTGTAAATTTTCAATACCAAAGTTCAAAATATTCAGATGATGGATGGCTTTTCTTCCAAACTAGATACACTTTAAGTATAGGCTATATTGTTAGATTTATAAAGTTTACTTTGAGGACTGTTAAATGTCAAAAATATCAAACTTTTAATAATTTGCCATAACATTTGTACTATATCACCAAAATCGATATTATTTGATATCAGAAGGACATTCCTCATATTCAGAATGTAATTTGGTGTGTCTGATATGCTCTCAGGTCCCACAATACATACTGTGCAAACAGGCCGATCCCTTAACGCGGCTGTGTACTCTAGCCATTGTTTCTTTCTCAAAATTGAGTTTTTATGATGTTTGTACCTTGTTATGTTTTTTATAAATACAAGGAATGAAAATCCAGATTTGTAAACTCCAACTGCAATATTTTAAGGATTTTATTTCACTATTCCACTCGTGTTTGAAATTGAAAAGGAAAGAAAATCTTTGTTGTACCAGCAAGGTACACGCACGCGCAACAACTCATCGCGTTGCGTATCGCGCAATTTGTTAACGCACAAATCGCGATGCATACGCTGACGCTTATCTGCATGCGCGGCGCATCTTATGGAAACACCACGCGAAGCACTGATTTCACAAAAACCTAGTGGTCAAATGGCTCCGTTTTAGCTGATAAAATGTGGGTTTTTCAAGTTCTTTCCCCGATTTAAATATCAAGTTATGAATGGATTTCGCTCAAACTTCTCAAGGGGCTGTGGATTTACCCGATGTTCACGTAATATAAGTTTAAAAAACGAAAACTGTCGCATTCTCCTGTGAGATTCGATGAAAGTGCAAAATGTGACCACTTTAACTTCAACGGCCATTATTTCAATGTTCATTTTCTCGGTAAAATGACGATTTAGGTACACGATAACTCAATAAATACAGCATCTATAGGTAAGCAAATATGATCATCGTAAAAAGCATGATAGACTCAAGAAACGGTTTTCTCATTTTTTTATATTTTGGTCTATTTCCGATTTGGGGCATCATTTTGTGCAAATAGGCGTTTTTGAATTTTAAAAAGTTCATTTTGATGCCTTATATGGTCAATATCTCAAAAAATAAGGCTAATATCAAAAAAATAAAAAAAACGTTTTTGGAATGGAGTCTCAAAATTGAGCTAAAAACAAAATAAAATATTTTGGAAAGAGTGTTTTTTTTGTTATGATGTACCTAACAAATATTGCCAAAAACTCACTTTTTTGTGATTTTCTTCAAAATTGTTGTTTTTACCCCAAATCTGTATTTATATTAAGATTTATTGATGTCTTGCCTTCATAAAAATGTATACTTTTATATGTTTTATGAATAATTACAAAGTTATTGCACTTTTACTACATGCATGTCTGAGAGTACACAGCCACCTTAAGCATCTTTACACTCAATTCAAAGTGAAGCATAAATGTTGAGTAATTCAATTATCATGGATTTGGACACTAATCTTATTTCAATGTCTGCACCTGCTTTACTGTTTTATCTAGACATGAATATACCATGTAATGTTAGAGAATGAGGAATCAACTATTGAAACCATAATCCATGCATAAAAGATGCACAGACTACAAGTAAAAACAGAACATATAGATCTATACTGAGTTTTTTTATTTTTTATTTATGCTCTTTCCTGCAAAAGTTAATTAAACTATATACCACTCACTGATCAAAACAGAAGAGTTAATCAGTAAGTTCATTAGGAATTTTTATAAAAGGCAACCAAGTTTGCTTATCAAGAATATTGCTGATACAACATTAAAAAGTTACCATTCATAAAGCACCTCCATTCTAATACCTCCTTCCTCCATGCTGCATATCAATCTTTGACTGTTTTCAAGCCATTGGCACAGACACAAATCTGTGTCTGGGGATCTTTGGCTGTCTTCAAGTCTGTGACATACCCAATCAATCAGTCTATCTACATGTTATTATAAGCATTTTGTCAGTACAATATCATGTTTTTGTGCTACAGTTGAACACTTAATGTATGTTGTTTAACGTACCAGGTGTCTTATTTTCTTCCTAGGAAGTGTGAATCTGCATCAATGTATGAAACATAGCACCCTCAAAACACATGTCAAGGCATTGAGTAAAGCATGAAAAGTTGAATTGACTGCAAAAACAATCCTTTGGCACATTTCTGCACATCGCCACATTTCAAACGAGTGTCTATCCATTTTGAAACAGTTGTTGAATTAGACATATGCCTTATAGCATAGAGCTGAGTGTTCCCTACGCACAATGTTATCCACCACACGCCTTGCAGACCTATGTTGCATGCTCTTGTAACATGTAATCATGTTGTAGACTAAGACAAACATAACTTATCACCTTTTGCTGAAGGGTGATCTTCCAACAAATTGACAATGTGGGATTTCCTGCAAGCATTGCTGCTTTGTGATCAGATCAAGATCATCCATCGATGAATGTAGCATTATATTAGAGAAAAACTAGGAGCTTGAACCAGTGAAGGATGATTTCATAACATAAATAGCAAAAAAGAATACAATACAATAATGTTCTCCTAGTTACAGGGTACCCTTTAAAAAAATATTAGTGATTTATTACGCAACCAGGGGCCACAAAAGGCTACCACAGGTTATTGGACAAGTAAGTTTTTTGCCGCTGAAGTTTCTTTTACCGCTACCCAAAGTGGCAAATTATTTTTTTTTCTTTTGGCACTAGGTATTGCCCAGGTTTTTTTTTTTAATTTTCATACATTGCATTGGACAACAAATGAAAACTTTTTATCTGTTAATGAGGAAAATTCATCTACTCTTGGCTAAATCAGTGCCACTGATTTCAAATACAAAGTCAGAAATTACCCAGCACATCATACACTCTCAAGTTAGTTTTTACTGAGAATGCTAAATCATAGCCCTTTAATGGCTATATAAAAAGACATAAAATATATCCGTCATAAGCTTGGGTTAAATCGTCCTTGATACCTAGTTTCCATCACTGAAATGTCTTGATGGGACCTTTCACCATGCTCATCACTTATATCAGCGTTATCATGTGGAAAAAAATCAAGGTGAGAATACAAGAAGCGCATTTCTAGACTAATTTTGACTGATATTATGGACTAATTCTGAATTCAGATTCGGAATCAGCATGCTCTATTTAGTCTAGAACACATAGTTTTAGAACAGTAGCAAACCATCTTTGTTGTCCAGTGAATTATTGTACACACACTTTGGTTGGGAAAGGTTTTATTAGTGATAGTGGGGCAATTTTTGTAGTGTCAGCAGGGATTTTTTTCAGTGATAGTGGGGAATGTTTTTTTACTCATATTAGTGAGGGATTTTTTTTCTTCAAAAATTTCCAGCCCCCTCCCCTGGCAAGGAGGGCAAATGGTGCATCCCTAAGTAAACAGAACTACTTCTTTCCTGTCCACTAACCATAATGCTACCAGAGGCTTCAAAAGGCGACAGCACAAAAGCAGGGATATTTGTCTTGTGTCCCTGACAAAGTATTCGGTGTGATCCGATTCCATCATTGTCCTCAAATAGGCATTAAAACAAGGTACACACCCATGGCATGCTATCTTCAGTCATGTGCCTAGCACCAGACACACCGATAGATCGGAGAAAACAATTTTCTTCTTCATCTTCTCTCTGTCTTCCTTCATTCCTCTTTACCCAAAAGCCTCCAATAAGTTAGGGTTAATCAGCTTCAGAACTTTTCAACATGATATTAAAATTGCACAAAAATTGCACAAACATCCCTTTCAACAAGTACAAACATTCATAGTTGTAATTCACTAGTTTCTTATGATATTTCTCAATATATATTTCAACTTCTACTACATGAAGGCATAACATAAACAGCACTACATTTTTGCTGTTGTTCCAATATTCGTTTAGAGTTTTCCATCAACATCAATAAAGCCAGAAATAACTTGAGCAAAGCTGTGAACATGCATGCATTCTAGCAGCAATAATTAACACATATCAGTGATTGCTGCCACGCTCTGTGTTGTCTCACACTATCTTCACATGTCATCTTAGGTAAATAGCATTTATTAATGAAGTAATCTTAGGTAAATAGCATAGTATTTATTGTTGAAGTCATCCTAGGTAGATAGCATTGGTTGATGAAGTCATCTTAGATATATTGCATTTATTGATGAAGTCATCTTAGGTAGATAGCATAAATTGATGAGGTCATCTTAAGTAGATAGCATAAATTGATGAGGTCATCTTAGATAACATTCATGAAAAAGTCATCGTAGTTAGATATAGATAGCATTTATTGAGAGATAATGTCATCTTAGGTAGATAACAGTCATGGATCAAGTCATCTGAGGTAGATGAAGTCATCTTAGATACCTATCATTTATTGATAAAGTCATCTTAGGCAGATAGCATTTATTGAAGTCATCATAGGTAGATAGCATTAACTGATGAAGTCATCTTAGGTAGATAGCATTAATTCATAAAGTCATCTTAGATGAATAGCATCAATTGTGAAGTCATCTTAGATAGATAGCATTTATTGATGAAGTCATCTTAGGCAGATAGCATTTGTTGAAGTCATCGTAGGTAGATAGCATTAACTGATGAAGTCATCTTAGGTAGATAGCGTTAATTGTTGAAGTCATCCTAGGTAAATAGCATCTATTGTGAAGTCATCTTAGGTAGATATCATTAATTGATGAAGTCGTCTTAGGTAGATAGCATTAATTGATGAAGTTGTCTCAGGTAGATAGCATTAATTGATGAAGTCGTCTTAAGTAGATAGCATTAACTGTTGAAGTCATCTTAGGTAGATAGCGTTAATTGTTGAAGTCGTCTTAGATAGATAGCATTAATTGA